>NC_141135.1:175414926-175720835 GCF_053477565.2 Lygodium microphyllum
ATGGGCCATACTTTGCAAAAAAGGGAAGCATCAGAATTTGGTCCACACAAGGGATGGAAATTTCACATTGGATAGCGCATGATGCATACCAAAGAAAAAATGATCATGGTGGAGGGGTGAATGGTAGCAATCCAATTATCCAATTGCTATCTTGCTGGTATAGGATTATAGTAGCGGATGAAGCTAAACTCTCGCAAAAGAGAGTAAATGAAAGTACTGATGAATCGGCTGTAGACATGATGGAATCATGTCATATCACTAAAAGAGTGTGTTATGAAGCCTCAAGTGCCAAAGAAAACCATGCCAAGTGGCTAGAAACAAGGCTTCGAAAAGGCAGCAAATGGGTTAAAAAAGAGCTAAGATAGTAAGATGAACAATGTGAGTCAGTGTGAATGCAATTCATAGTTTAAGAGAGAAAGAGAGAGTGTGCATCTATGTGAATGAGTCTCACAGTTTAGGGTTATATAAAAGAGGATTTCATTTTTTATCTTATTCATTGAGTTCTCACATCTCTTGTGCAGGAAAGATGGCTAGGTCTAAGGTAGTTACAAATAAGCTTCCGCTCAGAGCCCCAGATTGTGTTCAGCCCCTTGGAGCATCTACTAGCTTAGATGGACCCCCTTCTCAACCTAATCCACCTTCCTCAAGTCGCCCTCACAAGGGTCCTCCTTAGCATCCCCATAAGAAACACAAGTGGAAGCCAAGTACACTGGCCTTCAGAGAAATTAGAAGGTATCAATGCTCTTTTGATCTCATCATTTCGAAGGCAAGCTTCTCGAGACTTATTCGCAAGATTGTGCAAGACCTCTACCGCGCAGAAAGCAGGAGGTGGTTTTTGGCACAAGGTCAGGATAGACATAATTGCTACAAACAAGAAAACTAAACAACAAAAAACAAGAAAACAAAAAACAAAAAACAGGAGGTGGTTTTTGGCACAAGGTCAGGATAGACATAAATGCATGTGTGGAATCTCCAATGGTGCAAATACAAAGAATCCATGCCTATATTTCTTGACAAAGAGGGTGGAAGGAAAGGATGGAAAGAAGAACTGGCGAAAGGTGACAAGTGCTGCATCGATGCGCAATAGAGAAGATCCCACCTGGATGTCCATCTTCAACATTCCCTTGGATCGTATTCACATTTGTTCATTGCATGCTTTTGTTAGAATCATGGAGAAACTTGTATATGAATACATTTGCTTTGCTTATAGAATAAAACTAGAAAAAGAAGCCATTGCAACGTGTAGGAATGTGGAGCGAGTGCTATCAGAAATTGGGCTACATAAGCATCAAATGATGATTGAAAAAGATGAGAAGATATTAGGAAAATTTGGTAACTTGCCAAAAAATCCTTGCTTTGGAGAAACAAAGGCTAGGAAGTTTCTCTCAGTACCCATCAATGGGAAAGGGTATATCATGGTTCATAGGCCGCAGGACTACGATGGGTGGAAAAAGTTACATTTTGTAGTTCTTGATCAAAGTAATGGAGGAAAAACAAGATTGGCCAAAGCTAAGGTTTGGATAAGTCTTAATAAATTGGTTCCCTTACTTCCAAATATGGTGTTTAACAATGAAGATAAGCAAGAATTTATCAATGCTGTGCATAGCTTCTACGAAAACATGGTGGAAGCATGGCGCAAAAGCTCTATCACACATTACATGGTGCGTACTAAGTTAATATCTTAAAATTTTATGAATTATATAAACTATTGAGCATAGTTTTACTCATGTATGATATGTGTCTTTCTAGCATATCCTTGAGGCACATGGGCCATACTTTGCAAAAAAGGGAAGCATCAGAATTTGGTCCACACAAGGGATGGAAATTTCACATTGGATAGCGCATGATGCATACCAAAGAAAAAATGATCATGGTGGAGGGGTGAATGGTAGCAATCCAATTATCCAATTGCTATCTTGCTGGTATAGGATTATAGTAGCGGATGAAGCTAAACTCTCGCAAAAGAGAGTAAATGAAAGTACTGATGAATCGGCTGTAGACATGATGGAATCATGTCATATCACTAAAAGAGTGTGTTATGAAGCCTCAAGTGCCAAAGAAAACCATGCCAAGTGGCTAGAAACAAGGCTTCGAAAAGGCAGCAAATGGGTTAAAAAAGAGCTAAGATAGTAAGATGAACAATGTGAGTCAGTGTGAATGCAATTCATAGTTTAAGAGAGAAAGAGAGAGTGTGCATCTATGTGAATGAGTCTCACAGTTTAGGGTTATATAAAAGAGGATTTCATTTTTTATCTTATTCATTGAGTTCTCACATCTCTTGTGCAGGAAAGATGGCTAGGTCTAAGGTAGTTACAAATAAGCTTCCGCTCAGAGCCCCAGATTGTGTTCAGCCCCTTGGAGCATCTACTAGCTTAGATGGACCCCCTTCTCAACCTAATCCACCTTCCTCAAGTCGCCCTCACAAGGGTCCTCCTTAGCATCCCCATAAGAAACACAAGTGGAAGCCAAGTACACTGGCCTTCAGAGAAATTAGAAGGTATCAATGCTCTTTTGATCTCATCATTTCGAAGGCAAGCTTCTCGAGACTTATTCGCAAGATTGTGCAAGACCTCTACCGCGCAGAAAGCAGGAGGTGGTTTTTGGCACAAGGTCAGGATAGACATAATTGCTACAAACAAGAAAACTAAACAACAAAAAACAAGAAAACAAAAAACAAAAAACAGGAGGTGGTTTTTGGCACAAGGTCAGGATAGACATAAATGCATGTGTGGAATCTCCAATGGTGCAAATACAAAGAATCCATGCCTATATTTCTTGACAAAGAGGGTGGAAGGAAAGGATGGAAAGAAGAACTGGCGAAAGGTGACAAGTGCTGCATCGATGCGCAATAGAGAAGATCCCACCTGGATGTCCATCTTCAACATTCCCTTGGATCGTATTCACATTTGTTCATTGCATGCTTTTGTTAGAATCATGGAGAAACTTGTATATGAATACATTTGCTTTGCTTATAGAATAAAACTAGAAAAAGAAGCCATTGCAACGTGTAGGAATGTGGAGCGAGTGCTATCAGAAATTGGGCTACATAAGCATCAAATGATGATTGAAAAAGATGAGAAGATATTAGGAAAATTTGGTAACTTGCCAAAAAATCCTTGCTTTGGAGAAACAAAGGCTAGGAAGTTTCTCTCAGTACCCATCAATGGGAAAGGGTATATCATGGTTCATAGGCCGCAGGACTACGATGGGTGGAAAAAGTTACATTTTGTAGTTCTTGATCAAAGTAATGGAGGAAAAACAAGATTGGCCAAAGCTAAGGTTTGGATAAGTCTTAATAAATTGGTTCCCTTACTTCCAAATATGGTGTTTAACAATGAAGATAAGCAAGAATTTATCAATGCTGTGCATAGCTTCTACGAAAACATGGTGGAAGCATGGCGCAAAAGCTCTATCACACATTACATGGTGCGTACTAAGTTAATATCTTAAAATTTTATGAATTATATAAACTATTGAGCATAGTTTTACTCATGTATGATATGTGTCTTTCTAGCATATCCTTGAGGCACATGGGCCATACTTTGCAAAAAAGGGAAGCATCAGAATTTGGTCCACACAAGGGATGGAAATTTCACATTGGATAGCGCATGATGCATACCAAAGAAAAAATGATCATGGTGGAGGGGTGAATGGTAGCAATCCAATTATCCAATTGCTATCTTGCTGGTATAGGATTATAGTAGCGGATGAAGCTAAACTCTCGCAAAAGAGAGTAAATGAAAGTACTGATGAATCGGCTGTAGACATGATGGAATCATGTCATATCACTAAAAGAGTGTGTTATGAAGCCTCAAGTGCCAAAGAAAACCATGCCAAGTGGCTAGAAACAAGGCTTCGAAAAGGCAGCAAATGGGTTAAAAAAGAGCTAAGATAGTAAGATGAACAATGTGAGTCAGTGTGAATGCAATTCATAGTTTAAGAGAGAAAGAGAGAGTGTGCATCTATGTGAATGAGTCTCACAGTTTAGGGTTATATAAAAGAGGATTTCATTTTTTATCTTATTCATTGAGTTCTCACATCTCTTGTGCAGGAAAGATGGCTAGGTCTAAGGTAGTTACAAATAAGCTTCCGCTCAGAGCCCCAGATTGTGTTCAGCCCCTTGGAGCATCTACTAGCTTAGATGGACCCCCTTCTCAACCTAATCCACCTTCCTCAAGTCGCCCTCACAAGGGTCCTCCTTAGCATCCCCATAAGAAACACAAGTGGAAGCCAAGTACACTGGCCTTCAGAGAAATTAGAAGGTATCAATGCTCTTTTGATCTCATCATTTCGAAGGCAAGCTTCTCGAGACTTATTCGCAAGATTGTGCAAGACCTCTACCGCGCAGAAAGCAGGAGGTGGTTTTTGGCACAAGGTCAGGATAGACATAATTGCTACAAACAAGAAAACTAAACAACAAAAAACAAGAAAACAAAAAACAAAAAACAGGAGGTGGTTTTTGGCACAAGGTCAGGATAGACATAAATGCATGTGTGGAATCTCCAATGGTGCAAATACAAAGAATCCATGCCTATATTTCTTGACAAAGAGGGTGGAAGGAAAGGATGGAAAGAAGAACTGGCGAAAGGTGACAAGTGCTGCATCGATGCGCAATAGAGAAGATCCCACCTGGATGTCCATCTTCAACATTCCCTTGGATCGTATTCACATTTGTTCATTGCATGCTTTTGTTAGAATCATGGAGAAACTTGTATATGAATACATTTGCTTTGCTTATAGAATAAAACTAGAAAAAGAAGCCATTGCAACGTGTAGGAATGTGGAGCGAGTGCTATCAGAAATTGGGCTACATAAGCATCAAATGATGATTGAAAAAGATGAGAAGATATTAGGAAAATTTGGTAACTTGCCAAAAAATCCTTGCTTTGGAGAAACAAAGGCTAGGAAGTTTCTCTCAGTACCCATCAATGGGAAAGGGTATATCATGGTTCATAGGCCGCAGGACTACGATGGGTGGAAAAAGTTACATTTTGTAGTTCTTGATCAAAGTAATGGAGGAAAAACAAGATTGGCCAAAGCTAAGGTTTGGATAAGTCTTAATAAATTGGTTCCCTTACTTCCAAATATGGTGTTTAACAATGAAGATAAGCAAGAATTTATCAATGCTGTGCATAGCTTCTACGAAAACATGGTGGAAGCATGGCGCAAAAGCTCTATCACACATTACATGGTGCGTACTAAGTTAATATCTTAAAATTTTATGAATTATATAAACTATTGAGCATAGTTTTACTCATGTATGATATGTGTCTTTCTAGCATATCCTTGAGGCACATGGGCCATACTTTGCAAAAAAGGGAAGCATCAGAATTTGGTCCACACAAGGGATGGAAATTTCACATTGGATAGCGCATGATGCATACCAAAGAAAAAATGATCATGGTGGAGGGGTGAATGGTAGCAATCCAATTATCCAATTGCTATCTTGCTGGTATAGGATTATAGTAGCGGATGAAGCTAAACTCTCGCAAAAGAGAGTAAATGAAAGTACTGATGAATCGGCTGTAGACATGATGGAATCATGTCATATCACTAAAAGAGTGTGTTATGAAGCCTCAAGTGCCAAAGAAAACCATGCCAAGTGGCTAGAAACAAGGCTTCGAAAAGGCAGCAAATGGGTTAAAAAAGAGCTAAGATAGTAAGATGAACAATGTGAGTCAGTGTGAATGCAATTCATAGTTTAAGAGAGAAAGAGAGAGTGTGCATCTATGTGAATGAGTCTCACAGTTTAGGGTTATATAAAAGAGGATTTCATTTTTTATCTTATTCATTGAGTTCTCACATCTCTTGTGCAGGAAAGATGGCTAGGTCTAAGGTAGTTACAAATAAGCTTCCGCTCAGAGCCCCAGATTGTGTTCAGCCCCTTGGAGCATCTACTAGCTTAGATGGACCCCCTTCTCAACCTAATCCACCTTCCTCAAGTCGCCCTCACAAGGGTCCTCCTTAGCATCCCCATAAGAAACACAAGTGGAAGCCAAGTACACTGGCCTTCAGAGAAATTAGAAGGTATCAATGCTCTTTTGATCTCATCATTTCGAAGGCAAGCTTCTCGAGACTTATTCGCAAGATTGTGCAAGACCTCTACCGCGCAGAAAGCAGGAGGTGGTTTTTGGCACAAGGTCAGGATAGACATAATTGCTACAAACAAGAAAACTAAACAACAAAAAACAAGAAAACAAAAAACAAAAAACAGGAGGTGGTTTTTGGCACAAGGTCAGGATAGACATAAATGCATGTGTGGAATCTCCAATGGTGCAAATACAAAGAATCCATGCCTATATTTCTTGACAAAGAGGGTGGAAGGAAAGGATGGAAAGAAGAACTGGCGAAAGGTGACAAGTGCTGCATCGATGCGCAATAGAGAAGATCCCACCTGGATGTCCATCTTCAACATTCCCTTGGATCGTATTCACATTTGTTCATTGCATGCTTTTGTTAGAATCATGGAGAAACTTGTATATGAATACATTTGCTTTGCTTATAGAATAAAACTAGAAAAAGAAGCCATTGCAACGTGTAGGAATGTGGAGCGAGTGCTATCAGAAATTGGGCTACATAAGCATCAAATGATGATTGAAAAAGATGAGAAGATATTAGGAAAATTTGGTAACTTGCCAAAAAATCCTTGCTTTGGAGAAACAAAGGCTAGGAAGTTTCTCTCAGTACCCATCAATGGGAAAGGGTATATCATGGTTCATAGGCCGCAGGACTACGATGGGTGGAAAAAGTTACATTTTGTAGTTCTTGATCAAAGTAATGGAGGAAAAACAAGATTGGCCAAAGCTAAGGTTTGGATAAGTCTTAATAAATTGGTTCCCTTACTTCCAAATATGGTGTTTAACAATGAAGATAAGCAAGAATTTATCAATGCTGTGCATAGCTTCTACGAAAACATGGTGGAAGCATGGCGCAAAAGCTCTATCACACATTACATGGTGCGTACTAAGTTAATATCTTAAAATTTTATGAATTATATAAACTATTGAGCATAGTTTTACTCATGTATGATATGTGTCTTTCTAGCATATCCTTGAGGCACATGGGCCATACTTTGCAAAAAAGGGAAGCATCAGAATTTGGTCCACACAAGGGATGGAAATTTCACATTGGATAGCGCATGATGCATACCAAAGAAAAAATGATCATGGTGGAGGGGTGAATGGTAGCAATCCAATTATCCAATTGCTATCTTGCTGGTATAGGATTATAGTAGCGGATGAAGCTAAACTCTCGCAAAAGAGAGTAAATGAAAGTACTGATGAATCGGCTGTAGACATGATGGAATCATGTCATATCACTAAAAGAGTGTGTTATGAAGCCTCAAGTGCCAAAGAAAACCATGCCAAGTGGCTAGAAACAAGGCTTCGAAAAGGCAGCAAATGGGTTAAAAAAGAGCTAAGATAGTAAGATGAACAATGTGAGTCAGTGTGAATGCAATTCATAGTTTAAGAGAGAAAGAGAGAGTGTGCATCTATGTGAATGAGTCTCACAGTTTAGGGTTATATAAAAGAGGATTTCATTTTTTATCTTATTCATTGAGTTCTCACATCTCTTGTGCAGGAAAGATGGCTAGGTCTAAGGTAGTTACAAATAAGCTTCCGCTCAGAGCCCCAGATTGTGTTCAGCCCCTTGGAGCATCTACTAGCTTAGATGGACCCCCTTCTCAACCTAATCCACCTTCCTCAAGTCGCCCTCACAAGGGTCCTCCTTAGCATCCCCATAAGAAACACAAGTGGAAGCCAAGTACACTGGCCTTCAGAGAAATTAGAAGGTATCAATGCTCTTTTGATCTCATCATTTCGAAGGCAAGCTTCTCGAGACTTATTCGCAAGATTGTGCAAGACCTCTACCGCGCAGAAAGCAGGAGGTGGTTTTTGGCACAAGGTCAGGATAGACATAATTGCTACAAACAAGAAAACTAAACAACAAAAAACAAGAAAACAAAAAACAAAAAACAGGAGGTGGTTTTTGGCACAAGGTCAGGATAGACATAAATGCATGTGTGGAATCTCCAATGGTGCAAATACAAAGAATCCATGCCTATATTTCTTGACAAAGAGGGTGGAAGGAAAGGATGGAAAGAAGAACTGGCGAAAGGTGACAAGTGTTGCATCGATGCGCAATAGAGAAGATCCCACCTGGATGTCCATCTTCAACATTCCCTTGGATCGTATTCACATTTGTTCATTGCATGCTTTTGTTAGAATCATGGAGAAACTTGTATATGAATACATTTGCTTTGCTTATAGAATAAAACTAGAAAAAGAAGCCATTGCAACGTGTAGGAATGTGGAGCGAGTGCTATCAGAAATTGGGCTACATAAGCATCAAATGATGATTGAAAAAGATGAGAAGATATTAGGAAAATTTGGTAACTTGCCAAAAAATCCTTGCTTTGGAGAAACAAAGGCTAGGAAGTTTCTCTCAGTACCCATCAATGGGAAAGGGTATATCATGGTTCATAGGCCGCAGGACTACGATGGGTGGAAAAAGTTACATTTTGTAGTTCTTGATCAAAGTAATGGAGGAAAAACAAGATTGGCCAAAGCTAAGGTTTGGATAAGTCTTAATAAATTGGTTCCCTTACTTCCAAATATGGTGTTTAACAATGAAGATAAGCAAGAATTTATCAATGCTGTGCATAGCTTCTACGAAAACATGGTGGAAGCATGGGGCAAAAGCTCTATCACACATTACATGGTGCGTACTAAGTTAATATCTTAAAATTTTATGAATTATATAAACTATTGAGCATAGTTTTACTCATGTATGATATGTGTCTTTCTAGCATATCCTTGAGGCACATGGGCCATACTTTGCAAAAAAGGGAAGCATCAGAATTTGGTCCACACAAGGGATGGAAATTTCACATTGGATAGCGCATGATGCATACCAAAGAAAAAATGATCATGGTGGAGGGGTGAATGGTAGCAATCCAATTATCCAATTGCTATCTTGCTGGTATAGGATTATAGTAGCGGATGAAGCTAAACTCTCGCAAAAGAGAGTAAATGAAAGTACTGATGAATCGGCTGTAGACATGATGGAATCATGTCATATCACTAAAAGAGTGTGTTATAAAGCCTCAAGTGCCAAAGAAAACCATGCCAAGTGGCTAGAAACAAGGCTTCGAAAAGGCAGCAAATGGGTTAAAAAAGAGCTAAGATAGTAAGATGAACAATGTGAGTCAGTGTGAATGCAATTCATAGTTTAAGAGAGAAAGAGAGAGTGTGCATCTATGTGAATGAGTCTCACAGTTTAGGGTTATATAAAAGAGGATTTCACTTTTTATCTTATTCATTGAGTTCTCACATCTCTTGTGCAGGAAAGATGGCTAGGTCTAAGGTAGTTACAAATAAGCTTCCGCTCAGAGCCCCAGATTGTGTTCAGCCCGTTGGAGCATCTACTAGCTTAGATGGACCCCCTTCTCAACCTAATCCACCTTCCTCAAGTCGCCCTCACAAGGGTCCTCCTTAGCATCCCCATAAGAAACACAAGTGGAAGCCAAGTACACTGGCCTTCAGAGAAATTAGAAGGTATCAATGCTCTTTTGATCTCATCATTTCGAAGGCAAGCTTCTCGAGACTTATTCGCAAGATTGTGCAAGACCTCTACCGCGCAAAAAGCAGGAGGTGGTTTTTTGGCACAAGGTCAGGATAGACATAATTGCTACAAACAAAAAAAACTATTACTACTACCACTACTACAACAACAACAACAAACAAGAAAACTAAACAACAATAAACAAGAAAACAAAAAAAGCTATTACTACAACAACAACAACAACAACAACAACAACAACAAACAAGAAAACCACCACTACTACTACAACCACAACTACGACTACCAGTACGACCACGACTACAACTACGACTATGACAAACAACTACTACTACCACTACCACTATAATAAACAAGAAAAGAAGAAAAAACAACAACTACTACTACTACTGCAATAACAACAAACGAGAAAAGAAGAAAAAACTACAACAACAACAACAATAAAAAACAAGAAAACTAAACAACAATAGACAAGAAAAGAAAAAAAACTACTACTACTGCTACTACTACAAACAAGAAAACTATTATTACTACTATTATTACTACTACTAGTACTACTACTACAATCATGACTACGATGACTACGATGACTATCCATGACATTGGTATCTCATATGAGGAGGCAAAGGCACAATTGGATGACTTGAGAAAGATCAACAGTAAGCTAACTAACACAAGAGCGCAAACAAAAGAAGAAGCCAATCAATAAGTTACTTGTGAATAGTAGCCAGTGGAAGTGACGTATCAAAGCATGTAAGGTAGCTCAGAAAGAGAACCTAGGTGAGGGTGAGGTTGGATCGTGTATTAGTAGATTGCTGAAGGCAAGTACATTGGAAAATGCTTTGAGCAATCATAAGTTTAAGGGTGTGAAGGAAAAGGTGATTGAGTGCACATTAAAAGATGTGTCAAATGAGTTCTCAGCTATGGATGCACAATGTATTTGTGATAGGGTTGACATTAGCACAACGACTTACTCAAAGATATTCAAAGGTGTGAAGGTTGGGTTTGGCCATGTGCTGAAGAGAAATAGAATCATGCCCCTTCCTCAACCTTCAAAGCTAATAGAGGCCCGACGACAACTTAATACAAAGGTTTTAGAGTTGATAGGAGATCCCATGCATGTTCAATGTGTAGAAATACTAAAGGTTGGGACCAAAAATGCATATGAGGTGAAGTTTATCAAACTCAACAATTACTATTTAGATTTGGACAAGGTGCAGTGGGCAATGGTAATGTACTACAATATGTTTGTTGAGGAATGTAATGCTAAATTATAGTTTGTTGTAAATTAGATGAAAGTGAGGTCATCAAAGGAGTAAAGCTTGAAAGAGTTGGTGTAACTCTGATGAATAGAGCTTTACAATTCGACAAGAACAACCCTGGGAACTTTAGTGTTCAATATGAGCACCATGTGTGGTGGCTCTCTACATTTGAAGTTTCTAAGGAAACATTTGAGTTGTTGCAGCTATTCTTTATGTACACAAGCATTCCAAGCATTATTGATCGTCAGGAACATGATGAGATGCTCTCGGTTGAAGGGTATGGTCAATACTTGGTTGAATGGCATCTTGTAGGAGACTTGAAAACTTTAAAATGCATGTGTGGAATCTCCAGTGGTGCAAATACAAAGAATCCATGCCTATATTGCTTGACAGAGAGGGTGGAAGGAAAGGACGAAAAGAAGAACTGGCGAAAGGTGACAAGTGCTGCACCAATGCGCAATAGAGAAGATCCCACCTGGATATCCATCTTCAACATTCCCTTGAATCGTATTCACATATGTTCATTGCATGCTTTTGTTAGAATCATGGAGAAACTTGTATATGAATACATTTGCTTTGCTTATAGGATAAAACTAGAAAAAGAAGCCATTGCAACGTGTAGGAATGTGAAGCGAGTGCTATCAGAAATTGGGCTACACAAGCATCAAGTGATGATTGAAAAAGATGAGAAGAAATTAGGAAAATTTGGTAACTTGCCAAAAAATCCTTGCTTTGGAGAAGCAAAGGCTAGGAATTTTCTCTCAGTACCTATCAATGAGAAAGGGTATGTCATGGTTCATAGGCCGCAGGACTACGATGGGTGGAAAAAGTTACATTTTGTAGTTCTTGATCAAAGTAATGGAGGAAAAACAAGATTGGCCAAAGCTAAGGTTTGGATAAGTCTTAATAAATTGGTTGCCTTACTTCCAAAGATGGTATTTAACAATGAAGATAAGCAAGAATTTATCAATGTTGTGCATAGCTTCTACGAAAACATGGTGGAACCATGGGGCAAAAGCTCTATCACACATTACATGGTGCATACTAAGTTAATATCTTAAAATTGTATGAATTATATAAACTATTGAGCATAGTTTTACTCATGTATGATATGTGTCTTTCTAGCATATCCTTGAGGCACATGGGCCATACTTTGCAAAAAAGGGAAGCATCAGAATTTGGTCCACACAAGGGATGGAAATTTCACATTGGATAGCGCATGATGCATACCAAAGAAAAAATTATCATGGTGGAGGGGTGAATGGTAGCAATCCAATTATCCAATTGCTATCTTGTTGGTATAGGATTATAGTAGTGGATGAAGCTAAACTCTCGCAAAAGATGGCATAATTCTTCTCATGACTCTTCAATTTCCTTGAAGAGTATGCTACACGATGACCTTCATGCATGAGCACACATCCCAAGGCAAGTGTGCTAGCATCAGTTACTACTTCGAACTCCTTATTGAGGTCTAGAAGTTTTAAGATAGGTGCTGATACCAAACTTTGCTTCAATCTATCGAAGCTATTTTGTTCAGGAGTTGACCATGCAATGGAAGTTTGCTTCTTCAGTAAGTCCCCGTCAGAGGTGCTGTAATCAAAGCATAGTTTTTTATGAAGACCCTATACCATCCTGTCAATCCAAGAAAGCTGTGTATTTCTTTGACAAATGTTGGTATTGGCCATTCAAGCACATCTTTGACCTTGGCTAGGTCCACTGAGATTCCTTCTCCTGATACTATGAATCCCAAATATTCAATATGACGTTTGAAGAATGCACACTTCTTCATCTTAGCATACAGCTTATGTGACCTCATTGTCTCAAGGACAATCCGAAGTTCGGGTTCATGATCTTCTTCTTGTTTAGAATAGACTAAAGTGTCCTCGAAGAAGACGAGCATGAAGTCATCAAGATATGGCCTAAAAATATCCTGCATTAACCTATTGAAGGTGGCATGTGCACTCATACGTCCGAATGACATAACTAGGAACTCAAAGTGCCCATATCTTGTATTTAAGGCCGTCTTGGGGATATCTTCTTCCTTGATCCTTATCTGATAGTAACCCGACCTGAGATCAATCTTGGAGAAGATCTTTGCACCCTGAAGATGATCAAGAAGCTCATCTATTCTAGGAATAGGGTACTTGTTTTTGACAGTTGATTGATTCAACCCTCGGTAATCAATACATAGTCGAAGTGTTCCATCTTTCTTGTTCTGGAACAATACTAGAGCTCCCCATGGTGAACTGCTAGGACGGATGTACCCTTGATCTAGCAGTTGCTTGAGTTGTTCCTTTAACTCAATTGCTTATGGTATGGACATTCTATAAGGTCTCTTTGCAATTGGCGCAGCTCCTGGTACTAGCTTAATCTCATGATCCGCTTCTCTTTAAGGTGGGAGTTTTGTCAACTCTTCAGGGAATACGTCCCCGTATTCCTTTAGCCAAGAAGGTCCTTCACTAGACTCTTGCTTCCTATCTAACTTGTTGAGTTTGATCAAGTAGATAGGTTATCCTTTTCTGACTCCTTTTATGATTCAATATACTTTGGCCAATTGGATTCTTGGAACTCTAGCCTCACCGTGAGTTGTGACTAATTACCTTTTAGAGTTTCGAAAGGAAACTTGGCCCTTTCCATAATGAATGTGGGCATCATTAGGCTTAAGTCAATCCATTCCAAGTAGACACTCATGGATACCTAAATTCATGACTCTGAATTTGACTGAAGTCTTCTTTCCTCCCAGAAAGAATTCCACCTTAGCAGTTTGCCTGGTACAAGTAACCTCACAACCATTTGCCAATTCCACAAGCAAGGTAGGTGCTTCTACTATGGCTATTCCTAATCTTTTTGCACATGCTAGTGAGATAAAGGAATGTGTACTGCCACAATCAATCAAGGTCTTGAAACTTTTACCTTAATAGTCCGACGGTGTCTGAATCACTGAGAACTGGCGATTCGAGCCTTTCTTGTGTAGAGCGGCATGGACTGTCATCCTTTCAAATTCTGCTTCCATGGTTCGATCTTCTTCTTCTTCTTCTTCTTCGCACATTTTCCTATTGGCAACGCAGGCGATTCTTCCTCTGCCTTGGGTAGCAGCTCCTTGACCACGCCCGTTCCTTGGAAAGGTGCTTCGCGATGTCCTCCTCCAAGTTTGGGACATTGCCTCTTGAAGTGACCGCGCACGTTGCAGTGGAAACAACGGAGGTTTCGACCATTGCTTTGAGTGGGAACAAAGTTGTTGACAT
Source organism: Lygodium microphyllum (assembly GCF_053477565.2). Taxonomy (NCBI): domain Eukaryota; kingdom Viridiplantae; phylum Streptophyta; class Polypodiopsida; order Schizaeales; family Lygodiaceae; genus Lygodium; species Lygodium microphyllum. Next base: position 175,429,016 of record NC_141135.1, read on the forward strand.
TGTTAGTCCTTGCTTTCTTTCTTTGTACCTGATTATGACCTTGAACTCTCTTCATCTGAGGTATGAATGCTCCTCTGTTCGGTTCATTATAAGACCAAGTTTTATTACCCCTTGGTCTAGATTGCACCTCTTGAATTATAGGCGCAGCTCGAATGAGTGCATCCTGAAGATCTTATGGATGCATAGATTCGAGACGAGTGTTTATTGGTGGATTTGAACCAGCACAAAATTTGGACACCTGCTGTGTCATGTCCATCTGTGGCGCATACTTTAAAAGTGAAAAGAATTTAGAGTAGTATGCGTTAAGAGTGAGACCCAGTTGTTTTAGCTCGTAGAACTCATTCATTTTCTACGTGCGATATGCAGGTGGTAAGTATCTTCCCTACATGGCTTTCTTTAGCTTCTCCCAGATAACGGATCCCTCCGCGATCCCTTGATCCCTGCACCATTACTTTCACCAAAGCTTGACTTCGCCGGTGAGCTTTAGCTTGGCGAGCATAGCCTGATTGGCGGGTGTAGTACCAGCTGCTTCAAAGTAATCCCCCATGGATTCAATCCAAATTTCAGCATCAGCTTGGATGGACCTGCCTCTCCCGTCAAACTCGGGTGGCTTAATCTACTTGAGAAGAAACTTCTTCTTCTGGATTACAGTAGTACTTGATGTAGGAGGCGAACTAGGAACTTGTACCTGGGGTTGTGCCTGGATAAAGGTTTCTTAATGTTATTATATGATAAATGTTATTGATTTATATTACATCCTCAATTTCTGCTATCAATCAAGCAATCTAACCACTTAACTTTTTATCAATTCTTATGCACAATCAGACATTGATAAAAAGAAGCCCTTTTGGAATACAACATTTCTTGCGATGATAAGCCAACTGTTACATTTAATTTGGGGAGAAAAACGTTGTATTACATTTATCTACAGGAATTGTATAATAGTATGGTTTCCGGTCATGGATCTTCAGGAATCGGTAACTCATTGGAAGTTCAGGGTACCCTTTCCTTTGGAACCCATTCTTCTCATGGCGCCCCAACACTTTAATCCTGTCCGTGGGAATTACATGGGTTACTTTCTCATATACATATGAGTTCATCTCAACCCTTCGACCTCGAATATGTAATGTTGAGTTTACGTGAGCTTCCACAAAAATGAATAGCTTCACGACTTTCAGGTCTTCCAACCACTTGATCCTTTTTAGGTTGGTTTGTAGATAAGCAAACTGGTGGGCGGCTATATAGTAGATTCCTGAGGCACCAGTCCATCTTCGTTCCATGTACAAAGGTGATGGATTATAGATTTGCTCCAAGATGTTCATCATCTCAACCCTTTCTCGATAATGCGGAGAATACATTGCAGTCATAAACATGACTCAAAATACTAAGAACTTGTTCCACGCTTTGTAATTCTGCAAGACAGCATTGGAAGTAAGAAAATGTTTGGAACATCAACATTTTCTTTACTTCTTCTTATTAGGATTTCATAAAAACAATTCTGCTATTTGTTGGCTCTGATACCAACTGTAAGACGTGTCCCAAAGATACAAGTGGACACGTTACAAAGGATCATAAACATCACAAAAGTCATCACTTCACAAATAGCATGCAAGTATTGGGTGTGGTAGACAGTATTTTGATACTATTTGATATTACATGTATCATTCATGGTTTGCTTATGTATTGACTTAAATATGAGTGATAGTTTACTTGAGTTAGTACCTTGTTGATTAAAGAAAATTTTAGATTAACTAATTTTCTTATGGATATAGATTATTCGGACTACATGAAAGGAGATAAAGCTAAGGCTCTACAATTATTTCATGAAAATACCATGCTAGAGCAAGCCAAGGTATTCGAGAAAGGGAATTAGGATAGTTAGAGAGATATGCATTCATTTTCCATAAGTGTTTCAAGCAATATGATCGGTCATTTACAAGATGCAGATAGTTTTGCAAGAGTAGGGAATAAGTTGGTCAAAGTGTTTGGTACAAATACCAAAGCTAGAAAGTCATTATTGAAGTTTTAGTTAAGTAATATCAAGCATGAAAATTTGTTTATTAATGGGTATACATTGAAGATTAAGAGCATGGTTGTAACTCTTGGATCTATTAAAGTACAAGTTGACGATACTAATATAGTGGTTGCATGTCTCAATGGCTTGGATCAGGAGTACAAGTAGTTCCAAATTACCTCCATTAACACAAGACACACTATTTCTGATTTTGTGGATCTAATATCTATGTTTGTATTAAAAGAGAAAAACTTCGATTTTACTATAACTTCCCCACAAAGCAAGAATATTTGAAAACAAGTGCTTTACTATAATACAAGTAGAGATAGAGATCATAGTAGGAGAGGCTACATTGATGGCTATTATGGGTAAAATCAAGGGCAATCTCATGACTCATAGGAGTAGTCACATATAGGTGGTAGAGGCCAATCTTGAGGAAAAGGGAGCCCTAGAGGATATGGAAAATAGAATGTAGGTTATGATAACAAAGACTACTACAACTATGGTCATAAAGTTCATACTACATATAATTTTCTAGAAAAAGAGAAGAGGTCAAAATAATAGAAATGGAAGAAGAGGATATAACAATTATCTATATATCAATAATCAAGTTGATAATTGAAAGTTATTTGTTATATAAAACATGATGAATATAATTAATGCAAAACCATTAGTAGTAATGACTAATAATCTATGGAATGTGGATTTAGGTATCTCTAATCATACGAGATCTCATGGAGAATGTTTTAGAGAAATAAAAAATCCTAAAACACATGGTTTGATTGAAATAAGTGACAATACAATATAAGGCTATTACTCATGTAGAGAGTGGTATATAACCTTTATTGATAATCATACAAGGAAGGTATTTCATGAAGGAGAAAAGTGAGATGTTCTCTCACTTTCAAGATTTTAAAAATATAATTGAGAAATATATGTGAAGATTAATTGCGTGAGGTTAGCACTAGGAGGGGGAAAGACTACCTCTCCGAAGGGGGAAAGAGTACCTCTCCGATGAAATCATTAATATTCTCAAATCGCATGGCAATCAAAGGCAGTTTACATGCATATATAGTTTGCAAATAGAATCATGGTGTCGCTAAAAGGAAGAACATGCACATTGTAGAAATTGCACAAGCTTTTATGGCTAAAAAGAACATGCCTCATTATTATAGGGCTAAGACATGATGTGACACTAGAGAACTTTACTAGCAAGAAGCCACATTTATCACATGTTAAGTATTTGGATGCATTGTATATGTACATGTTCCTGACTAGCTAAAAAAGAAGTTGGATCCGAAAGTTCAATGGTGTGTATTTGTTAGTTATTCCCTTGAGAAAAAGGGTTATAATTATTACAATCCAATTACACTCAACTTATAGGTGAACAAAGATGTTGTGTTTGATGAGATTAGCAATTGTATGTTGTTGATTTTTTTTTTGCAAATTATGTCAAAGAAAATTTGATTGCAAAAAATATGCATCCACTATTATATACATTGAGTGGACCTAAAGAGTCTTTTTCTAATAGGTCTACTAAGAGACCATGGAGTGGCATGTTATTGCAAATAGGACTTCTATAAGTCTAAAAGATGCTAACAAAAGATAAAGAAAAGATATTTGAAGCACTTAGTGTGCCACATGTTTCTATAGGCTATTCTTATGTAGATGGTGGATCTAAGGGTTCACATCAAAGTGTAAATAAGGAGTTTGGTATTCTAGTTGTTTATACACCTAGTGTGAGAAAAGACAAGGTTAATCTTATGTAGATGGTGGATCTAAGGGTTGAGATCAAAGTGCAGATAAGGAGTTTGGTATTCTAGTTGTTTATACACCTAGTGTAAGAAAAGACAAGGTTAATGTAAAAGGGTCACATAGTGCATTGCAAATATGTAGGTCAACAAGAGTAAGGTATCGTGTAAATAGGATGACATATGATGGTTATGTTTTTCATTGTTATGCAAATATGGCGAAGGTGATAAAATCAATTGAGCCCACTTGTTTTAGGTAAGAAAATGGTCATTTGCAATGGGAGAAAGCCATGGATGAAGAAATGGATGCATTGGATGTAAATCACACTTGGGGATTTGGTTCCAATAGCTGAGGGAAAGAAAGCTATAGGTTGCAAGTGGATATACAAGGTAAAATGTAATGCAAATGGAAGAGTGAGAAAGTATAATGTAAGACTAGTTTCCAAAGGTTATGCATAGACTTATAGGATTGATTATGAGGAGATATTTGCTCGAATGGCAAAGATGACAATTGTAAGAGTTGTTATTATAATGGCTATAGAAAAAGGTTGGTTCTTTCATCAAATTGATGTAAAAATGATTGTTGCATGGTGAGTTGCAAGAAGAGATGTACATGGACCAACCACAAGGTTACGAGAGCATGGTTCACCCCAATTATGTGTGTAGGCTATGTAGAGCCTTGTATGGACTGAAACAGGTACCAAGAGCATGGCATGACAAGATAGAACAATATCTTATCTCTCTTGGTTTTCATGTTCAAAATGCAGACCACTCGCTTTATGGAGCATGATAGGGGCATTGTTATGATCACCATATATATGGATTATTTGATAGTTTGGGATGATAATGGCAAGAGATAGAGCATGTGAATAGTTTTATTAAGCAAAAAATTGACATGAATGATTTGGAAGAGTTGAAGTACTTTCTTGACATTTAGGTGATGGGAACATCAAAGAGGATATGGCGCTCACAAAAAGGTAGTATATATTGGATAGGTTGATGAAGTATGGTATGGCTGATTGTAAGAAAATTTCTATGCCTAACTATTGATGTGAATGAGATATTGTAGGATCCTACAATGTAAAGAAAGATGGTGGGAAGTTTGAACTTCACCACTATCACCAGGCATGATTGTACCTACATAGTTAGGTTGGAGAGTTAGTTTATATCAGTGCCTCGTAAGATTCATTTGATATTGTGAGACATACCTTTTGGTACCTTAAGGCCATATTGGATTATGGTGTCTTTTATAAGGCTAATTGGGTGGTGCTATTATTTGGTTATACCGATTAGATTGGGTAGGTAGTGTGTCTTTTTAGAAGTTTACTAGTGGCTATGTAGTTTATCTTGAAAGTGGAGCTCTAAGAAAAAACCCATTGTTGCATTATCAAGTACAGATACAAGGTATAAGTGTGTTGCTATGACAACATGTGCAAGACTTTATGGATAATCAATTATTGTAACTAGATTATCCATGAAACATAGAATGAGGAGTTGTCATGAAGAGTGATAGTCTTTTGACTAGTGAGGCATGTTTAGAGGTTGCAACTAGACATGACAAGTGCAAATAATGATTGGTGCATAAGATGCATAAGGTACATATTTTGACACCTAGTTCAATGTATTCATTCCACAACCTTCCCAAATTGATGGCAAGACCTAACACTTTAAACCTTTTTCTGGTTAATTCATGTTAGATATTTCAATGGTATGTCCTTCATATGTTATAGTGAATGAAGTTATACTTCTTGCTCTTAGAGAAATATCTCTCTTATATTCATCATTGTATCTCCAAGGATATAGGACCTAATAGTTAAGTGTATCCATTTTGAGCAAGACATAAACAATTTTAGTGTTTGTACATAGGTTGTTTGATATGGATATCATAGAAACTTCTAATGATGATATTCTTATAGTTCATGGTGGAATATATTATGGATCCTAGAACATGAGATTTTAGTTATTATACTTCTTATATAATGGCAATCAACTCAAGTCCTTATTCTCCTCTATCTTTATGAACATTGTTGTCCTATGCCACACACCTTATATTTTGTATATTGAGAGCTATCTTTCTTATAGTAATACTCCATATCCATTGTACTAGATTTATATTTTTAATACCACATTTATATTTCAATATGGATAATTTAAATAATTTGTAATAATTTATTTGGCTTATGAAGTTTTATTGTCGATAATTAGTATCAAAGAAGTTAATGGTTATAATACTTGTTCACACGGATCAAATGTTGCCTATAGTAGAGAGTTTGAACATTTGAAATATCATTGAGCTTGTGGATGTTTAAAAAAATATAGAATATATATTTCTAGAAGGTAAATAACACTTGAGCATAGAAGGAAATTCGATCTTGATGTTCATTTTAGATCTAGACTTATATATAATGATAAATAAAGTTGCATGTGGCTGAAGTTTCAAATTGAGGCTCATATCTCCACTCAATGAAGAGTCATATATGAAGCAATCACAAGAATCAAATGTAAGGTTGAAACGATAGCATTACTTGACCCTTAATTTTAGAATTGAGCCTCATTTCTATCTACATCAAGACTTATGTAAAGTGGTCATGAGGATGAAACATAGACTTGGAGTACACTTGAATATTTTTGGAGCTACCTTATCTACATGTAGTAAAAATGAGTAGCAATGAGGACTAATGTACTATGGATGAAGAGAGAGTGTTCCATATCTATTTGATAAATATAAGTGGAAAACTCAAGGAAAGTGTCATTTGTCAATCTAGCATGTGCTACAATTATCAATAGTTCTACCTTGAGATCATGATTGAATTCAAGCTAGTGGTGACTAAAGTGTAAATGTTTTCTACCAACTTTATATTCAAGATATTGATTGCTTGTAATATATAAGGAAATTTTAGTTCATTATTATTCTATCAATTTTATAAATTGGTGCAAAGAGATGAGGGTCCATTACATCTAAAAGATCTACTACATGTACTGAAAAGAGTTTGCAAGCATACCGTGCAAGGGATAATTGACTAGTTTGGCCTTGTGGGGCACACTTCCTTTAATGGACCGGCCTCCATAGGAGATAAAGTTGGGGACTAATTGGCAAGAAATACTGAATTTTTATGTATAATTATGGAGATGGGATATGAATAAAATCATTGGTTTTCTTGAAATATTTTCTATCAGAGATTGAAGAAGCTCAAAGCTTGAGAGAGAGAGAGAGAGAGAGAGAGAGAGAGAGAGAGAGAGAGAGAGAGAGAAAGAGAGAGAAAGTAATAAATGAAATGAAATGCAATGATATAATAACATCGTAAAAAGGTCGAAATGACGTATGAGACCATGAGTTACAATCATGCGTACGATGGTACAACTATTTGGGTAAAATATGTAGCACAAAGAAAAATAAGAAAGGAAAGTAATTATGGTTGTGTAAAACATAGAGCTATATCTAGTAACAATAAGCTCCACATGGTACAATCTCATGTGGGTATGGAGGGCCTAGTTGTAGCTCGAGCAATAATCCCCTGTATCTACCTATGAAGGTGTCATCAGTGTCTATGTCAAGACCTAGGACATTTACATTAGCTAAGTTGACCGACCTGATCAATCAGTACTCCTTGTTTGTGTGTGGACTGTGGCAATGAGAGACTCTCTCATGTGGACTGAGGCTATAACTCTACTAAAGTCTCTTGAGTCTCCTTTGCAAAGAATTCTATGAGTTGCCTCTATAAAGGGGCTCAATGTCCTCAAGTGGCTGTAATCACAAAGCCATTGTATCTCAAGGAGAAAGAGGCCGAGGCATCGTTGATCGGTAAAATCCATGACTTTGGATATAGTGGTCCAAATTTGTCTTGAAAGAGATAGTGGAAATGACCACGGATCTCATAATACGCTAGGCAGCCACAGGAGCATATATAATGCTCCTCTATCTCTGGCTCTAGCTGACATATTTGGCATATGAGATCCCCTAGTGGGATGGATCTATATCTGCCAATCTCAATCTCTAGGTGATGTGAGAAGGTGCACAACATTGGCCAATAGTACACCTAATCCCATGGAAAAGGTGGGTGTCCATATATCTCGGGCGAACAATAAATCCATCATCTATACTACGAAAGAAATGCTCGTGGTAGAAAGCCATCGTTGTCCCTAGCTCTTCCCCTTGGCATCAACCATGTTCACATGATATCCAACTAGATAATATCCATTGTGATGATCCTACAAATCTCTTGCCTGCTCAAATCAAGAGATGGTGGATCAAGGGGGTAGTGGAAGGGGGTTAACTTGACATCCATGGTAAAGCCATGTAGCTCAAACCAAGCCAACATTTGTGCATACCAACATGAAGTATCACCCTCTCTAGCAAGTTGCCTAGAGGACTCAAGAGCCAACTATGCATATCTATGTCTGGGGGGTAAGTCCCATAGGCTATGTATGTATGCGACTGATCGGGTGAGACCCTCTACCACAATCGATGTATTTGCCAACTTAGCTCTGATGATCTCATGTGGAACTGAGGCCTTACATCCAATCTTCTTGGATATCATGGACACTAGGGGTTTCTCCATTGACCTTCATCCGTCATAAGTGTGCCCTGGTCTGCTATGGTGGTCAAGACTGGTCTCCCAGATATGTCCTCCATAGAGTAGTGTGGGTGTCCTCCATAGCTTGGTGCGGGGTTCCTGGAAGTGCACGTGTGAGCACATCCTCTCCAAACTACCTAATGTTGTGTATCCACCACAAGAGTAAGTCTAGTGTCTTCTACCTCTCGTGTAGAAAAGATCGGCCATGTGAGTAAGACTCCAAGGTATGCATAAGAATCCACATACTTTAGCTCCCAGGGTCCACATGTGAACTTAGGTGTTGATCTCGTGACCCACTGTGGTGTAGTATTAAATAAAATTACATTGGTTTTACCAAGATTCATTGAAAGCCCAGTCTCCAAAGTATGGGAGTGTAGTGTCTTTGTAGACCCTCTAGAGAGTCAACTATCAATACAATGTCATCTACATACTATAGGATAGGTATATCGGTGCCACTAGTGGAGCTCCTTTATCTCCTTCATGTGAAATATAATCAACAATCCCATCAATGTACAGGCCAATTATTTCAAAGAGAGAGGGCAACCTTGCTTCAATCGAATGGTGGAGTAAATAGGTGCCGAGAGGCCCTTTGGTGTCCGTACTTTGCCCACAACCCTCTCATACAATGCCAAAATACCTCAACTAAGCTCTTTCACTAGTAAAGACCTCATATAATAGCCTGTCAGTTTAACTCCCTTGGTTTGTGGATTTTTAAAAATAATAATATTCCTAAAAAATCACAGTCAAATGTGAATTTTTTTTTAAAGAATTTCTAAAAGAACCTTCAAAATATAAAGAAGAGGGTTTAAGTCCTTGAATTATACAAAATTTATAGTTATACAAATGAATATTATATGTAAATTAATAAAAGATTGATTTTGAATTTTGAGTTCAAGATTTTTATATTTGCTATTAGTATTTTAAGATAAAATAATAAAATATTTAAAATAAGTTTCAAGTGAATCTTTTTTTCAAATTAGATGTTCAAATGTGCATGAAAATTTATCAGAACAACACTCAATAATGTTATTTGGTGCCTCTGCTTTTAAAAAAATAAACAAATTTTATCTAATGCAATTCTCTTGATGGGAATGCATGCAATACATATCAATCTATCTTTCATGAATGTTTTAGCTTGATAAATAAAATTTTGATGTGGTTTTGATAAGAAGCACTAAAAGTTTTTTATTTTTTGTGAAAGTGGTCTTAAGGATGGGCATAAAAATATATAGTTCGTAGCTTATATAGAGCCTTTCTACTTATTTTGATACTCTCTTGTGTTGATTACATCTCCTTGAAACTATTTTCTCTTAATCATTCTCTTTGATTGAGAATTTGGATTTTTTATTGAGGGCCCAGATTGCTACAAAAGTGGCTTTTTTCCTACTACAAGGCTACTGTTAAAAAGGATACTACCCTTTTAGAGAAAGTTTCAAATCTATTACCCTTCAAACGAATTGTCGTCAATTTGAGAATATTTGTAAGGAAAAGTTCAGCCACCCTTGAGAATCGAGCCCTGGTCCCACAAGTTCTCCTTTCCCTCAAAATTTCTAGGAAAGTAATGCCCATGGACAAGACCAATGATCATCTTTTTTCCACGTATTCATAAAGCAGAGCCGCCTTTTCCTATTAAGCTATTGGCATTGAAAAGTAGATTGAATTCTCCGTAGGCAACGGACTAAGAAGAGGCCAACAGGGGCTTCGCCGTTCGTTGAAGCCAACAGGTCGGTGCGTCACAGTGCAGCTCAGTGCGGCTCATTGTCTATGAGATGGGTAATTAATCTATAGCCATATCTCTCTCTCTCTCTCTATCTCTCTCTCTCTCTCTCTCTCTCTCTCCAGCAGGGTCCCTTTGGCGATGCAGGCAGCCGCACTAGTTTATCATACGAAATGGCCGGTGAGCTGACTATTGGAGGGTCGTTTTGACACTATTGATCAGTGGCAGCCCGTAATGGACTGCTGACGGCTGCCATATGCTCAGCCTAGATCTTGTATATAATCAGAGACATCATATCACTCCGATCTCACTTCATCGTCTCAGCTCCCAGCTCACAGACAGCTTTGCAAGAAAGAGCTTCTTCCTGTTCCGTGTCATCGTCTTACAATTCCAAGAACGTGCTTTTCTATTCCGTGTCATCTCGCTGATTCACAGCATAAACAATGCCTGCGCCCCTGGTGCCCGACGTCGCTACATCCGACCCAGCTGTCCGTTACCACCTTAACGATACCAACAAGATGAAACCAGATGATGGCCATTCATATGATCGTGACCGCGAGCTCCTGCATCTTCATCGCAAGATCCCGCGGCCGGCCGATCATGATAGGAATAACAGTGTGCTTCCTGCTTCTGCTGTATTTAACTTACCCAGCGATCAATCTCTTAACTTAAGGAGCAAGGAGTCCGCCATCTGTCGCTTCGAGGCCATGACCCGAAATGCAGCGGTGGTTCAGAAGAGGGTCCTGCAGAGAATCCTGGAGGCTAACGTATCCTGCGAGTATCTGCGCAACTGCGGCCTCCGCCCGGGGCAGAAGGTCGACGCGGCCTCCTTCAAGCGCCTGGTGCCACTGGTCACGCATGCAGACGTTAAGCCCTTCATCGACAGGATCGTCAACGGGGATCGGTCGGCGATCCTTAGGGGAGCTCCCATAGACGCCATGTCTCTAAGGTAATATTATTTATTGCAGTAAGCCCTCAGATTCAGCAGGTATTCTTCAGCATCTGAGCATATGATCCTATATATGCACTCGTTTATGCTTATAGAGTTCTCTGTACACTTTTCTGACAGAATACAACATGCACTTCTTCAGCTAAAGTTCTCTTTAAACTTTTCTTGCATGGCTCAAGTCGACAACTTTTTCTTGTTAAGAAATAAGCATTACGCGCGTGCTGAATCGTATGCTTTGATTACACTGCAGCTCCGGAACTACGGATGGCCGTGAGAAGTACATCCCCTATTACGAAGGCTTGAAGAAGGGCACGCTTGAGGTTGCCAGTATTGCTGCGGCCTACAGAGAGCGGTAAGTAAAGATGCCAACATGAAGGCATGCGTAATTATCTTAGCTCCAGCACCACGCGCAATACCTAAGCTCGGCCTAGTATTAGACACATCGACTGTAATACAGCTCACCTTGATTTGCTTGCTTGTTAGACAAATACTAGTAATGATATATCAGCACTGCCCATTAAGTAAGCTCAAGTAATCGCTGCGGCCTACTGCGAGAGCCGTAAGTAAACATGGAGGCATGCATAATTACGACGAGCACGACCCCCAATTGAGTCTTACTCGTAGCTGAAGCTCTTCACCCTAAGCTCTGCTTATATCCTCAAACAAGTATTTACTTTGTATTTCTCAGCTTAAATTGCTGATTGAGTAGAAAATCGCTGTTTGTAAAATAAACGTCGACCAGAGAAATATACTGAACGAATGCTTGTTGGTCTTGCTCGTCAAAGCTTCAAACAATAATGCCAGCTGGAGTCAGCTGAACTTTTTGAATCAGCATAAAAAGATAGTTGAAAATTCCTTTAACAAGCAATGCTCCTATCGCGTGAGGTCTCATGCTCTCTTCTTCATGTATATTTATTTCCCTACTAAGGATCTTATCGCCTCATCTCTCCAGGGTGTATCCGCTCTCTCCCGATGCACGCATATTGGAGTTCACCTTCTGCGGCAAGTTCTTCACCACCGAGGGCGGCCTGAGAGCCGGAACTGGGACGACACATCTCATAAGAGGCGACGCATTCAAGCAACGACAGCTCATGTGCAACAAGGCGCGACCATGCAGCCCTCAGGAGGTTGTGCTGGCATCGGACTGCCGCCAGGCCATGTACTGCCACCTGCTGTGCGGCCTCCTGCAAAGGCACCAGGTCGAGATCATTAGCGCCATCTTCGCCTACACGCTCCTGGAGGCCTTCCGCTCGCTAGAGAGGCAATGGCGAGACCTCTGCGACGACATAAGGTGCGGTCAGCTCAGCCCTTCCATCGTCACCGATCCGTCACTCAGAGTGGCGGTATCCGGCTTGCTTGTGCCCAACCCGGAGCTCGCGGCGCGTCTCAGCGAGATATGCTCCAGAGCCGAGAGCGCTGACACGTGTTGGCTCGGGGCTGTGCGCCTCCTGTGGCCACGGTGTAAGTATCTGCTGTCCATCAACACGGGAGCCATGGAACCTTACGTGGACCGACTGCGGCACTTCGCGGGCTCCGAGATTCCCGTGGTCAGCGCTGACTACGGTGCCTCGGAGGGCTGGGTCGGCGTCAACCTGGACCCTACGTCGAGCCCTTCCGACGTCTCTTTCACAGTCATCCCCAGCCTGGCTTATTTTGAGTTCATACCTTTGTCAAGGCCCCATCGTTGCGAGGGCGGTGAGCCGGTTTGCTTAACTGACGTCAAAGTGGGTCAAGAGTATGAAATCGTCATGACTACTACTGGAGGTATACATGCCCCCCTTTTTCAATCTTCACAAAGAACATTTCTGGTATCACTATCGGGAGCACATACAAAAACCTCAAATTTTGAAAGGATTTTTGAAATATATAGTTAGATGTAAATATACTCTCATTTTTATAGCTAAACAATTTCAAAATTTGAAGGTTCATATAACTCAACGATTACAAAGTCTGAAGTTTTAAAAGTTTTTCTTTAAATTTTGAAGGTTCTATTGAAATTTTGGCAATTCATAGTTCATTAGACCTTGATTTTTCGTGAACACTGTAGTCGATACACAAAAAAAAAGATATTGTTGTTTTACAAACACTACCCATTTGTCTTCCTTCTTTCAAGTGTACAAAAAATAACATGTTAACAGATTGTAGAACCATCCTCGCTCCACATTTGACCTTTAATTCATTCCCTTATGAGGTTAGTGTTGTTGTATGACTTGTTAGACTTTCTTGAAGTCTAACCAAAAAAAAAAATTCTTAAGCTAGAGAAGGTGCCACATCATGCTAGTTCTATTTTGGGGGCTTCAAAAGATCTAGGAAGTTCCTAGTTGTAGGAAATCAACCCAAAGAACTCAAGAGCACACAATATTGTGACATCTTGTATTGCTTCCCATGCATTTCATTTCTATAAAGACTTGCTCCCATGCTTTCAAAATGAGTGCCAAGAGTTGACATGTATGCTTTCTTAGCACTAATTATTGATAAACATCCCACGATTTCTCGGCATTGCACAACTACACACCTTAATTAATCTTAGCATAGACCATAGTGTTTGGATATAGCTTCTATTACATGCTCTAACATTTAGTTTATCTGCTTGCTTTTATAGGTCTCTATCGATACAGGCTAGGTGATGTCCTCAAGGTGACCGGCTTCTTCAACCAATCACCCCAATTAAGCTATGTGCGTAGAAGAAATGTCATCTTAAGTGTCAACATTGACAAGGTCACTGAAAAGGATTTGAAGATAGTGATGAAAAAGGCAGCTACTAGATTGGCTGCATTAAGTGGACACACCATGGATATATTAGATTATTCAAGTTATGCTGATCAAAAGGAAGCACCAGGCCATTATATAATCTTTTGGGAGGTCCAAGGTTCACAACACAAGCCACTCTATCCTCTTAATAATCATAACAACATCCAAAATACACTATTCAACAAGACTCCTAACCAAGAACACAATGTCCAATCAACTTGGTTTGATGAATGTGCCACCATAATGGATAGCTCCTTCATTGAACCTGGCTATGTCACTTCAAGAAGAATGAAGAGCATAGGTGCATTAGAGTTATGTGTTCTACGGCAGGGAACTTTCTCAAGGCTCCTTGATCGATATATGGCCATCAAAGGAGCTGCAATAACACAATATAAAACCCCTCGTTGTATTGTCTCAAAAGATGTCCTTTCATTTCTTCTAAAAAACACATCAAGTAGACATTTTAGCTCGGCCACATTCCATTAACATAACTAGAATTCTTATTGTACAGTACGGAATGTGTCCAACATTAAAATATTAGTTTCGTTTCAAGGAAACTTATAAATTTGATCTCACTTAGTTTACATGGTTATTGTATTGTCTCAAATGAGCTGCAATAACACAATACAAAACCCCTCGTTGTATTGTCTCAAAAGATGTCCTTTTATTTCTTTTAAAAAACACATCAAGTAGACATTTTAGCTTTGCCACATTCCATTAACATAACTAGATTTATCATTGTATAGTATGCAATGTGTCGAACATTCAAACCCATAGTGCAATATTAGTTTTCTTTCAAGGAAGCCTAGAAATTTGATCTCACTTAGTTTGCATCGTTATTGTCATGATGACCAAGTTAACCAATGTAGTTTTCACTACAAACATTATTTCTTAAAAGTCTTCATCATGAATGTGCTATCATGACTTCACAATTAGTAACACAATTCTTTATGGATTTTTTGCTCTATGTGTAAAAAATTTAAAAGTTAAACCCATGTTGTGATGCATAGCATCATAAGTATATCCTCTAATGAGTTAGAAGCTCATTCATAGGTGGTATTATCTAGTTACTTTCTTAAAGAAATTGAAATTCTTATTCATGGTCATTGTTATGCATGACCATTACAAGGTTTTGAAGATGGTTACTAAGCTCAAATCTATGCATGTAAAATTAGTAAATATGTGTATATTTTGAATGGTCATTCTGATGCATGACCATTGGAAGCTTATGATATGTTAATACACTAAATCCATGCAAGTAAAAATAATGAGTTTGTTGAATTAGAAGCCGGTCTACTACAGATAGACGTTGTCACATGGGATTCATACAAGGGTTCATGAATGTCGCTCGTCACAAGGACACTAAGTGAGCACTATAAGAGAAAGGCCCTATAGACGTGCAATGTACACGCGAAATAGCGGGCGCATTTATCAACGCGTCTATTGACTCTAGTATATAAAACACATCTATATACCCGCGTTTTTAAACGCACTTATAGATGCGAAAATAAATGCACATATTTTTCATTTCTCATAAAGTCTCTAAATATGACCAAACATCTTAACAACTAGTATTTTTTTGAATACATTACCAACTTTACTTCTTTATGAGTATTACAAATATACATCCAATCTTTCAAAGCTAATTATATATGCTACAATGAATGATCAATCTCATCTTCAATGAGATCGGCCCTTGCTATACTATCTACCTCTAGGTCTACGTTACCAATAGGCAATGAAACAAATAAGTCTATCCCACTGTCAGATGTATTGCTATGCTCAATTTCTTCATCATCATCTGCAACCATATTGTTATCCTCTTCTACACTTCCTTGAACATCCTCACGGGGATTATCTTGCACTGCATCATGTATATCATCGATCATGGCATCATCATGTGCATCATCATTGATTGTTGGATTGTCATCAACTATCTCTATGTTGGTAGCATTGCCATATATTGGTTTTGAACGATTAGATATGGGGATGATGTGCCACCATCGGTTAACGAAATGCTTGGCTTTCGCTTACTCTTCTTGCTCTTGCTTCTTTATATAGTGTCACCCATTTGCTCATTACTTCGCTGTTAAGCACACAAAATACATTTAACTTACGAAGTTCCTCTTTCATTAGCACTTTGCTCCTTCCTTTTGCTTGAGGTATTATAGAGGTCATCCTCAAATCTTCATAATCTTTCCATAGTCATGGTAAAGAGGGGTCCACTTTAGTAAGATATTCAGAGATTTATACAAGGAATGATTGCACTAACCAACCCTCAGCCATGCTTCCCTCGGGCCATGCATTTTGCCTTACAAAATCTTTTAGGATTTTCATAAAGCGCTCTAGAAAAAACATCCACCTTGCATGAACTACCCCACAAATTGCAATCTCATCAATTAGATGTACGAGTAAGTGTACTTGAGTAGTCAAAATGGAGCGAGGAAAAGTTTCTTCCACCAAACAAACAACCTCAATGGACAATACTCGAGCCTCTTGCAAGGTATTTGGATCGATTTCCTTCAAACTCACAAATCTATCAACATGCAATTCAGAACGATATTGATTAGTTTTGTCCAAAAATTCAAGTGGGTTTACTATGTGATGTACATAATATGCAAACTAAAAAATAAGTATAAAGTATATATACCTCGCGAGCTCACTGATCTTGTAAATGATATCATGCACATCTTTCAAAACAGAATGGAATATGCTAGTAGGAAGGATGAATTGTATGTAAATATTCATACATTGTTAATTAGTCTACATAGTTACTCCACTAATTAATATATTTATGGCTATGAAAATCCTTACTTGAATCATTTTGTGCCAATCGTGATAGTTGCTCCACATCTCTTTTCTTTTTCTTTATGAAGGCTCCCTTGAGGCTTCACCATTTTTTCTTCGGTCTTCGACAACATCCAAGGTGCACGTGGTAACTCCATCTTTCCTCTGGGTCCGATGTGTGGCCAAGCTCGTCTCATACGTGTGTCCTAGTGTCCTTCCAATCTTGAATGGTCAGAGATTATGGAGTTCTTCCATTAGTGGGGGGGTACATATTTGGGGTGGTCAATAGGAAGAAAACGATTATGATTGTCATAGATAACCTTATTCAAGCGTGTTGGTCTAGAAGAAACCAGAGAGGGACCGCAAATTGGATATGCATGATATCTTGATGTAGTTAAACCTGTAAAAACAAGTGGGTTAATGATGACATATATTTGATTAAGGTTAAGAATGAATAAAATAGAGTATGCAACTACCTGAACACTCTCCATAGCTTGGAAAGTCATGCATGGTCCACAACAACATGCCCTTTAAAGTGAAATCTCTAGAGGACAATGATGCACTCACATGAGTCTCCCAATAGATTCACACTTAAACATAAGTTGAATACGTGGAATAATAGGAAAATGTCGCAAAACCTTACGAGGCACATCCATTGATTTCATCTCCTGGTTGTATCGTGGTTCACCACAAATAGGACACTGTCGTGCAGATGCATGATCCCCACGAAACAAGATGCAATCATTGACACATGCATGGATTTTAATGTAATCAAGACCTCCAAAAGATGTCAAGAAACGCCTTGCTTGCTCCCTTTTAGTTGGTAATTTATTTCCATTTGGAAGCATTTGTGATAATAACCTGCTTATATTGTGCAAACAGAGTTAACAAACTGCGAATATTGTCTAGAAGTATTTATGAATTAATATCAAATACTTCAATAATGCATTCAAGCTAGCATTACTCCATCCATAAATGGTTTGTAAGTTCAGTATCTTGAGAGATACACATAGAACGGAGTAGGTGCAACCTTTGTACAATAAAGTTTTCGACGCTATGTGTAGCGGGTCATTTGTCTCTCTAGTGGCACCCTCCCCCCAAACCTCATAGGAAAATAAATTGTGCACCATGTTGTCCAAAATCTCTTCCTCCAAAACTTGATGGGGCATTTGAAGAGAGTTGCTATCGTCGTCATCAGTCTCTACTCTTCTTGAGGACTTTGCCTCCTCGCGTCGACGCTTCCAGCCTCTCGACGCCCTAGAGGGACCATTTCTTCCTTCAAAACTTGATGGGGTATTTGAAAAGGGCTGCTATCATCGTCATCAGTCTCTACTCTTCTTGAGGACTCTGCCTCCTCGCGTCGATGCTTTGCAGCCTCTCCATGCCCTGGAGGGACCATTTGAGGATGTGGTACCGCATCCTGCTCAATAAAAAAAAGAGGTTTTGTTTAATGATGAAGACGCAACATAGATCAATAATATTTGTGCAAATAAAGTAGTAAAAATTACTGGGTCTTTTTCTTGGTCCCACTCTCCGTACATGCTGAGGTGTGACATTGTGATTCGACGTGCTCGAAAAAAACATCCTCGACAACGATCACACATACATTTGATTTTTCGTCGTAGCCAAGCGTCTTGATTGTGAAGAATCAATGTCTCATCCTCACTGGAGGATGTACTGCTTGTTGACTCAGCATGTCCCATACTAGTAGAAGATGATGACATAATTACAACTGAATCATAAGGACATATATGATTTCATTTGGTATATATGTCATATTCCCTAGGAACACTAACTTAATAGGTCAGGAAAGAAAGTGTGCATTCATGATCCAAGAGAAGAAATTGTATCAAGGAGAAACAAAAACCAAAAGTCGCATCTGTCAAAATAGAAATGCAGATCTTGGCACTTTGGGAGGGCTAGATCTTCGACTTGGATAATTTAGCTTTGGTGCTCTTGCATTTAGTGTCATGGTAACTACGCCAGACTTTTTGTAGGTTACGCCTTTCTGCTATCTTCTTGCATCAATAGTGTTGCAGTCCTTGTAGAGCTTACTGCTAGCTTCAAGTCTTGCAGAGATTGCTGCTACCAATGATTTCTCAATAGAATAATTTTCATAAGAGAGCCGCATATGCGTCAAGGTGCAAGGTGGCCGACCCTCTCCTAGTTTCACCTTCATAGCTCGCCCTCCCCACTCCGTTATCTTCTCATCCTTTGGCATGCCATCTTCTCTGATGATGCAAAGCTTTGTCTTCATAACAACTTCTTCCGTCGGCCTACTGTGTTGTCACTCTTCTTGTTCTTCTATTATTTTATGTTGTCGTCTCTCCCGGCTTCTCCTTCAGCTTCATCGTCATCTGTTGCTTTGTCACCTTTGTCTTTGGCTTCGTCACAGCAACTACTCTCCTCCGCTGTCGCATCACCATCCTGTTGTCCCTCAACCAGTGTTCGTTGATGCCTTCCGCTTTGTTGGTAGCCTCGTGATTACCATCCTATCCTCGTCTGCAGCTTTTTCTTCGTCTCTTCTTCCTTGTCTTCGTCCTTTTGTTCGTTCCCTCTATAGCAGCTTTGTCCCACCCTTTCGCTTCCTCATTTCCCTTTGTCGCAACATCGACATAAAGAATTTGACTTTCAGAGGTCCCTCGTCCATGCTTACCCCGCCCTTCCACTACTCTAGGGCTTGTTAATTGTGTCCTCTTTTATAATTGTTTACCACCCTATAAGCTTCTGAAAAGCTTCCTTGCTCATGAAATGAATGGCAATAATACTATCGTTTTGGTTTTTTTTTTCATGTTTGCAGCACTAATCAGAAGCTTTAAAAGCATCCCTTATTTTCGTTTTCGTTTATCATCACCAATTACCTCATCACTTTATTGTTGCATAAAATGCCACCTTCTGTGATCAAGCATCTGGTACCATAAATTTTGGTTGGATGGAATTAATAACTCCAAATCCTCATGCAGGCCAGCACGTGCAATCATGGCATTGTCGTTCTCCCCTATGCATGTTTTGGCTATTGTTATTAAGAGTAAGCCCTACTTTACACTCCAGTAGCAAATATTGTTCATTAAGATCGAATTTCGATGCAATGATCCATCCTCCATTCATCTTGTGTCATTTTTCCCAAGACAGTATCTATGCCGCCCTGATGCAGTAGTTGTGTAGGATCATGTGGGGAACAACTTCAAGATGAGAATAGTATTAAAACCATGCTCACAGAGTCTAATTGCTACACGAAATCTGCCCCAACCTTCTTTGACAAATTCAAGTAAAACCTTGACAAATGAAATGTCTAACTGTAAGGGTTTGGATCTCTAAATCATAGTGAGACTCTTCCTACATATGCAAAGATCATGGCTCATAAGTGAAAAGCTTCTCTGTCTTAATAGGGTAGGATGTTTTGTCAACCACTCAATTTTGTTGTCCATTCAAGATCAATGCATCATTTGGCAATATATGTACTTGAGATGTCACATGGCGAGGAGTTAGAGCTTGTCCTCTTGTAAACATCACATAGTCATGTGAAGAATGCTTCAATCGATTGTCGGTCCATATTATACAAGGCACTTTTGTAGACTGGAAAACCTTCATGTGATCCATTTTTCCATGCATTGTGCCCTATCAAGAACATACTCTAGAAAAGAACTTCATGTCTAATCACTCATGCAATTTGCATTTAGAATCCATGCTTATGCAATCAATCGAGTGATGCTTCCACACAAAAATTATGAATGCATTGAAGAAATTATGCCTAGCTTAACTATATGTGCTTGTGCGTCATGCAGATGCAAAACACAAAAGATACACACAAGGAAAATAAACTCATAATGACACTAACTGAAGAGACCAAAATTTTGGCAAAAAATTTCGCCCTCACGTTTCCAATGGTAGATGCGCAATGTCACAACATTCGTCCCCTCCAAGCTGCACATCCTCCGGATGGGCCACAACTACCCATCCTCATCACCACCACGCTAGATGGTCAATACAATCTCATCATCTTTTGCAAAAGCATCTTCGATGTCCACATGCTCTCTTGGCTCAAGTCCTTGGTAATTTGCATCATCCAACTCCTCGACTAAGGCTGTAGCATCTCTTCTCTTGATCGGTTTGATTCTCTTCCCCGCAATCAGAATCTGGAAGGCCATACCATCAAGTTATGCTAAGGAATATACAGCATTGTCATGGACATGTTGCACTAAATAAGGCCCAAACCATCGTTTGGAAACTTTGTGGATAGCACTATACTAATCATCTAGACTGCTATCATAGACCAATACCCAATCTCCCTCTTTAATCTCTTTAGGCCTTAATCTGTGTCTACTATCAAAGTGGCCTTTGTTGTGAATTCTAGCCTCTTTGAGCTTTTGAATTGCTCTCTCAATATCTTCGGGTCGTGACAAATACGAAGAGTCCAAATATCTTCTCTAGACATGTCTTCTTGCTGCCATGGTAAAACTCCCTAGCCTCATTAGCATCCAACTCACCTCTATCTTCAGTAACTTTTCCAATACATCCATACCTGCAAATAACATCCTCCAACAGAAACTTACAAACCACAGGTGTAGACTTTGTTTGTAATGCTCTTCCTTCCACTTGATTTGTGAGATCTTCTTGTGCCAAAGCAATATAGTGCATTTGCAATAAACCAACAGGCATAGTAATCAAATCAAGAACCCACTTGTAATAAATACATAGCGATTATGTAGGATGAAGCTCATCTCTATGCCTCACTCAAGAGAACAACCAACAATCAGCACACATCTAACCAAACTATGAGATATCTCTATACATTACTCTCCACCAATAGTGCTCTTTGATCTTCTTATAGGTCACCAAAATAGCTCGATGCCCAGCCCAAAGACTTTCATGGAATTCTTTCATGATACACACCTGTGAAGCTTTATCACAAACAATTCTCAATGGCTAACCTCCTCGCTTTCATGGATGCTTCCTAAGTAGCCCCCTTCACAAGAAAAAACCATAAGCTTTTATTCTAATCTTCTT
Organism: Lygodium microphyllum; assembly: GCF_053477565.2. Taxonomy (NCBI): domain Eukaryota; kingdom Viridiplantae; phylum Streptophyta; class Polypodiopsida; order Schizaeales; family Lygodiaceae; genus Lygodium; species Lygodium microphyllum. The sequence continues at coordinate 175,450,566 of NC_141135.1, forward strand.
GAAGTCTCCATCAGTATATAGTAGTCAAATAACGACCAATTTGCAAATACTCTCCTGAATACACAGTCTCATCAAAGCTTTTCAAAGCAATCGTATGACAAATATGATCAGCATGCATGGATGAAATATTTTCCCCATCATTAGCATCGTGAATATAAGAAAAATCCATATCATCATATCTTACTCCTGAAAGTATATCGGCTACTGGGTTGTCTTTACTTGCTATATGCGTGAACTTAGGACTCATGGATTTTATGTACCCAATCCAGCATGGCAATATCTAGAGAAGAACAACTTATGATCATACCTAGAAGAGGTAAACAATTAGTCTCAGCCACCACAGCAACTCCAATGAAGTACTCTCTGTCATTATTGAGAGCCGTGGCAACTCTAAAGGGCTATCTTTTAACTTGAGGATACCTTCATTGTTGCTCATTTAGAACTTTTTCCCCTAACGGAATAGCATACCTATTCTCATCTTCATCATCTTGGCCAACAGCCCATCCAATGCCAATAGGACTAGTATCAACAGTAAGCAAAATAGGTCTTCCGCACTCATAATTTGCATTTCGAAGAGTCGGAGCAGCTCTCAATAATTTATTTAGTTTTTGCATGGCTTTAGTATGTTTTATCTCCCAAGAAAAATGTTGTCCTTTTCTCAAGACCTAATAAAGATCATCTACAATATGAGCAAAGTGAGAAATCTAAATAAGATAAAACACACAAGCTCCAAGAAACCTACGAACCTTCAAAGTAGAGGAGCAAGTCTCCACAACCTTTTCTATGGCATCAACCTTCCCAGGAGAAGGCTTCTTGCCATAATATCCACACATATGACCAACAATCAAAACTTCTATGGCACCAAAAATAGACTTCAACCTTGACAATGTCAAATTTACTATTTCTAGTCTGCAAAGAATCCTCTCAATATCTCTAATATGGGAAGCTACAAAGAATCTGCATCCATGATCATTTGAAGATTCATCTTTACCTTCTTCCTGTAACGTGTCCACTTGTATCTTCAAGACACGTCTTAGCAGCCTATCGGAAAGGATGTCTAGAAAGCTCCGCCCGGCACTCCCATGGAATGTTACGGGGTTTGCGATCTAGGGCTTTCCACGTCTGCCACGTAGCGGAAGTATTCTGGCCGTTCCAACTTAGGATCGACCTGAATTAGGGTTTTCCTTATTGGTCATTTTCCAATGGCAACTAACATCGGACCCAAGTGAACTACTTTACGTAGAAACGCTAGGTCCGAATCAGATTCACGTTGCACTTGGTTCAAGGAGAATGGAAAACGAGAGGGATACAAAGCTCAACCTCTCTGCCATAAGGCATAGTCCCATTCCGTTCCCCTAAAACAACGTAAATCGGGATCAATCATAATTCTAGGTCAATGCTCTTGTTGTTTGTGTTCGTTGACAATCTTCTGGCTGCCATCGTCATTTGAGAAATGTTCCTGGCCAATCGGGACCACCCATCCGTAGGACGGACCTATGGCCCATCCTCCGCACTTTTCTCGGGTTTTTTTAGTTATTTAATTACCTAGCACATTTAGTTGGACATGTAACAATCAGCTTCTTTAATTAGCTCGTTAGGCACTGGTTCTTTCACAATCCATTAGGCACTGGTTATCATATTTATCTTTGAAATACAAAAAGTCCAGTCTGTAGACTTATCCACAATCCGCCCGAAGGCTATCCAGCAATCCACAGGGATTACCAATCCAGGTTTCCCCCCTAGACTAGTATGTGGGCCTCAAGATCCAATCCCGAGTCATGTTAGCCTCTTGTGCACAGCCCGGAAGGCGAGGGATTTACGGCCAGAGCCCCCCTGGCACCCAAGCGTCCTCCTGGTCCAAGTAGCGCTCAACAGAGAGACCTCTCACGGCGGGTTCCGTCCACTTTTCTGGTGCGGTTAACAACCCCCTTGGTTAGGGTTAGGCAGGCAGTCGGGGGTAACTGAAGCTATCTCTCCCTTAAGGCCTTCAACCTGAAGTATTAGATATCCATTTATCTTTTTTATTCATTGATCATACAAAGCCAAACAGTGCTCTTAAATCTGTAACAAGCACAAACATTTTCATTGGTCATTTTTGTTGGCAAACTTCAAAGGACTGAATCCTTCCTTTCGAATGCATTCAGCACTTGATCTGGGATGACTTGCGACTTGGCATGATCCCCTATATCCTGGGTTAGGGCGTACCCTATTAACCTGACTTGGTCAAACCTTAAGATTATTCCAATTTATCGGCTGGTCTATTGCTTCCAAGCAATCTTCTTTACTCAAGAAAGATACTAAATTAGGATGATAATTCATCCTTTTGCAAGATAACTTGCGTAAGGACCTACCATCCTCATGGTGAGAATTGGCCATTCCCTTGTGATCCAATCACAAGACTATACGACTCCGCACTTGTTGCGCAAGTATCGCATCAAACTATGAGACTATTCTACTCATCGAATGGAGTCACGAAACAATCTCTTTATGATTACACTACGCTGACCTCTTTAGTCCTAGGGTTCCAAGTTCCATCTCATAAGATTCTTAGGGGCAAACCCTAGATCACTTTCCAAATATGTTTCAGTGTCCCTACATTCGGTGAATATGGGCAAGTATTTAAGGTATAGGAGTTTCAGTTTTAGCAATGCATATGATTAGGTCACGTATTAATACCTAGTGAATTTCTTGGAATTTAACTCATTCTAAACAAGTACTCCGGGGTTGAGGTGTTTAGGTTTGTGCCAATTTCTTTAACTCTTGAAGATATTTACGTTAACATTTCATAAACACATGACTCGTTGTCTACGCATAAATTGATTTTTCAACCTTAACTTATCGATTAAGGTTAGGCATAGGTTAGGTTAATTCCAACTAGTCTTCCTATAACTTGCAAAAAAAATTCATGCTAAACAAGCAACCTTTTACTTGATAATTTATGCAATTGACAAATGGTAATTGCCTAGAGTTATGCATTGTAAGAATTATTTCATGCCTTGCACTTTCCTAAGGATTCCTAGCACTTTCCATGATGATTCATTGCGAAGAGGATATGGGTTAATAATGCGATATGCAGTTTATACTTCCATGTTTAAACGAGGTATACTATTTTAATTCCGTTTTATAACAATGGTCATTAATCTAATTTTAATTCATTGCATTGCATAAAGCTATTTACTAGAAATGCATTTATGCTCCCTTTATTTTGCTTGTTCTATTGAAAATATTAACGACTAAATTCCTCCGTCGTGAGCTAATTTTTCTAAAGCATTAAAGACAAAAAAAATGCATTCTATTTTCAACAATTATCCTTTGCACGATTGAGTTATAACGATGCCAAATAAAAATGATGAAGGAAAACTTGGACTTGGGGTGAGATATCCATGTGGATGCTAGGAGACGACCCTCTTGTGGCGCCTTGGGCTTTCTTAGGAGGCATCGCGAATGCAGTCGTTCCGTCGTGGATGCAACTTTACAACTCCTTTTTTAAATTCCACCGTGGCTCCCTTTTGTAATAACTTGCACCGTCCGTCAAAAGCGGTTTTAGAAGGCTTCCTCCTTGAAGCAGGGATTTCGAAAAAGGGGGTGTTTCAAAATCTTTCGTGGATAAGACCCATTAAAGCCATGGGAAAGGCTTAGTGGCCTTATAAAGACTCACACGAACGGGGAATAAAAGGTGTAAAGGAAAAGGGAGTATAAGGTCCTAAGGGAGGAAATTTCGTGGATGGGTGTTATATGCAAGGGCACATGAAGGCTTTGAAATTCCGGGGGGTAGGGGTTGTTTTGACAATCCCTCACGAACCACGGCTAGGAGGGAAAAGAAAAAAAGAACATGAAAGGCCTAAGGGAACCCTTAGGGAGGGATTTTGAGGGGGTGGAAGAAAAAGGGCTTAGGGAGGTCTTAGGAGGGAATTCCGGGGGGGAAGGGGGGGGGGGTAAGTCTTAAGGCTATAGGAAAGGGCCTAAGGGGGATTTAAAATACGAGGGAGGAAAACGCCCTTTGGGAAAACCTTCTATGGGGGGAAAGGCCCTAAGGGAGCCTTAGAGAGGAATTTAAAAGGGGGGTTAAGAATAAGACCTTTAAGGTCAGACTTCTTTTGGGGGGAAAGGGGGGCTTATGAAGCCTAAGGGGGGAATTTTAGGGGGGGTACTTTCAAAGGCCACGGGAAGGGGGCTTAAGAGGCCACCCTTGGAATCTTCCAAGGCTTCCAGAGGCCTCACGACGGCCACGTGGGGGGGGAGGTTCAGATCTCCACGTGGGGGGGTTTGGAGGCTGTCGACGGACGGCGACGAAAATCGGACTGCTGGGCGGCAGATGGCGGAACTACATCGTCCTCTGTAGCACTTCCTTTCCACTCACAGCAGCAGCAGGGAGTCACCGACCTCGATCTCTCTCTCCCTTCACGATGCTGCAGAGCCTCCTCCTATGGCATTAAGGCCAGCGCCTCCCTCCGCTTCTCTTCCAAGGCTACGATTTAAATAGGGGGAGGAGATAAGATCCTCCCTTCCCCACGCGTCGAGCTGCATGCCTCAGAGTGTAAGCAAGCTCCAGCAAGGAGCTTGCTTCACATTCTATTCCCCTCTTCCTCCAGCTCGACAGTTGGCTAGAGGAGAGGGAAAAATTTTTACCTTTATTTAATAAAAAGAAAAATTATCCCTATGTCTTATAGAAGTAGTTCACGCGTGGGAAAAAAAATCAGAACATTACATTCTCTCCCCCTTGGATCCGTTTTAAGACCCATAGGCTTCGTGCAATCCTCAAGAAGCTCTCCTAATTCTTCTTGAGGAGCAGGATCTGCAGCTTACAAGAAAAGCTCAACTTTCTCAACATCCAATGCTCTTTGTTCAATGGCATCAAGCTGACTATACCTCTCTTCAAATTCTCGTATCAATTCTAACGCAGCTAGACCTTTGTTTGGCATGTAGACCCACTCTCGAAATGACCGCCGTGTAGCAATCCCAAAGTCCTCAAGAAAATACTCCTCTTTCAGGGCCTTCTTAAAATCTTGCCAATGCGAATTTTGAAGGAAAAGCTCAGTCACTTTTACCCTCAAGGTAGGTGTGACAAGGCGAAGGAAATATTTACTCATAAGTCCTGTTGGTACTCCAAAAAATCCCATCTTGATCTCATACGTCTTCAAATAAGCCGATACATTATGGCCATCAAATAGCTTCTTTTCATTCTCAACTGCTTCAATCGCCTTAGTCGCGCTGATTGCATTCTCTTGCTCCGAATATAGTTGCCTTTGTTGAGACAACTGTTGTTGATGCAACTATTGCTGCTGCTGCATATACAATTGTGTTTGCTGATTTTGAAGCTGCATATACATAGACATATTCTGCAAAATCTGCTTCCAATCATCCGTAGAAGTACTTGAAGCAGCAGTCGATGATGAAGCTGAAGTAGAGGACAAAGCAAGAATCGTAGAAGAGGCTAAAACTGATGCTAAAGTATCTCCCATCCTGAAATTTAAATGCGACACGTCGGATTCACCAAAGATGTCGAAGGTTTTTTGAAAACAAAGTCGCATCTACAGAAGACCTTGACAAATTTCAAGATAGAAGATCAATCTAGCGAGATCAGATTCAATTTGAAAGCTCAATTTCAGATAATATGAGACATACAGTCAGCTACATTTGATTGGGAGTATCTCCAATAAATGGCTTAACAAAAACTCATGTCAACAAATTTTTCATGTAATCTGAATTCCTATGAAGCTTCTCTCGGAATTTTTTTTAAAAAACCACTGATTCAACATATCCATTGGAACAATAAGCAGCCTGTCTCTCCCAAAGGAACAAAGTAATCTGAAGTAAGATCTAAGAGGCTAGAATAGGATTGAGAAGACATCTTTGTATTCAGGTACAGAAGAGTGATTTAATGGCAAATTAGACCAGATCCATCAATGGTTTCTCAGGGTTTTTGGAAGTAATGAGTGGTAAACATGCAGGTAATTGTCAATTTCGCACAATTCCAAAGGTTTGATCCAATTGTTTAAGCCTTGGGGAAGCAGAACTTGGTTGCAAGCAGTGAAGGATTACTGTGGAAAGAGTGTTTAATCAATACCAGAAGTAATGTGCCAATCAGCATCATTGTATCAATCCTTCGCAGTTATCATCTAGAAGTAGAATTCGTTATGGCTGTTCAGTAATTTCCACATCATAATCTATCCTTGCTTTTTCTTCCCCCAGGCACTTTGCCAGAATTCTGCCACTTAGAAGTGCAGATAGCTGCATAATAACCAGAAAGTGGAAGATGTTTCACCAATAAGCGCCGGATACAGCCCCCTTTGCATTCTGCACCAGGCTGCAGGCAAACGAGGTCTACCTCTTTGATTGCTGAAGTAAGAACGGTGAGCATAAAGAGGACTTCTTTCTCAACAGGAGGAGCATTGAATTTCAGGATCTGGAGGCTTTCGAAAAATTTCAGGCCATTTGCCACATCATAGCAGAGAATCGCAACACAATTGTGAAGCCTTATGTGACCAACATTATCCCTTGAACCATCTTCGTAGAAAATAGAATGGACTCACAACAAAATCACCGCCCAAAATTAGTAAAAATCCAACCAGTACACTGGTTTTCTACATCTTGAGAAAGTAGTGGGCAGCACCGAATGCCTTAAATCCTTAAGATTGTTTGCTGAAATGTCTTCCTAGTATCCAACAATGATTTCTATAGGATTATGCCGAAGACGAGAAGACGTTGACCGAACAGGAAGACGCTCTCTTCTCCTTCTCGACCGAGGGACACTGAGTTTATGAAAATAAGCTTCGGTAACTGAGTTAATACCTCTCTCAGGCATTCGTTACGAACCCCTGTGGCCTCAATTACCGCAACCACATCATCGTTTTTCCTCCTACTTCACTTTGCTCCCCCGATAGAGCTTTAATTACGAGACTCTATCATCCTTTGTGGTGTAAGTGATGTTCTCGCGCTGGCAATTCCAGACTTCCAGTTATCCTCAGATTTGATAAGGGATCCCTGATAGATCTTTCCGCTCTTGAGCTCGATGGAGATGATATGGCCTTTAGCTTCGTGCAGCAGCTTCATGGGTATACATTCTTGTTCAAGGTACAAAATGCTGCTGAGAGTGCAGATTTTTCCCCAGTCATATTTTTCCCGCTCCTTGCTTTTTTTTTTCCAGAAAAGCGGCCCAGCCACTCCCAATTGAGCACTCCCTTAATGGAGCTTCCCTATATTGTTCCATCATATGTGAATCATACAGATGCGACAATTTAGCAAAGGGGTTGACTGCAATCAAGACATTTCCTGTATATGTCTGCTCCAGCTCACCTTGAATTGTCATTTCTTACTGTTTTTGCATTGCCAAAAGCCTCAAGAAGCAGATTTGACTCCAGAACCTGTTGTTCGACTATTCGTCCAACTGTAACAGCCCTTCCACCCATATAAGTCAAATATTGCATGATAAGTTTTGTTGTCTCTGTCTTGCCTACACCACTCTCACCACTAACAAGAATTGACTGGCTTTGAGACTCGTTAATCATAGCCGTGTAAGAAGAATCAGCAACCTCAAATACATGAGGATTTAACTCCCTTAATTATATCCTCCACCATTTTCTGGAGGGCTTTCAGCTCATCCATATAAAGTCTCAAATCGTCAGTGCAATCCAAGAGTGGCAATACGCTAACACAGTCTCTTGTATCTCAATGCTTCTCTAGTAGCAAATCAAGGAATCTTCATCCTGGCCAAGGGCAAGATAAGCACTACCCAAATGCTCCCAAAACATATCAGCCATTGGCTGAAGCAGTCCAAATTCCAATAGTACATCCTTCATCTGGTCAAGCATTTGTTGGATAGCTTCTGGATCTCGTAAACCAATAGATAATTGAATCAAAACATCAAGCATTGCAGCTTGTTCCAACCCTTTTGAACCTTGCTCTAATTGGACCATCAAGGCCTCATAATTTGCCTCTACAAGAACCATAGCCTTCTCAATGTCTCCTCCCCATGAACTAGAATAATGTTATGTAGTCTCAACTCATTCAGAATTGTACTCGTCTGATTAAAATCTGCATGTGCAAAGAAACATATCTGAAAGAAAACTGCATTTTTGTGCATCAGCATTTGGTAGGTTTCCATACTTGGCATACATGCCAACTAGAGCATTACAAATAAGTTCCTCTTGCTCTAAAACCCTCTCCACTATACTGCCCACGCAGAACAAAAATGCAAACACAACAACTAAATATGTACAAAGTAACAAATGTCACACACACAACTTTTTGGTGGATTCCACACCTCGGATGCGCAATAGTAGGACACCGCATTGCATGTGAACAGTTGACTGCAACACTCCACCGCACGGACAAATCAGAGGCGCGTCCTCGCGCGTGAACCCCTGCTAACCACACCCGTACACTGAGAGCCGCCACACGGCGTGGGAACAAGGGAGGGAAAAGGGGCAGAAACGGGGGCTGTAAGTGAGTAACTGAAGGAAATTAGGTGAACTGAGGAGGGTAAGTCAATTAGGTGAGCTGAGTTACTTAAAGCAATCAGGTTAATTTAGTTGGTTAAGTTGATTAGGTTAGTCTAGTCTGGTAAGTTAATTAGGTTAGGTTAGTTTATGAAGTTATGTTAGTTAGGTTAGTCTGGTAAAATAATTAAGTTAGGTTAGTTTGTTAAGTCAAATAGGTTAGTTTAGACTAGGAAGGTTAATTAGGTTAGTTGAAACTAAGAAGGTTAATTAGATTAGTTGAAACTAACCAGGATAGGAGGAGGGGACAGTGGTGGCACGGCGGACTAGAGGCAGCGAGGTGGTAGCGCGACGGATGGGAGGCGGCGACCGCAGGGGAGAGGAAGAGAAGCGTCGCAGGCGATGGCGGGGCGGGTGCTTGGGGAAGAGGGGAGAAGGAGGAGGAGAGAGACAGTGGTGGCGGGCGGCGGGGCGGTGGAGAAGGGAGGAGGGTACGAAGTCGACGAGACGAGGTGCGGGCAGTGGTGGCGCAAGGAGGAGAGGAGGAGTGGAGAGGGAGGAGGGATGGAAGGGGCCGGTGGCAGAGGGAGGAGAAGGAAGAGAAGACGGTGGAGGAGGGGCGGTCGCTGGTGGAAGAGGAGAGGAGGAAGAGAAGACGGTGGAGCCTGCGAACGAGCGGGAGGACGAAGGGAGAAGTGGTGGTGGAGAAGAGAGGAAGAGAGGAGGAAGGAAAAGGCGCGGGGGGGAGACAGAAGAAGGTGGGGCAAGCCAAGGAGGAGAGGAAAGAGGACGAAGAGCAGGGGTCACGCGACAAGCGGAAGAAGGTAACCATTTTTTTTTCTTTCGTTTTTTTCTTTTTTTTCTTTCTTCTCTTTTCTTTTGTATTTATTTTCTTTTCGTTTTCTTGTCATCTTTCCCCGTTTGTTTCTGGTTTTTTCTTTTCTTTTCTTTTACTTTTTTTAAATAATTGTGTTTAAAAAATATGGAGATGTGGGAAGTTTTTTTTTTGTTTTTTTAAATGAAGTGTTTGTTGTTTGTTTTTTATTATTATGTTTTTAATTGTATTATTATTATTGCTTATTTTTAATTTATTGTATGAGTATTTTAAGTAGTTATGGTGTTTGTTGTTTTTTTTTAATTTTATTTATTTATTTATTTATTTATTTTGTATTTTTATTTTAAAATAAAATTTAATGTGAAATATTTTTTTTAAATGTATATTTGGTTTTGTTCTTTTTGAATAAAAATAAATTGGATATGGGTGTGCAAAAAGAACGCACCCCTGTCACGCACACATGCGTAGGGCGAGGGTAATTTTTTTTTTTTGCAATGATGGAATCAGACGGGGCAAGGACGGTGATGCGCGAAGCACAGATGCCACGGGGGCATCTTGAGGCGCGTAAAATAAAAAATAAGCGCGTTCACACGCGACACGAGAAACGTGGTGACACGGCTAAAAGGAAGAAAAATTAATAAAACCCAAACCGCATGTCGAATTGGAAAACCATAAGAAGGAAAAATGTGTCGAAAGACGAGGAGAAAATAATGGAAAATTGCAACACCGGGTCCGGGAAAAATCAGGGTGTTCACATGGGAAAAACACAAGAAAAAAGCCCTAAAACAGTTACGTGTATTAATATCAGAAAATCCGCGTAAGGGAACGAAGGACGAAAAGAAGAAAAATTGTGGAGAACAATGTGTCCTACAACCGTATCGTGGCAAAACACAGTTTCGATTGAGATAGGATGCATTCACATGGAAAAAACCCTAGAAAGGGACTCGAAAATGGACTCGAAAATTAATATGGGAAGAATCGTGCATCGGAATAGAGGACAATAAAAAAGAAAAATGTCCAGAAGAAAGGGATTCACCGGGCTAATGTATCAAAACTCAGTTTGGGGGAATTAGGAGAGGTTCACATGGAAAAAATAAGAAAAATGCATCCGAAAATACTCGGAAAAATTAACAACTAAAAATCCAACAGTCGGAAGAGGGGGAAGGAAAAAGAAAGAAGTGAGGGAAAGACTGGCAGGACACGGCTGTCTAGTTAAACTGAAAGTTTGGTGAAAATAGAGCAGGTTCATATGGAAAAATGTGAAAAATAGGCACAAAAAGGGCCCCGAAAACCGTAAAAATTATTAACGGATAAACCGTGCATCGAAATGACAAGGAGTAAAAAGGAAAAATGTCAGGAGGAATGGGTAGGGCAGGTTTGGCACATCAAATCAGAGTTTTGAAAAAATAAAGATGCATTCACATGAAAAATCGTCCAATTTACGGGAATTACTTTAAAAATTAATAACTTTAGAACCGTCTGTCGGAACATGGGTTAGTAAAAAGGAAAAATTAGCAGTTCAAAGGGATAAACACAGCTGCAAGATTGGATGTGAGTCTCAGTGAACGTAGGATACGTTCACATGAAAGAGCGTGAAAACAAAGAATAAAGACAAACGGTCAAGGAACAACCCTGGGGACATGGTGAAATAGAATGGAGAAGTGGAAAAGGGACCCTATCAGGGTAAACTGAAGTCATGGTGTAGATACATGATCATAGCAGGGTATATGCATGGGGGTATGTAACATAGACGCGCAGGGACGCGTCTCCACACTTAAAACCTTAATAGAAAGGGTAATCCCAACATCAAGGACCGAGTACCACACATCAGACCAACCACGAACGTCCCCACACTTAAGACATGACCGTCACTGAGAAACAGAAGGTGTAGGGTTAGAAAAACTTGGCCCATATTGTGGGAGTAATGTTGACTATCGAGGTTGCTCACACCCAATTTAGGAATCAACAAGGGGGTGGTGTAGAGAGAGTATGCCAGGGTGCACAATTGATGGTGCATTAGTGCGTCCAACCCCGTTTGGTATAGGTGCAAGTAGGAAGGCCAGCGAGCCTTGCAGTGCAGTGTACAGAACAGAGTGACGTGTCGTGTGCTGATGATAGAGACCCAGCCCATGGGTGCATAGGGAAACAGAAACGTACTTGACTTCAATGGTTGTAACGTCCCTCAATCCTCACCTCTCAATAATTGATTGAAGAAACACCAGTCACACTCAACCCACCCTCTGTCTCACGCTCTGTTGAAAGATACAAAAGGTAGCCCATTCCTGAAACCCATTGATGTAATCCTCGTTGTCATGTGTGTAGAGGTTGTAGGCCTTGTGCGCAATTGATGGTGCAACTGTGCATGCCGCCTTGTGCCGGCATACAGTGCAAGAAGGAAGGCCAAGGAGCATTATGGTATAGTGCACAGGAACAGATCATGCATTGTGCATTGAGAGGCCTATCCCATGCGTGCAATCCTTCGTTCACACATCTCACCTCGCATTTGATTGAAAGGGAAAGACTGGTTACTCACCCCATCCTCTGTCTCACGCTCTGATAGATACAAAGAGCAACCCATACTCACATTTCCATCCTGTTAGGATGAAAGCTCCCATCACTCAAGGGGTAGGTAATGAAGATCATGTCGGCTGTTGTTGTCATCAGGATCTTGAAGACAAGGCGTACCTAGGGAGGCAGCCAACAACTGATACTTCAATCACGAACTGATATTTTAGAAATAGCGCACTAAGGGAGGTGGCTTCAAATTACTTGCCAAAAAGGGTCTACTGATAAGTCAGCTATCTTGAACTACAAAGCGTTGCCACCTTTTTCACAGTCAGCTTCCCGCCCAAGGGTGTTTCCACCTTTTCTCGGAACGAGGCCAGTTATGATAGGGAATTTCTTCCTTTTCTCCCATAACAATTTTGTTTTTTTTTTGGGGTTTTTTTTCCTCTCTTTATTTTCCTGTTAAGAAAGAAAATGGTAGAAATACCATGTGTCAGGGCCAACCTCACCACCTTGTTGGATTAGATGAGAAGAGAACAAGGTCGGTTTGAGATGTTTCTACAAGGGGCTAACAGAACAAGACCGCCTCATGAGGAGAATCATAAGGGCTATCAGGAGCACAACGAGGACAGTGCGATACCCAAAAAGGAAAGGGTAGGTCGATTGTGATTGTCAAGATCCCCAAGGAGGGAAGTACTTCTTCAGACGATAGCCATTGATCATGAAAGGATTATCAGAGGCATCAATGGTCTGCACCTGAATAGAGCCGTTAGGATTGACAACAAGTACCTTGTACGGGCCCATCCACCTTTATTGAAGCTTGCCAGGAAACTTGCCAAATTTCGAATCATAGGCCAGAACAAGATCACCTTCTTTGAACTCCTTGTGCTTGATGAAATTGTCATGATAGGCTTTGCGTCGTGCCTGAGTAGTTTCCATGCATTGTAGGGCCATCCGTCGTATCTTATCCAAGCATTCCAAGTGCAGGAGACAGCATTGAAGTGACTCATCATCTCCCAAGCGTTCTTTAACTGCCACTCGTAAAGAGGGAAATTCCAGTTCAATAGGAAAGACGGCTTCTATACCATACACTAACTGGAAAGGGGTTTGTCCTGTAGCTGCCTTATGGGAGGTTCTGTATGTCCAGAGGGCCTCTGTAAGTCGATCGTCCCAGTCACGACGATGTGCGGCAATCGTTCTTGTCAGAATCGAGCAAAGGATGCGATTGGTGACTTAAACTTGGCCATTGTCTTTGGGGTAATAAGGAGTGGATTTGCGATGGCGGATCTTATATAGTTCCGTCAGCTCCTCCATGATTTTGTTAAGGAAATGAGTACCTCTGCCACTTACGAGCTCGAGGGGACTGCCAAAACGGGTGATAATATTCTCATACATGAACATGGCTACAGTGTTACCATCGTCCCGCTTCAGAACTTTAGCTTCACACCACTTTGTGATATAATTTGTACATACTAAGATGTATATGTTCTACTTCCGTCTGGTAGGTGGATCAATGGGGCCCACAAAATCAATCCCCCACTTCTCAAATGGTTTTAGGGAAAGAATGGGTTGTAGTGGCATGGCACTTGTTTTAGTGGGTTTCCCCATTCACTGACAAGCATCACATCTCTTGTGCAGAAATCATATGCATCCTTGTGGAGGTTCGGCCACCCACCAGTATCCTGCTAACAAAGCCTTCATGGCTATTGCTTCTCCTGTGAAGTGTCTACCACATGGTTCGTCATGGCATGCTTTCAATACTATACCGATTTCATCCCCTGTAACACATCTTCGCAGCACTTCATCTTTGCCTCTCTTGTACAATGCACCGCCTAGCAAGGTGTAGGGGGCTAATTCTAACAGAAGCTTCTTCTTCTCACGACTTGAGATGCCAGGAGGAAACTGTTGAGTTTCCAGGAGGTTGGCTATATATGCATACCAGGGAGTGACTGTTTCAACTAGAAACAAAGAAGCATCAAGAAGGTCTGGATCATCCTGTTTCTCTTCCTCTGTTTGAGGGATCCGTGATAGATGATCAGCTAGGACATGGAAATGACCAGGCTTAGTAACCACTTCAAAATCGAACTCTTGGAAGAGGAGCAACTATCTCATCAATCGTCCTTTAACATCTACTTTGTTCATTAGGAAGGACAGGGCTTCATGATCCATGTAGAACTTAAAATGTGTTGACAATAGATAGTGTCGAAACTTCTCTAGTGCAAACACCATTGCCAAGCACTCAAGCTCTGTCACTATGTAGTTCCGTTCCCTATCAGTGACCTTCCAGCTTGCATAATAAATGGGTTGATCTAATTTAGAGGGGTCCTTTTGACATAGGACAACACCTAGCCTTTCAACTGATGCATCTGTGTGCACATGGAACTCATTCATCCAATCAGGAGGCTGTAAGATAGGTGCTTGGATAAGGCACTGTTTTAAGGTATTAAAGGCTTCTTCACAGTCATCAGTCCAAAGGAAATCCGCATCTTTCCTTAGGAGCTTGTGGAGAGAGGCTGCCTTGGTTGCAAAATGTGCAATAAATCTTCTGTAGTAGCCCAAATGGCCAAGAAATCCTCTCAATTTCTTGACGTTTGTTGGTGCTGTTAAGGCGACAATCTTTTCAATCTTCGCCGGGTCTGTTGCAATCCCTTGTGTAGAGACAATACGACCCACAAGAACTCCTAATGAAACGCCAAAGACACATTTGTCGGGGTTCAGAGAAATCCCATACTCTTAGCATCTGTCAAAACATTGCTCTAGGTATCCCTAGTGCTCACGGATCAAACTATAGACACAAAAGTCATCAAGATACACCTCAATGAAATCATGCAAATGATTCTGGAAGGCAGCCATCATTACTCATTGGAAGGTGGCAGGAGCATTACAGAGCCCAAATGGCATCACTCTGTAGGCATAGGTCCCCCATTTTGTGGTGAAGGTTGTTTTGGATTTGTCCCTCTTCTGCAATTTGGACTCGGTTATATATGTTGAATCCATCCAAGAGGAAATACAGTTCATGGCCTGCCATTGTCTCTAACAGTTGGTCGATAAAAGGGATAGGTAAATGATCCTTCTTCGTCTTCGAATAGAGCTTTCAAAAATTGACACATATTCGAAGTTTCTCATTCTTCTTGGGTACTACCACAATGGGCAAAACCCATTCACTGTTAGCCACGGGATAAATGAACTCTGCTTCAAGAAGTTCCAATAATTTGGCCTTCACTAGAGCTGAGTAATTAGGATTCTTTCATCATTTTCTTTGCCTTACAGGTTTGCAATCAGGCTCTAGGTCAATGTGATGTTGACATACTGTGGGATCAATCCCCTTTAGGTGTTTGTATGACCAAGCTAACACATCTAAGTTCTCTTTAAGTAGGTCTCGCAGGACTACTAGTTCTTCTTCTTGAAGATTGAGACCCACCTTCAGGTGACGTTCAGTACCGTCAGTATCCAGGAACGTCACTTTTCTTTCACCTTCCACTTCGCAGATGAATGTCCCACAAATGGCTTCTGACTCTTTCAAGAGAGTAGTGTCCTCGTCTGATATTCCGCTAGAACTAGTGTCCTCATTCTGAACAGATGACTCATTTGTCTGTTGAGGTTGCTGGAAGGGTATCAGAGCTTTGTTTGCTTCTATGTGAATGGTGATTTCTTCTAGACTTAGGTATTCATCTTCAGAGGATGCGTCCAAGAATATCACATAGCACGGACCTTCTAGGGGCCGTGGCTCTACAAGTTTTGGCTTCTGTTGGTAAGGGGCATCATCATCATCTTTTCTCCAGAATGAATGGTCAGGGCGACAAGAGCCATTGGTAAACTTAATTTTTATGCTTTTGATCCATTTCTTATATAGATTCTGCATACTTTGTGGTCCATTGATCAACCCGAATGGAACCATGGTCATTTCATTCAGTACCGGGAGATCTTCGGCTTTTGATGTCTCTCTAGGGACATCAGCAAGATCATCCATTATCAGAGGAAATTCTTCATCTACACTTTCATAACCTGCTTCGTTTTCTTCCTCATCATTTTCATCCTCTTCCTTTGGAGGCTTTGTCTCTACTTTTGTAGAGGCTCTGTAGGAGAAGAATAGATCTTTTGCCTGTACATCTGCTTTTGTTTCTGTCACAGCTTCTAACTCTGCTTCTGCCTCTATCTCTGGCTCTGTCTGTTACTGTCTATGTGATTGTCTCTGTATCCACTCTATCTCTGTTCTGCCTCTGTTCTGTCTCTGTATATGTTACTGCTCTATATCTGTTCTGTCTCTATTTTGTCTCTACGAGTGTCATGTAACAGGGAGAATAGTACATTCATACTTCTATTTCACTATCAGAGGTGATTTCAGAAGTAAATTCTAGTTGCGGTAGGAGGTATTCTCCCATTGACAAGGATTTTATTTTCCTTGGCAGTTTCTTACAGTGCCCACTGTTAGGAACTGTGCCTCTGTTTTCTTAGGAAAGATCTGCTCAACAACCTCTTCATCTCTAGATGTACCATCTGTTATCTCATTGGAGAAGTCAATTATGACTTCAATGGATGTGAATCCATTGCCTTTTTGCGATCCATACAGCTTCAACACCACTTTGTTGGGTCCTCTATCTAGGGTCAGGGTTCCTTTGAACTAGTCTGTCCTGGCTCTCGCTTCAAAAAGCCAAGGTCTTCCCAACGACAGGAGGTATGAGGTCCCATAAGAATTTTATTTGACCACCAGATATGTCAGCCAATAGTCTCTTCCTGCAAGGGTTGTTTTTATGTATGGGAGGATGCCCAACGGTTTGATTCTGCTTTGGTTCGCCAATCTGATAAGCCACTGTGTAGGTTGAGCTCCTTGCAACCCTAAGTCCTTCATTGTCACATCTATCATTATGTTTACTGATGAGCCTCCATCAATCAATGCATCTGAAATAAAGCATCCTTCTATCCATACACTAATCTCTGGGGTTCCACGATCTAGGAAGGCATTAGCCACATCTACTTCCTTTACAGGCTCTGAGGCCTTATTGGTCTTGGTTGCTATTGAAGGAGCGATCCTTAGTCCATGTCTTCTTGTCAAGATGCTTTTGAATTTCTTTCGGCAGCTAGGAGACAGCATTAACAAATGTCAGAATGTTAAGTTTGGTTTAAAACTGTCTAGGTCTTTGACCAAGTCATAATCTTTGATAGGATCCACAGGATTCTCCAACCTGCTGGGGAATGGGGCTACACCCATTTTCACATCTGTCATTATGTTTATTGATGAGCCTCCATCAATCAATGCATCTGAGATAAAGTATCCTTCTATCCATACACTAATCTCTGGGGTTCAAGGATCTAGGAAGGCATTAGCCACATCTACTTCCTTTATAGGCTCCGAGGCCTTATTGGTCTTGGTCGCTGTTGAAGGATCGATCCTTAGTCCATGTCTTCTTGTCAACATGCTTTTGAATTTCTTTGAGCAGGTAGGAGACAGCATTAACAACTGTCGGAATGTTAAGTTTGGTTTAAAATTGTCTAGGTCTTTAACCAAGTCATAATCTTTGATAGGATCCATAGGCTTCTCCAGCCTGCTGGGGAATGGGGCTACACCCATTTTCACATCTGTCATTATGTTTACTGATGAGCCTCCATCAATCAATGCATCTGAAATAAAGCATCCTTCTATCCATACACTAATCTCTGGGGTTCAAGGATCTAGGAAGGCATTAGCCACATCTACTTCCTTTACAGGCTCCGAGGCCTTATTGGTCTTGGTCGCTGTTGAAGGATCCATCCTTAGTCCATGTCTTCTTGTCAACATGCTTTTGAATTTCTTTGAGCAGCTAGGAGACAGCATTAACAATTGTTGAAATGTTAAGTTTGGTTTAAAACTGTCTAGGTCTTTGACCAAGTCATAATCTTTGATAGGATCCACAAGCTTCTCCAGCCTGCTGGGGAATGGGGCTACACCCATTTTCATCTTTCCTTTTTCTTGTAATAATTGTAGCATCGACACTTCTTCTATTTTTGAAAGTGCTTCTGTCTCATCTATCTCCTGGGCCTCTTATCCTACCGCTAGGACTATCTCTGTGATGCTTTGTGGCACTACAGTGCTCTATACTACACTGTTTTGTTCTGTATTGCTCTAACCCTCTGTTGGCAGGTTGAAATTCACAGTTTTGGCAGGAGAGTTATTTTCATTCTAAACAACTGGTTCCTTCTTCTTGGTGCGCATGACAACGGCAACTTCCAACTCTACCAAATTGGAGGCAGGCTCTTGTGCCTTTGTTGGCTATCAGTGGCATTGGCCTTTACAAGGGTTGAACTTGGACAGTTCTTTGCAGTGTGGCCTTCACCTTTGCATCGATTGTATAAGGGCTTGTAATCCACAGATCGTTTATGGTTTGGACAATTCGGGGAGATATATCTCTTTTCTCCACACTTGTAACATTCCACTTCTGATCTCTGACCATCGCGAGATTGTCGTCCTCTGTAACTTTGAGAGGGAAACCTCCTTGGACTGAAATTAGGACCAAACTCCCTAGGCTTTGGTCAAATATCTTGTGTTGTCATTTTGGATTCTAGCAAGTTGAATCTTGCATTTTCATCCTTCTGTCTTCGTTCATGCATCTCTTTCAGAGAGCAAATATCCTCTATGGTTCTTCCGCAAACAGTAGGAATAGAAGGCTCCAGGAATGGTTGATTTTCAAGTACATTCAGTGGTTGTCCTGCTTGATGACACTGTCCACA
This sequence comes from Lygodium microphyllum, assembly GCF_053477565.2. Taxonomy (NCBI): domain Eukaryota; kingdom Viridiplantae; phylum Streptophyta; class Polypodiopsida; order Schizaeales; family Lygodiaceae; genus Lygodium; species Lygodium microphyllum. The sequence goes on from NC_141135.1 coordinate 175,469,049, forward strand.
CCATGTATTATAGCGCATCAGAGTGGATATATTGGCGGTATTCACCTTCAGCGTCTGTAGCTGCTCTGTAATCACATCCATAAGCTTTTTCTTGATACTTGCTGAGTTGCATAAATATTCCTTCATATTTTTACCTCCTGAAGTCCTTGTAGTAGGATTTTGGGAAGCTTCTATAATTACTGCATACACTAGTTGGGTTGATCCAAAAGTTTGTCTGTTCTGATTTTGATTCAGAGCTCTTATTGAGACTTGGGATTGTTGATTCTAGTTGGTAGGGTTCCACTGTTATTGAGTCGCTATTAGAGGAACTGTTTGGGTTGATCCAGAAGTTCCTCTGTTCTGGTTCTGATTCAGAGCTCCTATTGAGACTTGGGGTTGTTGATTCTAGTTGGTAGGGTTCCACTATTGTTGAGTCGCCATTGGAGGAACTGTCACTACAAGATATAGACCTTATAGCGACGTTTAAAGTGACGAAAATACAAACAATAAAATTTGCCCCTGTCGTCGCAAAAAGTGTCGTTATTGACGACGCCATAGAATCTTCGCTATATGCGTCGCTATATCCGTCGCTATATGCATCGCTATATGCGTCGCATTTGCGACGCATATAGCGACTGAGAGCGGAATTTAGGTGACGGAAAGTGCTTAAAAATAGCTAAAAATTATGAATATCAAGGGAAAAATATTCAATGTCAAAGGCGGCGGCTCGATCTAGGACGATTTTAAGCGCCAAAGTGCTTTAAAGGCGCCCGAGCATCACTTGTTGATTTTTCATAATTTTTCAGACAGTCGTGCGGGTTGGCAAGAGTTACTGGCCAATGCGGGATGCTAAGCCGGATGCCCAGGATTTTTCAGAGCTCAATTCGGAGTCCGGACGGGGAAATGGCCAAGGAAACGGTCAAGATATGAAAAGGTGGACACTTGGGAGGCCAAATTTGAGCATGCCTTTTGAGTTTGGACCCCCCCCAAAAATTTTATGCACCTTATGAAGCAAAAAACGTGGAGAGAGAATGAAGAGGCATGAAAAAACGTGATCAACAGAGGGCGCCATTTTTTTCGCCATGGATGGAGAGAGGGCATCATGGCTGCTGCAAACAACCCCCCCAATGGATTATGGGGCTTCATTCCCCTCTGTCTGTGGACTCTATCGCCGCCTCTCGCCCGAGAAATGGTGGTCTCTATGAAGAATTCTGATTTCAGTCTTTCTCTCTCCTCCCTCTCTCTCTTCTAAATGCAAGTTCATGTGGGGAGAAGAAGGAAGAAGAAAGAATGATGGAGGCTTGTCCGGCATGGATCGGATTGCTCCACGGGCTGGAAATGGTGATTGGTGATTGTGCTGAACATGAAGTGCTGCTGATTTCCAAATCTACAGCCATGGACATGAAACCCGAAACACGCAAATAAGCGGTAATTTAAAATTTTCAAAGGAAATTTGAGCTTTTATGGCTTTTGATGGATGAAATGTTGTTCATGTGGGATAAAAATTGTTCATGTTGCTGTTTTCTATGAGTTCTTGCTGGTCATAATCAAAAAATCAGAAAAATATGCATTTTATGGTTCAAAATAATATGCTAAAACACGTAAAACATGAAAAAACAAGGGAAAATGAGGGTTTTTGGCATAAAAATGGGGAAGTACATAGGAACACCAACTAAACTCTCATTTTTCTGCAAGAAGGAACTAAGGGCCACAGCCCATAACCTGTTTTGAATTTTCAGTAATTAAATAATGTAGAAAAATAAGGGAAAACACAAGAAAATGGTGAAAAAACCCTAAAAAATAGGGAAAAAATGCATTTTGGGTTCCGAAAAATAAGGATAAATAGGAGCAATATTTGTGAATGTTTGTGGGGACCGAAGAATGAGGATTTGCCTCAGTTCAACCCCACCTTCTTATTTTAGTGTGGTTTTTCCCGTTTTTTATACATAAAATGATGTCAAAATACCCTATAAACCTATCCAACGATGCAATACTTAAACGGGGAAGGGTAGAGAAGTTGAAATATGTCTAAATGCCGTGTGAAATGATGGAAAAGGTGCTGATTTTTAGGCATAGCATTTAGGACGGATGATAATTAAAATTAAGAGCTTAGTAGCACGAGGATCACCTCGGTGCTAAGCCCATGCAACGAAGCACGAACAGTAGTTGGAAACCATTAAAAGAATTTTGCACTTGTGCACAATACTGTTTGCTAAATGTTTGAGCACTAGACATCCACCAAATGCATGGAGCATGAAAAAGAATTTAAAAGTATCAGTGATCAGCTCCTGGATATGCATTGCAATTGTTTTTGGAACCTGACCTACGATGAGAGGCAGTGAGATACCCATGCTGTAGGCTAGTCGTGGGGTCTAGGGGAAAGAGAAGTAAGGACAATGGTACATTCCTGGACACGTTTATTTGGTACCTTGAGCGACTTTTGTGCGAAATGTCTAAATATTGAGCGACGCATCGAGGGGCCAATCCCCAAGGTGTAGGAGAGTCGCAGAGGGTTGACGGCATTCAGCCGTAGGAGGAACCCCATGTGTATGTGATTCAAGCCTTTTGGCTATGTGAAAGGGACTCCCTCTGAGGAGTAATATTGGGTTAGGATCAGTTGGACTACAACGTATTACAAACGCAATGTTTAGGAAGGCAGAGATTTTGATAGACGCTCCTGGCCGCGAGGCCGAGGGGTTGTCTTGTGCGTAGTGACGAGGTTCGGCTAGTGCATGAGCCAGTGCCGGCCCGTTTTTTGGTCCATCAGTGGTGCGTCTGCTGGGAGCTGCTTAAAAGTGGCGGTTCTCGAATCCTGGTTGTTTAGGGACCAACTAGCAGTTTATGCCAAAGGATACTAAGATTGATCCGTTATTTATTGATAAGCATCGTCTAGCAGAAATCCAAAAGCAAGAAAGAGACGAAAGAGCTAGGCGACGTGCTGAAATTTTTAGGAGATATTCTCCTAATCGTAGCGGCGCTGAACCCTTACGAGGGTGTGGATCTAGTGGTCTTAGTACCACGAGCAGTAAGTTAGGAGAAGGTGGAAGCTCTAGTGCTCCCCTTCCTTCTATAAGCCAGTTCACGTCAAGTACGAGAGGTGTAACCCCGCCGTCCCCTATTCCTAGTGCAAATCCAATCCTCGTCATGGCGCAGCCTATTGCAATTCCAGCAGGAACGACGGATTTGCCGGCTCTAGGTTACCCGCTACCCATTTTTAATGGGTTAGTTGAGGAAGATGTGGAACTCCACATTAGGGAGTTTCAAAAGCTGATGTTTAACTGTCGCATTCAAGAAGAAGGACATTTAATGATGTTCTTCAATATAACTCTCAAAGGAAGAGCCGCTATATGGTATCATGGTTTAGAAGCCGGAACTATATTGAACATTGATGCATTTTATGGAGCTTTTCGAAGGGAGTTTGCCCCTGAAAGGGGTGGGCAATATTGGTTGCGTGTACTCAACGTGACCCGCCAAGATCCACACGAGGATATTCGTGCTTATGCGAAGAAGATAAAAGAGGTCTTCCGTAAGTTGGACACCTCTATTCCTATCCCCGCAGCTGCCCAATTGCAATATTTCATATATGGTTTGGACTTTAATATCCAATTGCAGTTGAGTAGTGTCCCCTTGGGGGATATAGATACTGCCATTACACGAGCACAAGAGGTGGAATCCCGACTACAAGCAGCCTATGCTTCTCGAGGCAATTCGAATATGGGTTTAGTATTGGGAAATAATGTGGCAATGGCCAATGGCAGTAGTGGTCAAGGGATAGCGATGGCTAACCCTAATGGGAGAGGGAACATGATACAGAATGTGCCTTTATTACCAGCTCCCCCTAGCATGTCGATGCCTACGGGCAGTCAAATGGCTCTAAGTAGTGGAGGCCAGGCGGTCAGTTCTAACACCATGCCTGTGGCTCAACAACCAGTGCCTAATCGACTTGTTAGGCCGATGGAACGACAGGGTAATGACCAAGGCTATGAGTCGAGTGCTTCCAATGTTCTTGGCGAGGTTAAGGACATGATGAAGCATTATACCGACATGATTACGGAGCAGTATCGACAAATAGCCGTTGATGTCAACTTCCTTAAAAAACAACAAAATTTAATAGGAAGTAGATACCCAGAGGAGGGTGCACCTTCGAGGTTTAGTTGCAAATGGTGTGGCGGGCAGCACTATCCAAGGAATTGCCCAAATGTTAAGTGCGACATTTGTGGGAAATCCGGCCATTTAGCAGCTACTTGCTGGAGTAAGATCAGTTCTCTCCAGCGAGGAAGTCGGCAACCAGGGCCTGTTAATCATCGTGCCCAAGGAAATGATTCCCAGCGAGAGGATGGGCCTAAACAAATACTTCAACGACCAAAGACTACAGTGGAGGAGCTACCAAGTGGTAGTGGGGTTAGTTTGATTGAGGCTGTACGCGTTAATGATGCTGAAACCTCTAATTTACGAGCTGTTCTTACAAGAGGTCAAAAGGGCAGAGGAGCCGACAAGGATAAGCCTGTCGACGGAAACCCTAAACAAGGTGACAAAGGAACGCAAGTTTTGGATCCTGCCATGGAAGGGGGACCTTTGAAGCCCGTGGAAAGTAAAGCCGATAAGGAACCACCAAAGAAGAAGGTGAAAGTTAAGAAAGAGGCAATAAAGCCGGTTCAGCGACCTAAAGAGCGGATGGTTTGGCGTGAAAAGCGAGCTCTATCGAACTATCATGAATTCGATTTGGCAAGCTCTCTTTGCGAAGTCAAGCTGGATGTGAATCTTTTACAGCTTATTAAGCTTTCCCCAGGAGTACGTAAAGAATTTAGAAAGATCCTACGTACCGGGTATATTGTAGAACCTTTGGGTATTGCGCGAGTTGGTGATGACTGGTTTGAGCATGCTGAGAAGCATTGCCCAAGGGTTGTAGCCTATGTCGATGGGATATTAGTAGATTATGCCATTGTCGACACGGGATCATCTGTTAACATTATGAGTTCTGAACTGATGGAAAGGTTGGGTCTTGCGATTCAGAAAGATACCTCCACAATTCTCAGAATGGCAGATGACAGTTTGAGACAGCCGGAAGGCTGCATTACTAAGGTCCATGTCACTGTTGCAAATGTAGAATGCATGTTGGACTTTAGGATGATTCGTTTTGCAGGGCGGCCAAGTTACCAAGTATTACTTGGACGACCTTGGATCTTGCAAGCGGACTGCCAAGTAGATATACCTACCGGTCGACTGATATTCGGCAGAGGTGCCCAGCGTGTGGTGGTTGATGCTTATCCTGAGTCCCCGCAGAGTGAGAGAGCTCCTCTATCTTCTACAGAATTGGAGACATTAGAAGATTTATCTGGCAGTGAGACATCATCGAGTGATGAGTCCAAAGAGGGATCCACCACGGAGGACATCTATCAGATCACTTTGAATGAGCCGATAGAGGGCCAAGATCGTATAAGAGATGCAGATGTTATCGAGCTAGACCTTGGTACGCCTGATGATTCGCGGCCAATCAAATTAGGTTCTATGCTCAACTCAGCAGAGAGGGAGGACTATGTGGCCTTGATCCAGGAATTCCGTGATATCTTTGCCTGGAGTTATGATGAGTTGAGAGGCATTCCTCCTAGTCTTGCTGTTCATACAATTCCGTTGAAAGAGGGCAGTCGTCCTGTACGACAGAAAGTAAGGCGTATGCCTTTCGAATTGAGGGACGGGCTGTTTGAAGAGTTACAGAAACTTCAAGAAGCGGGTTTGATTTTTCCTGTGCAACACACGGAATGGTGTTCGCCAGTTGTGATTAGAAAGAAGAAGAATAATCAGATCCGTTTATGTGTAGACTTTAGGGAGCTGAATAAGCAGACAGTTAAGGACTATTACCCGTTGCCATTTATTGACCAGATTTTGGATCAATTAGCGGGTAGGGAGATATATTCGTTTATGGATTGCTTTGCAGGATACAACCAAATGGCAATTGCAGAAGAGGACAAGTTGAAAACAACTTTTATCACTGTATTTGGTACTTTTGCGTACCATGTGATGGCCTTTGGTTTATGCAATGCGCCTGGTTCGTAGCAACGAACAGCAGATAAGACATTCGGTGACATATCCCCTGAAGAGTTGAAGGTGTTTATTGATGACTTAGGGGCTGCCACCGTGAGAGAGAGGCAGTTGATCATTTTAAGAAAATGCTTTGAGTGTTGTAGACAATTTTGCATCGCCCTAAACCCACGGAAGTGTGTTTTTGGAGTACCTTATGGGCTGTTGCTGGGTCATGTGGTCAGTTCGGTAGGAATTGCGACAGACCCCGAGAAGGTCAAAGTTATAGTTGCCATGGGTCCACCACGCACTCCGAAGGAAGTTCATAGCTTTCTGTCTTCGATTGGTTATTACCGTAGATTCATAAACGCCTTGGCAGAAAGAACGTTGCCGCTTACAAATTTATTGTCTTTTAGCTGTTTCTTTGAATGGGGTGACCCTTGTAAGGTAGCATTCGAGGATGTGAAACAAGAGCTAGCAAGAGCGCCCGTTTTAAAAGCACCTAAAAGAGGAGAGGCGTTCTATATATTTTCAGCAGCTACCATGTATAGTATCAGTTGCTGTTTAGCCCAAATTTGGGAAGAGAAGTGGTACCACCCAATTGCTTTTGCTAGTCGGAAGCTGGGGGTATCTGAAATCAATTATACCGACATGGAGAAGCTGTGTCTAGCGATGGTCTTTGGGACCAAGAAATTCAGGCATTATATTCTCTATGAGAAAGTCGTGCTTTATACTAAGGCGGAGGGACTTCGACTATTGATGAATAAGCTACAACCGCCTGATCATCTAGCAAAGTGGTTGATCACTTTGCAGGAATTTGATTATGAGATTAAGAGTAAGCCACCAAGGTTGCAAGGCATCGTGGAATGTCTTGTGGACTTTGGGGAGCCGAAAGAATCTGTGGCTGAAGGTAGTGACATGGAGTTGTTACTTAAGATAGATACGGCATCTATTCCCTCCTGGTATGCTGCAATAACGCATTATTTATCAACAAGAGAGGCGGGATCCGAATTATCTAAGGCTGAGAAAAGGAAAATTAAGCAGCAAGCGTTAAAGTTTGCCTTGATCGCAGGTACATTATATCGGCAAGGGGTTGATGATATCTATCGCCGGTGTGTGATGCCTGACGAGGTGCCCTTCATTTTGGAAGAGTGCCATGATTCTGCTTGCGGTGGCCATTTTGCTGGACGGCTTACAGCACAAAAGGCTTTAAGAGCAGGTTATTGGTGGCCTGTCATCTTCCAGGATGCGTTTGCGTATGTTAAGCGATGCGATATTTGCCAACGGCATGATAGTCGAGAGAATAGGAAACGACCACTCACCCCTATTATGGCGATACTTCCATTTGAGAAGTGGGGAATAGACTTTGTGGGTCCTATTACTCCGTCGTCGACTACACAAAAAAGGTACATCATTGTAGCAACCGACTACTTCACAAAGTGGTCAGAAGCACGTGCAACAAGGAAAGATGATGCTAAAGAAACTGCTAGTTTCCTTTTAGAGTAGATAATATGCCGGTTTGGTCCGCCGAAAGAATTAGTGTCGGACCGCGGAACCCATTTCCTGAATAAGGTGATCAAAGGTTTGACAGAGTTGTGGAACATCAAGCATAACAAGACAACCCCCTATAACCCGCAAGCCAATGGGCAAGTTGAAAGTACCAACAAGCAGCTTGTGGGCATCTTGTCCAAAATTGTGTCGGAAAAAAAACGAGATTGGGATAAAAAGTTATACGTGGCAGTGTGGGCCTATAATACGACCTTCAAACGAGCCACTGGCCATACCCCGTTCAAGTTAGTATATGGGGAGGAGTGTGTCTTGCCTTTAGAAATTGAGCTGCCGACCATTCGGTTTGCCATCAATCATTCTTTGAGCGATAAAGATGCACTTTTTGAGCGCTTGACGACACTGGCACATTTAGATGAGCTTAAGCTGCAGAGCTTATTGCACCAAGAAGTGGCGAAGCGCCGAATGAAGCAGCTACACGACCTCAAAGCCAAGAAATACACCTTCAAGAAAGGACAGCTTGTTCTGTATTATGACGCACGACGTGAATTATTTCCAGGCAAGCTAGAACCCAAATGGGATGGGCCCTATAGGATCGTTAGAATAGGAAAGAATAAATCTACAGTGTTGTTAGCTGACCTTGAGGGGATAGAATTTAAAAATAAGGTTAATCTTAATAAGATTAAACCTTATTACTTTTGATTGTACTAATGCTATGACTGCCTTGCAGATCTAGGCAAGATCGATCAAACATCTGCAAGGAAATCGTGATAGAGGTTGATGGGTCGTCTGATCCCTTATTTAGAACACCCATATTTAGAACAGAGGTATCATCAGGGAAAGCTCATTTGGTGGAGTAAAGGATACGAGATGATTGAGCAAGAAGGTGGGACATTTATTTGGGAGATCAAGGTCTTCTGCCATCACTGCCTACAAATTTTGACGAGCATCCCTGTTGAATTCAATGATGATGGAGGGATGGAGCCTACAGTCCACCCGTTGAATATGCTGAATTTCGATTACCATAATTACGAGTAGAGTCCAGGATGGCAGGATATGTAAACCCTTTATGGACGTATACCTTGTACTTTGATGGGGCGTCCAGGGGTGTATGCAAAAAAGGAAGTGTAGGAGTTGTCATCCGAGACCCCCGACGATGCATTGTCATGAAGTTAGCTGCTTATCTCGGGGCGAATTTTACTAATAATATGGCCGAATACAAAGCCCTGATTATGGGTTTGAATATTGCAAAGAAGGGTGGTATCCGCCAGTTGTTGGTGAAAGGGGACTCTCAGTTGGTTTTAAATCAACTCAATGGGATGTACATGGTACGAAACCCCATCCTTTGCATGTACCATCATACTGCCATAGCCCTGCTAGACGAATTTGATAGAGTGTCTTTTCAATTGATTCCACGGAATTGGAATCAGTTTGCCGATTCATTGGCTAATTTCGCGAATGAAGAAGACCTCTTCTTTAATTGTGGCCCCTGTCCCGATATATCTATTGATGGTGAGACAGGACCCGGTTGTTTGTGGGGTATGCTTTCTGAACATGCCCTCTTTGGCAGACGATGGTTGATTTGGGTGATGCAGAGGGTAAGCGAGACTCATCTGCCTTTATTATCTTGGACCCACAGACTGGTTAGACGACATGTGATGCGAACACCTCTTGCGATATACGCAGGAGGGATAGGTCATAATTTAATGCACTTAGTATAGGGCTACAAGCCCTGTTCCGTTGGGAATCATATGCTTTGATGTCTATCATGGTTGTTCCCAGGTGGATGTTCTGCATAGTATTGTTTTATTTCATTAGGCCAAGAGGGCCGATTCAGTTTTGTAGTGAAGTGTTTTATTTCATTAGGCCAAGAGGGCCATTTCCCTGTCTAGTGCGGGTGCGTTTAATCGGGTTTTTGTTTTAAGTATTGTGATGGACAGATTTCGTGTTTCGTGGACTTTGGTGAAGCCCGGAGAAGTCTTTGCTGCGATGGAAGCTTCTTGTGGCCAATCCAGGTGATACCTCTCCTTTACGAGTATTTTTTTTCCTGTTATATGTGTATTTGTACTTGTCGAGGGGAGATATTTTTGTTGGGGACCGGTAACCAAGGCATGAAGTCCCAGGTTTAGGCTAAGTATGTTTGAGGGAGGTTGGAGTAGTCATTGCCTCCTGTAAAGACATTGTTAGACATTAAAAGACCTGTTTGAGAAGGAAGTCCTAGTGGCCCTGTTCTGCCAGCCTGCTAGGCAGCCGTTCTAGGAGTTCTTGTTAGTAGTGAGGCAGTTAGAGAAGCCTGCCAGAAGATAATAATGATGATGCCCAGAAACTTTGTATATCCTAAAAGATGACTATAAATACGAAGGTGTGTAAAAAGGGGTTCTAACCTCTATCAAAGAAAAGAAATGAAATGAAAATATATAAGCAGTTGCTCATTGCCTTGCGAGGGCCTGGTAGGTTCCTGGGGACGAGTCAGACCCGGGGCCGATACCTTGTCTTCCTAGGGGTGGCTTCTTGCTGGAAAACTAATATCAAAACAAGGAAGGTTGGAGCGAAAATAAAAGTGAGCGTTAGAAAAGGATTAAGTGTCGCCTTGCGAGGGCTTGGTAGGTTCTTGGGTGCCGAGACAGGTCCTGAGACTGATGCCCTGTTCTCCTTGGGTCACTACGCTCAGCTCCCTCCTTTTTACATGCCCAAGTATATTGATTAAATAAAAACCCTAAAAGAAGAAATGTATTGAAAGAAAATATTCTTTGATCAGGCTATAGGAGTCCTCGCCTAGTAGGAGCTCCTAGTTGGGTTGTCTTTAGGTGGTAAGTAGTTCAGACTACCACTTAGGGCAACCTCTTTGATAGGTTTTTTAGTTTGGCTGTGCTGGAGCAGTTGGTTAGTGACTCACTTCGGATCTTCTATTAGATGATGCTAGGCCTACTCCTTGTGGATGTCATGCCTTGGTTCTGTCCAGGGGTAGGGGCAGCATTGTGCTGAGTTTTATTATATAATTGTTTTGTATCAGTTTGATGCTTCTTTGGTTGTTTATGTGCAGATATGTTCGTGGATTCGACGGGCTGAGTCGCCCTATCCCGTGGTCGCCAATGAGAGCGGAATTTAGGTGACGGAAAGTGCTTAAAAATAGCTAAAAATTATGAATATCAAGGGAAAAATATTCAATGTCAAAGGCGGCGGCTCGATCTAGGACGATTTTAAGCGCCAAAGTGCTTTAAAGGCGCCCGAGCATCACTTGTTGATTTTTCATAATTTTTCAGACAGTCGTGCGGGTTGGCAAGAGTTACTGGCCAATGCGGGATGCTAAGCCGGACGCCCAGGATTTTTCAGAGCTCAATTCGGAGTCCGGACGGGGAAATGGCCAAGGAAACGGTCAAGATATGAAAAGGTGGACACTTGGGAGGCCAAATTTGAGCATGCCTTTTGAGTTTGGACCCCCCCCAAAAATTTTATGCACCTTATGAAGCAAAAAACGTGGAGAGAGAATGAAGAGGCATGAAAAAACGTGATCAACAGAGGGCGCCATTTTTTTCGCCATGGATGGAGAGAGGGCATCATGGCTGCTGTAAACAACCCCCCCAATGGATTATGGGGCTTCATTCCCCTCTGTCTGTGGACTCTATCGCCGCCTCTCGCCCGAGAAATGGTGGTCTCTATGAAGAATTCTGATTTCAGTCTTTCTCTCTCCTCCCTCTCTCTCTTCTAAATGCAAGTTCATGTGGGGAGAAGAAGGAAGAAGAAAGAATGATGGAGGCTTGTCCGGCATGGATCGGATTGCTCCACGGGCTGGAAATGGTGATTGGTGATTGTGCTGAACATGAAGTGCTGTTGATTTCCAAATCTACAGCCATGGACATAAAACCCGAAACACGCAAATAAGCGGTAATTTAAAATTTTCAAAGGAAATTTGAGCTTTTATGGCTTTTGATGGATGAAATGTTGTTCATGTGGGATAAAAATTGTTCATGTTGCTGTTTTCTATGAGTTCTTGCTGGTCATAATCAAAAAATCAGAAAAATATGCATTTTATGGTTCAAAATAATATGCTAAAACACGTAAAACATGAAAAAACAAGGGAAAATGAGGGTTTTTGGCATAAAAATGGGGAAGTACATAGAAACACCAACTAAACTCTCATTTTTCTGCAAGAAGGAACTAAGGGCCACAGCCCATAACCTGTTTTGAATTTTCAGTAATTAAATAATGTAGAAAAATAAGGAAAAACACAAGAAAATGGTGAAAAAACCCTAAAAAATAGGGAAAAAATGCATTTTGGGTTCCGAAAAATAAGGATAAATAGGAGCAATATTTGTGAATGTTTGTGGGGACCGAAGCATGAGGATTTGCCTCAGTTCAACCCCACCTTCTTATTCTAGTGTGGTTTTTCCCGTTTTTTATACATAAAATGATGTCAAAATACCCTATAAACCTATCCAACGATGCAATACTTAAACGGGGAAGGGTAGAGAAGTTGAAATATGTCTAAATGCCGTGTGAAATGATGGAAAAGGTGCTGATTTTTAGGCATAGCATTTAGGACGGATGATAATTAAAATTAAGAGCTTAGTAGCACGAGGATCACCTCGGTGCTAAGCCCATGCAACGAAGCACGAACGGTAGTTGGAAACCATTAAAAGAATATTGTTGCACTTGTGCACAATACTGTTTGCTAAATGTTTGAGCACTAGACATCCACCAAATGCATGGAGTATGAAAAAGAATTTAAAAGTATCAGTGATCAGCTCCTGGATATGCATTGCAATTGTTTTTGGAACCTGACCTACGATGAGAGGCAGTGAGATACCCATGCTGTAGGCTAGTCGTGGGGTCTAGGGGAAAGAGAAGTAAGGACAATGGTACATTCCTGGATACGTTTATTTGGTACCTTGAGCGACTTTTGTGCGAAATGTCTAAATGTTGAGCGACGCATCGAGGGGCCAATCCCCAAGGTGTAGGAGAGTCGCAGAGGGTTGACGGCATTCAGCCGTAGGAGGAACCCCATGTGTATGTGATTCGAGCCTTTTGGCTATGTGAAAGGGACTCCCTCTGAGGAGTAATATTGGGTTAGGATCAGTTGGACTACAACGTATTACAAACGCAATGTTTAGGAAGGCAGAGATTTTGATAGACGCTCCTGGCCGCGAGGCCGAGGGGTTGTCTTGTGCGTAGTGACGAGGTCCGGCTAGTGCATGAGCCAGTGCCGGCCCGTTTTTTGGTCCATCAGCGACGGATATAGCGGATATAGCGACGCATATAGCGACGGATATAGCGACGGTTGCAGACAATTTGCGACGCTCATAGCGACGCCAATAGCGATGCGTGTAGTAAATTTGCGACGCAAATAACGACGGTAACAGAGAAAAAAAAAATTTTGTGGCAGGGCAGCAAGCTGCCCTGCCACATATAGCACTGTGTGCTGTATGAGAGCTATACAAAATAGTTTCTGCACTGCTGCATACAAAGCGTTTGCAAACAAAAAGAATGTATACTGAAATCATAAAACTGATACATGAAATAAATACATGATATCGCATAAAATGCGATTGGTACAATCATGAAACGATATCACTAATACATAGAAAATGTCTACATAGATCGGGCGACTAAAAACTAAAGGTGTGTGAGCTCTAAGGATCCAAGGGCGAGCTACAAATCCTCGTCCCCCAAAAGCTCGTCCCGCTGCAAAGGAGCATCAAACGGATTCTGCAGAAAAAGAAACAACATATCAATCCACCATGTAATAATGCATTCAAATATCTCATGGTAACTACGGACAAGAAAGATGAGTGACTTACAGGGCCGTCGCGTCTATACAATCGGTCGATCAATGCCCTGAAACCGTGCCTCTCTGCATATCGAGTCTCAAGGCCTTGCGGATCACGATTTGTAATGGAGTGCTGCAAAGAAAACAAAATGCTAATTGTTAGAAACATGATTGTCAGTACAAAGAATATCTCAAAAAAACAAATAAGCAAAACAAAAGAGAAACTTACAAAGTCCTCCAAATATGTCCTGTGGCCGCCACTCCCAAGATGATGTACCGATCCGGCCTCAATTCGTGCCCTCGCCGCCTCCCGCTGCTGACTCCAACGTCCTGGCGAATTTGTAGCCTCCTCCCTCAGTCGGCGCCAGTCGTCTGCATCTAACCACTTGGGCTTTGCAGCCCCACTCTTGATTGCCTTGCGTGCGTCGGATCGTCTATGTGACATGTATGCACGCATGCAATCCATCATCCAGCCCGTAGAGAATCTATCCACTGTGGCTGGCACCGGGAACTCCTCGTACAAGGATGCTACTATGTAGTCCTTGCTCCCCTCCGGTATGTTCCTCCAATGATCCAGGACGTTGTGCCAAAAAACTTGTTGGCACAACTCCCTCATGCGATCCATCACCCTCCTCCCCTCATCATTCATGATGATGGCTCCTGACCTGCCATCCACTAGGTATCCATAACCCCTAGGAGTATGCCTAAGATGGGCCCTCTCCCATCTCCGTCCACGCTCCTGGGCATATCCAGGAGACCCCTACACATCCGGTGTACCGACGGGGGTACCCTCTCCCGAAGTGCCACTTAAAGGGGTGCCACCAAAGGGGGTTGCCACCAAAAGGAGTGTCACCAAAAGGCGTGCCATCTGCCGATGGCTGCGCAAAAGCCGGAGTAACTGGAGTGGACGTCCCCACAGGTGTGACAAATCTTGGAGGTGACACAGCTCCAGCTGAACGACGAGACGGAGACACCACGTCCGTGTCTCCACAGCAGCACCCCCCCTGATCCTCCTGCAGTCGCAGTCCCTCCCTCTGGCCCAAGTCGCGAGCGTCGAGATCGTCTGCTCGAAGCTGAAGCATCTGATCGCGCTGAAGCTGATCTAGCAGAGCGCCCTGAAGAAGAACGAGACAGCTCCTTATCTGGCATCTCTCTGAATCTCGCGAGCTGATCTGGAGACATGCATGCCATCATGTCCTGAAACTCCTCATCGCTCATCCCTCGACTCATCCTGAAAATGTCGATACCTACACAGATAAAAAATGATGTTAGAATAATCAATTTAAACTATACAAAGCACATTAATATAAATCATTTTTGAAAAATCCCTCTTAAAATGCGTATCTTATCTACCTTTATGGAAGATCTAAACAACGAATTGAGTAATACAATTCTCCAAGAATGAAGTATTCTATGGTCCCATGTTAATCTCCTGATACAACTCTGCATACACTGGAAGGTCGATAGACATGTCACCACAAAAGAACGAGTCTGCCTCGTTCTCAAAAAATTCTACGACTTCTGTATTTCCATCATTGTTAGCCGATGCGGGCTCCAAGCTTGCAGTGGCCTCCACCCCTTGTAATATCGATCCCTCTATTTGCATATTTTCTTCATCTATGCTTGGAACATCGCTTTGATCATATACTCTTGCACCTCGAGGAGTTGAAGGTATAACATACCACCATCGAGGTTGTCGGGGGTTTGGATAGAAGATTACCTGTCACAAACACTTACAAAGCGACTTCAAACCATTGTGACATAAACCATGTCGTATTACAATTAGCAAGCAAATGACTATTTGTACCTGTTTACAATGGGCCGGCAACACAAAGGTGTCGCGCAAATCCATCCATTTTTTTTCGGAATCTATTTCGAGAAATCCAGATGGACCTCGTCGAACTGTTGCTCCAGCTCCTCCAAGTACCACTTTGAACCATTGCACATCAAATAGTATCATGGAGAAGCTACGGTAATCCACCGTAATAATACTTTGCAAGTTTCCAAAATAGTCCATCTCATCCACAACCGTGTTCGGATCCATTGCTCGTCGTCGGCTCTCTTGCTCAAACCTTGCCATGACACCACAGTCCATTGTGGAGCGCATTTGGTCAATACGCTCCACCCGAAAATGCCGTCCGCACGACCACGCTGCACTATATATTTTGTACTGCACATTGAAACACTCAAATTAGATGTAGCAAGCAAATTTAGATATGACACTTTCTAAACCCCTCATTACCTTTGGACTACATCCCCTCGAGAACTCCCACTCCTCCATTGAGACCTCTGTCCCTTCGCTGGATGCTGCGGTCAAGGCTCCATGCAACCATCGTGTTGACATAAACTGCGGTATCTCCTCCATGCCTTTGGGATACCGAATCGGTCGGTGACGCGTACTGTGTCGGAATTCAGCTCGCGCTTCCTCTCGATCTTGCCTTACAATCTGGTACTTGGCGAGCCACGTCTCCATGGACGCATGGTGCAACATACAAAAGCGATTCACCTTCTCTTCCATTGAGGCATCCATTCTTTTTTCTACCCCATTTCCAACCACCACATCTCCAATCAGCCTATCATCGTCCTTCAGCGTCCATAGCATTTCATTGTCTGGTTCCACCGTTGGTAGCCATTGTGAGATATGCACTAACGCCTCTGACACCAACCAACCTTCTGCCATGCTACCTTCCGGACGAGCTCGTTGTCGCACAAAGCCTTTTCATGAAGCGCTCCAAGAAGAACATCCATCGTGTATGGACAGGTCTAGCAATCTCCACTTCGTCCACAAGATGCACAAGAAGGTGAACTTGTATCGTGAGCATACTAGTGGGCAGGTATTTCTCAAAGAGACAGACCGTCTCAACTGCTCCCCGCCTTGCGGATTCAATAGAGGACGTCTTAATCTCTTTCTGTGAGATCCATTGCACCAAAGTCGACAACTTGTAAATGGCCCCGCGAATTTCTGGAGTTAGGCATCTCGTGATCGCGATCGGTAGGACAAACTGCCACAAATGAGAAAGCATTGAGAATAATGGTCACTTTTCAAATTTCAAAATGTCCACGCTAATTAAAATCCATTCTGTTCACAAACCTGACATATCTTATGCCAATCATGGGATTTTAGCCTAGACATTTGGTCATCTTTAGAAAATGCGGACCTGAGAGAACGCATCATACCCGTCGGAGTGTGGATAGACTTGATTACTTGCTTCACAATGCGCTCTTCTTTGGTAGACAAAACCCAGGGAGCGCGAGGAAGCTGCACTCCCCCTTCAACACTCGACTGCGGCCAAAGCGCCTCCATCTTACGTACCTCCTTTAAATCCATTCGTGACCCTATAGTGTCTCTCTTTCCTGTGATGTGGTCCCATAGCAAGCTGCCCACCTTTTTGAAGATATGCATGGGATCCAACAAGTGGTTGACCTGTAAGTGGGTCTAATATGGCAACTCGTAGAAAACTGAGAACCGTCGCATTCCATTTGGATGTGATTCCGGGTTTACCATTTTCAGCTTGTACCAGCTTGCAGCGTTCATACGTACTGGAGGTCGTCCAAGAAAACCTTCCCTGAGTTCATGATCCTCCAGCAAGAAAGCGGCGTATCCTTGATATACCATCTTCTTCATGGTTCGTGACCTTCGGGAGTCTAACTGTGGCCCACACAATGGACATGCATGATAACCTGAGGTAACGAGACCTCCAAGGCGATCCACGACCTAGTGAATACTTGATTGAATGAAATAAAATATAGATATTACCAGCGAGAACAAAGGTCTGCTCACCTGAACACTCTCCCAATCCCGGAAAGTCATGCATCGTCCACATGAGAATGGCTCGAATGTTGGCTGACCGCCGACCATCTCGCCTGCTCATATCTTGCACCGTGACCCCCTCCTCCCACAAAATCTTAAGCTCATCAACTAATGGACGAAGATACACGTCCATATTTTTTACTTTGTAGCGGCCCGGGACGAGCAAGCTAAGGATGAGATGACCTTTCTTCGTAGAAAGCCATGGAGGAATGTTATAGTTGACAAGCACTATAGGCCACACACTGTAAGAAGTCGAGCGCAGACCGAATGGGTTCACACCATCCATGGCGAGACCGAGCCGAAGATTACTTGGCTCTTGCGCAAAGCCTGGGAAGGTAGAGTCAATGTGGCTCCATGCGCGCGAATCTGCTGATATTCGTTGAACTCCATCCATGGACCTATTCTGCACATGCCACGTTGTCAAGCTTGCCATGGCAGACGTGCGAAACATGTGGTTTATGCGGGGGATGAGCGGCGTACGTGTTCTATAGACAATGCGGGGGATGAGCGGCATACGTGTTCTCAGATTGAAACTCGCCAAATTGTCGTACGTGTTCTATAGACAATCGGCATTTTCGTCTAATTGCCAACTTGCATTGAGAGCAAGGACATGGGACACGCTGATTAAGATACGTCTCACGGTCTTGAACAATAAGACCTTCTTCGTTTGCCATCTTATCTACATTACAGCAAACGAGGCTTAAATGGATAGCTTTATGGAGATGTAGGAGATGTACGTCAAGTTGCAAGTTGACCATAAACCTTGCATTGTATATAGTAGTCGAGAGCTTTTCCGATGTTATATCTCGGCCTTGTATCATGCTCAACGATTTGTTTGTCCCGGTAGATAATTATTTGTTATATCTCGGCTTTGAGTATAAGTAATCCATTTTAAAATTAATGCGCGCCATCTATGAAATTTTATAACTATAGTAATAAAATTTATTTCAATCAATTCTACTCATAGTCATAAGACCTGAGAGAAATTATCCTATACTCAATTTAAGGGTTTCTTCTTCTATAACAATAATTTTGGGTTCATTTTGATGAAGTACGTGGCCCATGGCAAAGCACATTGCATACCATTATCAATAAGTCTATTATCTTAAATTTCCTTCCCCTCCCTCTCCCTCTCTTTCTCTCTTTCTCTCACCCTCTCCCTCTCCCTCTCTTTCTCTCTTTCTCTTCCTCTCTCATTTCCTTCCCCTCCCTCTCCCTCTCCCTCTCTTTTTCTCCCTCTCCCTCTCTATCTCTCTTTTCCTTCCCCTCCCTCTCCCTCTCCCTCTCCCTCTCCCTCTCCCTCTCTTTCTCTCTTTCTCTCACCCTCACCCTCTCCCTCTCGTTCTCTTTCTCTCCCTCTCTCATTTCCTTCCCCTCCCTCTCCCTCTCCCTCTCCCTCTCCCTCTCTTTCTCTTTTTCTCCCTCTCCCTCTCTATCTCTCTTTTCCTTCCCCTCCCTCTCCCTCTCCCTCTCCCTCTCTTTCTCTCTTTCTCTCACCCTCTCCCTCTCCCTCTCGTTCTCTTTCTCTCCCTCTCTCATTTCCTTCCCCTCCCTCTCCCTCTCCCTCTCCCTCTCTTTCTCTTTTTCTCCCTCTCCCTCTCTATCTCTCTTTTCCTTCCCCTCCCTCTCCCTCTCGTTCTCTTTCTCTCCCTCTCTCATTTCCTTCCCCTCCCTCTCCCTCTCCCTCTCCCTTTCCCTCTCCCTCTCCCTCTCTTTCTCTTTTTCTCCCTCTCCCTCTCTATCTCTCTTTCTCTCTCATTTCCTAAACAAGCAAAAAATAAAGTGATTTAAACATCCTCCAAGCAAAAGGGAGAGGGAGACATACAATGCACTCTCCCTCTCTTTCTCTTTCTATCCCTCTCTCATTTCCTTCCCCTTCCTCTCCCTCTCGCTCTCTTTCTCTCTTATTTCCTCTCCTAAACAAGTAAAAAATAAAGTGATTCAAACATTAAACAAGCAAAAGGGAGAGGGAGGGAGAGAGAGAATGCACTCTCCCCCTCCTTCTCCCTCTCTTTCTCTTTCTCTCCCTCTCTTATTTCCTTCCCCTCCCTCTCCCTCTCCCTCTATTTCTCTTTCTCTTTCTCTTTCTCTTTCTTTCCCTCTCCCTCTCCCTCTCCCTCTCTTTCTCTCTTACTCTCTCGTTTCCTCTCTTCAACAAGCAAAAAAGAAAGTAATTTAAACATTAAACAAGCAAAAGGGAGAGAGAGAGAGAGAGAATGCACTCTCCCTCTCTTTCTCTCCCTCTCCCTCTCTCTCTCTTTCTCTCCCTCTCTCTCCCTCTCCCTCTCCTTCTCTTTCATTTCCTCTCCTAAACAAGCAAAAGAGAACGATTTAAACCTTCAACAAACAAAATAAAGAGAGAGGGAGACTCACCAATGAGATATGGCGAGCGTGGGCGGCTTCTCTTTGCAACGAGGGCTCCTCCTCTCCTTCGCGAACAACGGCGACGGCGGCGCCGGCGGCAAGTCTCTTCCTCTTCTTCTCTCACAAAGCCTTCGCTCTCTCCCTCGCTCTCGCTCTCAAAAGGCGAAGAAAAGAAAATGAAAACGGCGCTCTAGTTTCGGCCGCGCTTTTTTCCCTGCGGCGTCGCTATTGGCGTCGCTATTTGCATCGCAAATGCGATGCAAATAGCGACGCAAATAGCGACGCCAATTGCGACGCCAATAGCGACGCCAATAGCGACGCCGCTATCCGTCATCGCTAATCGGCGTCGCTACTAGCTCAAATCCTTGTAGTGTGTTTGAGGCCACTGTTGTTGTGGTTGAACCATCATTTGAGGCACTTTTATCTGTGGTGAGCATAGTGGATTAGGTGCATTATACTGGGGCACTGTTTGCATCTGAGGATAGGGGTAAGGAACGATCCCTAGGACTGTATTTGGTGGGTATACCATTTCAGGCATGGGAGGAGGTAAGACTCCTCTTACTGGAGCCATTGACAGCCTTGCTTCAACTTCTTCATATAATCTTGCACCTTCCACTGCAGCTTGCAGATTGACTGGTCTTCTTAATTCCACGAACTTGCAAACTTCCGGTTGTAGGCCTCTAAGGAACACCCCTTTCTGAATTCCTTCGTCCAAATGATGGTTAGTCTATCTCTTCAGGATGGATTCCATTCGTGAGACATAAGCTTTTACTCTTTGTCCAGAGGACTGACTTAGGTTCATGAACTTCTCTTGCATCCACTCTTCAAAACCTTCACGCCTGAATTTAGTAAGGAAGGCCAACTTTAGATCTTTCCAAGTGCCAAAATTTCCTACTGCTTGTCTCTCATACCACTGAAACAATGCGCCTTTGAAAGTGGTGGGGAATATTGCTAACCAATGCTCAAGGGTTCTAGAATTGTTAGCCACACATGTTACCATGAATTCTGCTACATGAAGATCATGATTTTCATTGTACTCTCCCTTAAAAACTGGCAATGGGACTACATTTGCTGGCCTGTCTTCCATATTTCCAGGACGAATCTGACTAGGAAGGGGACCTTGAGTTGCCATGGGGACTTCTGTAAAGAGTGCTTTTAAGGCATCAAAGGAAGCTTCTGCTGCGAGCTCGTTCTCAGCTTTGATTTTTGCCTTCTCTCTTCTCACGTACCTTTGGACTCGTTCTAATGCTTGTCTCTTGATTGTGTCACTTATCAAGGCTTGGCTCCAACCAGTTGGTCTCTACTCACCAGAATAGAATCAGAAAGGGGTTTAGTCTTTGGGGGATTCTCTGGCCAACATCTCTTCTACTTTCGTCTTTTCAATATCTCTGAATTCAGCTTTCAAACCACTACAGAGAGGAAGATATTATGTTCTGAAAGTAGTTGTTGTGCCATTATAATAATGCCAGCTTCTGAGGGTTTCAATAGTGTATGTTGTGAAAAACACTCTGTCTACCAACATCCAATGGGTTGCTAATTGGACAAACATAAGATTGTCAGTGCACCAAGCATCCCACGTATCCTGCTGTTGAGCATCCAGGAACAAATTCCAACTCTTTTCCTTCTTGTTTTCGTGAACCTCCACTGACCACGACTCTTGAAGCTTCTTCACAATCTCCCACTTAACACAATATTAGTGAGTTTGGGAATCTCCCAATTCCCATTTTTTGAATACTAAAAAGGTGGCACGCGGATAACACGCCCATAAGTTTCTCAAAACCATATGATGTGACCTGTCATTGGAAAGTGCTTGAAAAATGGAATCTATTGAGCTATAGAGCGCTCGATTTGGAGTTATAGTGTTCAAGTTATGACAAATCCAAAGATTTGACCACGTGTCCCAAACTTATGGAAAATTCCCATATTCCCCAATATGGTGTTACTTGATGATGTCTGGAAACTTCTCAATGAATGCCAAATCTTCCATGGGTGGTCATTCTCTCTGTTTTTGCTCTTCATTTTGTTCCCAAACAGTTTGCCACCAAGATGCAAGTTTCTCTACTTCAACAGGGAGAGAAAACAGTCCACCATATAGAGCATGCATCATGATGGTAATATGTTTCCGCCACTGTGGGATGAACTTCTTGTGGAAAGTGGCTTTGATAATGAGAATCTCCAACTCTTCAGTGGAGGAAGGAACTTTGCAAACATCCATTGAATTCTCCTCTTCTTGGCAATGCCATTTCCTTGATTTACAGCCTTTGCTGATGCTTGTTGATGGCTAGTTTCCCCGGTTGTGCATCAAAAACATGGATCCCCAAGAGAAACACCAAGGAAAAGTGGATTCTACTGCAAGAAAATCTATTTTGTAACATCAACAAGCTTTTATTTTGTTCTTTTGATGACCAAAACAAAGAAAACAACAATTCTTCACGCAGCATCATAGTAGATATCTCCCACAGATTTGATAGAATCAACCATAATCTTCAACATCTTCATAGAATCCATCAATAGAAAAATGAAAATAAAAGAATACACCATTTTTTAATGGAGATAATCATATAGTATTCATCTTCAATGTCTTCATAGTTCTCTCTCTCAATCTCTCATATATAGTTACACTGTTTTGATAGAATTTGGCTATCTCTAGCTCTCTCTCTCTCTCTCTCTCAATAGTACATCATCTCCTCACTATAATACTCTCAATAATCCTTCTTAGGTCATGGATGCACCTCCCAAGAGGTATTTCTGATGTGAAGAGGCACCAGAGCCACTACAGTGTCTCTTCATAGCTCACTACTGTCACTGTCACTTCAGTTTTCTCTTCAGTCTTCAGTAGCTGCTTCTTCCATTTTGTTTAGCTCTTTTGAACTTAGATTCATCCTTTCCTAAAGTTAGAAAACTTTCCCAAAGTTACACATACTTTCTACAAAATACTTACATAAGATCTACAGAACAATACAGTACATTACCAGAGCAGATACAGAGCAGTTACAGAGAAGAGACAGAGTAGAGACAGAGGCTCTAGAGAAGGTCTACAGAGGGTTATAGAAGGTCATCAGAACCTCATAACTCATACTAAAACCATTCCAAAGTATAAAAAACTATTCAATAAGCTTCCAAAAGATTTCAATCTTCATCAATAATCAATCCATGCTTCATACAGAAGAAAATTAAAACAAAATAGAAGCTATACAGAAGGTATACAGAACCAATCAGAACCTCAACAGAACCTATCAGAACATCACAGAGCTTCATATCTCTACTGAGAATAATCATGAACTTCCAAAACATAATCAATATCATCCAAAAAACTCTCAAACACTTCCTTTATCAACCATATATCACTCTAAATCCATCAAAAATCAATCATTCAAACCTCAAAAACAACAAAAATCAGTCAAAAATTCAGTTTTTTTCCACTCTCAAGACAATTCTGTCACTATGGTAATGAAGATGTCTCACAAGTTTGAATTTAAGATGCCTCAAAAGTGAAAATACTCCAAGATTTGGTCTTCAATTATCCACTCTCAAGGTTAAATGCCGAGTGAGAAGTCTTGATCCGTTGAGCATAATTACAAAGGCAGCTGGTAAGAAGGAAAGGCGATCTCTCTGCCTTCAGCTTGCTCCCAATCATTATCAACAACAATCAAAACAACTTCTTTATTATGGCCTTCAATATGTAGAACAAGTATACTCCATGAAATTATCTTGATTTGAGTACTCTTGATCCATTATTCTCATCTTTCTTAGCGTCCTTATGATGAGCAACATTCACGAACCCCCACGCGAATCTCGTGTGACAATGTCTATCTCTAGTAGACCGTCTCACAGCAAGCTTCTTATTCAATAAACTTATTATTTTTACTTGCATCGATTTGAGTGTATTAACATATCATAAGCTTCTAATGGTCATGCATCAGAATGACCATTCAGGATATGCACATATTTACTAATTTTACATGCATAGATTTGAGCTTAGTAACCATGTTGAGAACCTTGTAATGGTCATGCATAAAAATGACCATGAATAAGAATTTCAATTTCTTTAAGAAAGTAACTAGATAATACCACCTAAGAATGAGCTTTTGACTCATTAGAGGATATACGTATGATACTATGCATCACAACATGGGTTCAACTTTTAAATTTTTTACACATAGAGCAAACAATCCATAAAGAATTGTGTTACTAATTGTGAAGTCATGATAGCACATTCGTGATGAAAAATTTTAAGAAATAATGTTTGTAGTGAAAATTACATTGGTTAACTTGGTCATGATGACAATAACCATGTAAACTAAGTGAGATCAAATTCGTAGGCTTCCTTGAAAGAAAACTAAGATAGTTTCTTCATTGAACCTGCTATGTCACTTCAAGAAGAATGAAGAGCATAGGTGCATTAGAATTATGTGTTCTACGACAGGGAACTTTCTCAAGGCTCCTTGATCAATATATGGCCATCAAAGGAGCTGCAATAACACAATACAAAACCCCTCGTTGTATTGTCTCAAAAGATGTCCTTTCATTTCTTCTTAAAAACACATCAAGTAGGCATTTTAGCTCGACCACATTCCATTAACATAACTAGACTTATTATTGTACAGTATGGAATGTGTCTAATATTCAAATATTAGTTTCGCTTCAAGGAAACCTACAAATTTTATCTCACTTAGTTTACATGGATACTATATTGTCTCAAATGAGTTGCAATAACACAATACAAAACCCCTCATTGTATTGTCTCAAAAGATGTCCTTTCATTTCTTCTAAAAAACACATCAAGTAGACATTTTAGCTCTGCCACATTCCATTAGCATAACTAGATTTATTCATCAAACCAAGTTTATTGGACATTGTGTTCTTGGTTAGGAGCCTTATTGAATAGTGTATTTTGGATGTTGTTATAATTATTAAGAGGATAGAGTGGCTTGCGTTGTGAATCTTGGATCTCCCAAAAGATTATATAATGGCTTGTTGCTTCCTTTTGATCACCATAACTTGAATAATCTAATATATCCATAATGTGTCCACTTAATGCAGCCAATCTAGTAGCTGCCTTTTCATCACTATCTTCAAATCCTTTTCGGTGACCTTGTCAATGTTGACACTTAAGACCACATTTTTTCTACGCACATAGCTAAATTGGGGTGATTGCTTGAACAAGCCAGTCACCCTAAGGACACCACCTAGCTTGTATTGATAGAGACCTATAAAAACAAGCAAATAAACTAAATGTTAGAGCATGTAACAGAAGTTATATCCAAACACTATGGTCTATGCTAAGATTAATTAAGGTGTGTAGTTGTGCAACGCCAAGAAATCATGGGATGTTGATCAATAATTAGTGCTAAGAAAGCATGTATGTCAACTCTTGGCACTCATTTTGAAAGCATGGGAGCAAGTCTCTATAGAAATGAAATGCATGGAAAGCTATACAAGATGTAACAATATTGTGTGCTTTTGAGTTCTTTGGGTTGATTTCCTATGACTCGGAACTTCCTAGACCCTTTGAAGCCCCCAAAATAGAACTGGAATGATGTAGCACCTTCTCTAGCTTAAGTTTTTTTTTTTTTGTTAGACTTCAAGAAAGTCTAACAAGTGGTACGACAACACTAACCTAAACCAACCTCTTAGGGGAATGAATTAAAGGTCAAATGTGGAGCGAGAACGGTTCTACAATCTGTTAACATGTTATTTTTTGTCCCACTTGAAAGAAGGAAGACAAATGGGTAGTGTTTGTAAAACACCAATATCTTTTTTGTGTGTATCGACTACAATGTTCATGAAAAATCAAGGTCCAATGAACTATGAATTGTCAAAATTTCAATAGAACCTTCAAAATTTAAAGAAATACTTTTAAAACTTCAGACTTTGTAATCGTTGAGTTATATGAACCTTCAAATTTTGAAATTTTTTAGCTATAAAAATGAGAGCATATTTACATGTAAATTATATATCATTCAAAAATCCTTCCAAAATTTGAGGTTTTTGTATGTGTTGCCAATAGTGATACCAAAAATGTTCTTTGTGAATATTGAAAAAGGGTGGCATGTATACCTGTAGTAGTAGTCATGATGATTTCATACTCTTGACCCACTTTGACGTCAGTTAAGCAAATCGGTTCACTGCCCTCGTAACGATGGGCCCTTGACAAAGGTATGAACTCAAAGTAAGCCAGGCTCGGGATGACTGTGAAAGAGACTTCAAAAGGGCTAGACGTAGGGTCTAGGTTGACGCCGACCCAGCCCACCAAGGCACCATTGTCAACACTGACCACGGGAATCTCGAAGCCCGTGAAGTGTCACACTCGGTCCATGTAAGGTTCCATGGCTCCTGCATTGATGGATAGCAGATACTTACACCATGGTCACATGCTGCGCACAAACCCGAGCCAACACGTGTCAGCGCTCTCGGCTTTGGAGCATATCTCGCTGAGATGCACCACAAGCTCTGGGTTGGGCACAAGCAAGCTGGATAATTTTTGCGTGGAAGCATCGCTTGATTGATTGCATAAGCATGGATTCTAAATGCAAATTGCATGAGTGATTGGACATGAAGTTCTTTTCTAGAGCATGTTCTTGATAGGGCACAATGCATGGAAAAACGGATCACATGAAGGTTTCCTGATCTACAAAAGTGCCTTTTGTAATATGGATCGACAATCAATTGAAGCATTCTTCACATGACTATGTGATGTTTATAGGAGGACAAGCTCTGACTCCTCGCCATGTGACATCTCAAGTAAATATATTGCCAAATGTTGTATTGATCTTGAGTGGTTGACAAAACATCCTACCCTATTAGGATAGAGAAGCTTTTAACTTATGAACCATGATCTTTGCATATGTAGAAAGAGTCTCACTATGATTCAATGATCCAAAGCCTTACAGTTAGACATTCCATTTGTCAATGTTTTACTCAAATTTGTCTAAAAAGGTTGGGGTAGACTTTGTGCAGCAATTTGACTCTCTGAGCATGGTTTTAATACTGTTTGCATCTCGAAGTTCTTCCCCACATGATCCCATAGAGCTGCTATTCAGGACGGCATAAATACAGTTTTGGAAAAAATGACATAAGATGAATGGAGGATGGATCATTGCATTGAAATTTAGGCTCAATGAACAATATTCACTACTCAAGCGTAAAGTAGGGCTTACTTTGTATAATAATAGCCAAAACATGCATAGGGGACGACGACAATGCCATGATTGCACATGCTGGCCTACCGCATGAGGATATGGAGTTGTACAATTCCATCCAACACGAATTTATGGTACTGGAAGCTTGATCACAGAAGGTGGCATTTTACGCAACAATAAAGCGGACGTAATCGATGATGATAAACAGAAATGAAAATAAGGGATGCTCTTAAAGCTTCCGATTGGCACTCCAAACAAGGAAAAAAATAGAATGATAATATTATCGCCATTGGTTTCATGAGCAAGGAAGCTTTTCAAAAGCTTACAGGGTGGTAAACAATTATAGAAGAGGAGACGATTAACGAGCTCTAGAGGAGCAGAAGGGCAGGGGGGAAGCATGGACAAGGAAGCTGTGAAAGTTGAATTCTGTGTGTTGATGCTGCGACAAAGGAGAGAAAATAAAAATGACGAGAGGGAGAGAGAGGACACACATATACATACATACATGTGTACACATACATATACACTTATGTATACATACAGGCACATACGCAAAGCATAGAATAAATATGAAGATAACAAAAAATGTATATGTGTGTCATTTGTATACATACATACATAGATATACACATCGAAACACATATACATATACATATATATATACAAATATATGCATATATGCTCATACAAATGTAAAATGTATCAGTAAGAAAAATTGGAGAGAGAGAGAGAGAGAGTGTGTGTGTGTGTGAAAGTAAAGGAGAGAGAATGAATACACACTTATAAAATTTGCACTTAGATACATGCACAGACACATATACTGACATACACGTCTATACTTACACACACATAATGTATACAGACACATACATAGACATATAAACACATGTATATGTATGAACACATGTGATAAATAAAGATGAGAGATACAATGAAGAAAGAGAAAGGAGAGAATATTAAAATGATGAGAGGGAGAGAGGACACACATTTATAAAACCACACTAATACGTACACATGTATTAAACACATATATACACACATATATGTGCATGCATAAGTATTACATGTGTTGATAAGAAAAGTGGAAATGGAACTTTGGCATAAATGATTACATGTGTTGATAATGGTATACCCAAAAAAAAAAGGTTGTTGGAAATATGTGGGCTAAAAGCTAAGTAATTGTATATTATGGCCAATACCTTTGAATTCCATATGGTTAAGATATAAATATTGGAAGGACTCTAACTCATGGGGCGTGCCCCAAATATTGTAGAGAATATAGTTTTGGTTGTGAGATCTGGTAAGCCTTATGATTAAGTGCTCTTTTATATTGTGATCATTCTAAATTAAAAAAGATAAATTAAAATTTATATTTTTTAAATCTAAACATGAAACATTTTAAAATGTTCAATGTGCAAGAGTAGAATACTAATTCTTTTGGAAAGTATGTTTTTGCAAAGTTTGAATTGTTGTTTATTTTTAATGCTTTCATACAAACATTTTGATATGTCAATCGCATGAATTACATGACTAGACATAACACATGATTCAAAGTGACATTGAAATATAACATAATCAAGATAGGATCAAATGACATACTAAAAAGGATACTATTTGATATTTACAACTTTGCAACGCTATTTCATACAAAAATATTGGTACTTATAGCTTGGCATTGCTATTTAATATAAAACTATTTTACTCATTTCTTTGAGATGGACTAGCCTTGTTGAAATTTGAGTGGCTTGTCTTAGTATTTACATTTTGTTCATTTGTTGCCTATGTGAGGTCCCCTAGGATTTGATAAAACGTCCATTTGTCATTGCACAAATTTTTAATAAACTTCACTTGAATGGCCTCAATCTTCCTTCTTAGGATTTGCTCAAATGTTCACTTGTCATTGCATAGTTTTTCTATAAACTTCACTTGAATGGCCTGAAGCTCTTTCAACAATTCAACCACATTCTATCATACCTCATCTCTTTTCCTTAATTTCATAGCACTGTTACTTCTTCTAAGAGGCTTTCCACTTATGCTCTTAATGACTCTATCTCATCCTAAAAAGCTTCATGCTGCTCTTTGATCATTGTGATCGGTACTATTTACTCTGGCACCTAATTGTCATTTTTTGCTCTTCTACTAGTCTACTTATGGCTCTTCCTAACGCAATTCTAGCATCATTGGGCTTTTGTCCTATTCACTTTTTAAATCATGATATTTCTAGCACTAGGATGCACTTTATTTAATCCTAAACACGTTGGGAAAGAATGCATGGAACTAGCACTAAGGTATTACTATCTTATGCATATTCATTTTCTTAAACCTAAACATGTTGGTACAGAATATTTGCAAACTTGCACCAAGGTGTTGCTAAAATCAAACATATGTGTGTCCCTAGGATATGTTCGTTCTTAATCCTAAATACCTTAGTGTAGGATGCATGCAAATATGCACTAGGGTGTTTTAAAATTTTAATATTATTTTAAAATAAATAATTAATTATAATATAAAAACATTACTATCTAGAAGTAGAAAACTAATGGAAACTATGATGTTATGAAGTATAAATTATCATTCCTTTTTTTCATATGAAGGAATTATGAGTTTTTGGATTTGCTTATATAGGGGGAGTATCTTCACAAAAGAATTTTTGTGTAAAAGTTCTTTCATACAAATATAATTTCGTACGAAAAAACTTTCACAATGAAAGATTAATGATTATATGAAAATTAGCATACTATATGGATTATACAAGAGTATCGAATGTATAAAATATATTTTTGAATAATATGGGTCTATAAATGTAACCTAGCCTAGCAATGCGATCCATTGAATATATTATCCATTGAGGAGAGAAAGATGAATCCCATGGGAGAGAGTGGGACAAAAGAGAGGTCACCTTCTCTCTCTTAAGGATCTTGAAGGGGTGCAACCAACTAGCTCAGAGATGTTCTTTACCTACCCTCTAATGATTTAGAGATTGTCAACACATGGTAGATATTATTAATTTTTTACTTAGTCTTGGACCAGCTACATTGATCATTTTATGAGTTTCGAGTTTTGAGTTGAATGTTTATATTAGTATCTTTCAAAGGATCCATCAATGAGCACTATCTGGATCTATCATGTGGAAGATTTGGGAGTTTCGTCGACTTGTTATTATTATGGATAGCACACCTAGGACAGCATGATAGGGGTGTTATGCTTATGGATAGCATGCCCAGGAGAGCATGATAGGGATCTTTGTTTTGGGTTAGTTGACTAAGTTATCTACGCTATCCGATTTCAACATAAGAATAGCATGCCTAGGACAGCATGAAAGGGATCTCTGTTTTGGGTTAGTTGACTTACTTATCTACATGTTTATTGGGTCCACCTTTTCTCCATCTTTCAAGCTTCATTTAGATCTATCAAGCGATTGGATTGGACGAGTATCAAGGCAGAGTGATGTCTACGATAGGCGCCGTAAGGACCTCCTCGAACCGCTAGCCCTGGGCGATCCTGTCGATCGAACGGTACCAGACGCTTGAAGGAGGCCGCACTCGTGCAGGTAGGCATTCGGAGGATACCTTGGCCTCTGTCAGATGGCCCTGCACGACCCTCTCCTGCATCACCGCTGCGTTTTGGGCAATGCCCTCTAATCCAGCGCGGATGGCGCCTGTGCTCCTTAAATTAGGGCAATGGTCGACGACTGAATTAGCAGCAGCAGCAGTACCGGTTGTTGCCAAAAAGCGCAATATTATCATTAATATCGTTACGCTTCTATAAATCATTTTGTTTAATCTTAATGGTATGATTAAGTTGACAGTCGACAGAAGTTTTTGACATGATCACTGTTTATGACGTGATTATAAAAGCTCTCTCTACAAGCAATTGGATAAGCAATAATCAATTAGCTAGCTGCTAGCTGGGAACTGGCAAATGCGGCGATGCACTGCGAGTTAATGAGGTTTGGGCAGCTGATCGTCTCCCGTCTTTCAACCTGTAAGAGTCAAAACGACCCCCTCTCCAATCATCATTCACCGGCTGCAATACCTCATACATGTGTGCGCACACATGTATGAGGTATTGCGCATGCACAAGGAACTTTCAATCGATCCCCATATAGGAAAAAAAGAGAATTCCCGATGGAATTCCCTAGTTGAAAATACATATAAGTGGGGAAAGTAAAAACTAGGGAAAATGGGACATTTCCTAGTGAGAATAAGTAGGGAATCACATAAGACATTTCCTATGTAGGAAATATTTCCTACATAGGAAATATTTCCTACATAGGAAAATACAAAATTTTCTATGTAGGGAATAATTCCTATATAGGAAATATTTCATATATAGGAAAAAATTTCTAGAGGTGATTCCCTAGGTACTCTCACTAGGAAATCTCTCATTTTTCCTATTTTTTACATTCCCTACTTATATGTACTTTCAACTAGGGAACTCTGTGAAAATTCTCTTTTTTCCTTATCACTTTATCTACTTTGCCCTTCCTCTTAGACATGCTAATATCAAACAAGAAATTGCACAATAAATTTTTAACTAGAAAATTATATAGAGAATGTCATCATTACTAAGTAAGGATCAATAACATACATCTAATGATCAAAATAGATTAAACAAATTAAGACATCAACATCTACTTCTAGCAACCAAAAGAAAAATGAAAATAATTTTAAAGGAGCATAGAACTAAAAACTAATTAAGCAACATGTGTGTCTTAATTGTTGCCCATAATCAAGAAAACAATGAAAAAGTAATTGCCCTTCTCGTCATCGTACTCAAAGACATATGCCATGATACTTCCTTCTGTTAGCCCTGAGCTTCTGCCAACTTTTATTACCCTCCTCCCCACGATGCTGTTGATGCTTGCTTGCAAGTCAATAGTTATAACATCTCCCATCTCACCTACCCCTTTGATAGTAGTTGTGACTTTGGAGACATCAAAATTGTCCCCGAATGGAATGAAAGCACCATCAGCTCGCACAAATGTCTCTGCCCCATGAGCAAACATCATCAAGTATCAATATTGTCATATCAAGAAACGGAAACCAGAATTCTTCTTTAAACTCACAGAGAAGTTTATAAAATTGACAATAAAGAATGCCTTAACAGCAGACAGCTAAAAAAAAAGTAGCAAAGAGGGAAACCTGGGTTCACACTTGTAAAAATGTCATACCACCGCTCATCTGTAATAAAAGACGTTGCCCTTTCCACTGCACCCAAATAAACACCAGGTCCAACATTTGGAGGCAGTGGATGGAACATCTTCTGGTTGGGGTAGTCCAAATCAACCGCAACATGTCGATTTGTCAGAAACCCAACCTGACAAGTCCCTGTCCTACTCTGTACTATGGCTCCAAGTGTACCAAATGTCTCCTGATCTGCAACCTGTGAAATTCCCCAGAGAGAGAAACGTATCAGAATTGTCAAACTAGTAATGATGCAACAATTATTTACATATATTGCAACTAATAATGGTCACCAACCACCAAGACGCAAGCTGTGATAGCCTACAAACACCTGGATCTGCAAAACGCAAAGATAGCTGATGAAGATCACCAGAAAAGAAGCCGCCAGCACCAAAATGCAACCTGAAAGTGGGTCGCCAGTAGGAGATAAGCCGCCAGGAGTGGAGACGACCATCAGATCTGCAAAACGCAGCCTAATGGTTTCTTCTGTTTTGGGTTCTCCATCAAGAAGCCATGGTCATTATCAGGAAGACAGAAAGCCTCCTGTCCCTGCCCTGCCTCCACGCCCAGAACGTCAAGACTCATTCAATCCGGAGGATAGACAGCATCCTCCTCGTAGAAGGGTTGGGGACAATCATGGAAGAGCCAAAGGCCTTGAGCCCTTACACCTCCATTGATGCTGTGAAATCATCAGGAGAGAGAGCAGGTAATGATGATGATTGCCAGAGTAAGAAGGCGCACAGCAATTTCGTGTCCCAGGGCTACCTGCTGCCTGTACCTTTGTCCTTACTTTCCCGAAACCAACATTATCAACTTGAATTGAGAAATAGAGAATTGTGATAAACATCATCTTTATCTTATCCTCATTGTACCTTTAATTCCCTATTACATAAAAGTAGGGAATCACATCCTTATAATTCCTTATGTAGGGATTTTCAAAGGAATGTGGGGAATGCTCTATATTCCCTATTATAAGATGTAGGGAAGGTAGGGACTTTCAAAGGAATGTAGGGAATGCTCTATATTCCCTATTATAAGATGTAGGGAATGCAATTTCCTAGTTATAGATGGGGAATACGTACTTGTCTACATAGGAAATATTGGAGAATTTCCTATATTTCACCAAATTGCCTATGTGGGGAACGATTGAAAGTTCCTTGTGTGCGTGAGTGGAGAACTCTCTCCAGTCATCATTCACCGGCCATAATACCTCATACATGTATATTGTGTATGTGAGGAGAGAGAGACTAGCGAGAGGGGTTTGTGCGAAGGGCATGATTGTATATAATTGCCTATCTCTTAGAACATGAGCTGCATGAGGAAGTGCACAGTAGCTCACCGACATATCATTTTCAACAACAAAAAGCGCATGGCTGGACTCTTCTTCGCCTACATGGTACAGATTACTTATATTGAGCCTTTATTTTCAGACGTGAAAAGAGGCCAACAATTTGCTAGAAAAGACAACCTCCTTTACATGCACTTTGAAAATGGTCCTGTCTATGGGTGTCCGGTCTCGCTTTCTAAACATTTTTGGATAAAAAAGATCTCCCTCAAGTCTCCCCTCCCTGTGGATATTGATGTTTTAAAGTCATCCAAAAACAACTTAAAAGTATATTGAGAAAAGTATAAACACACCATGTGCATTATGTAAGCACAACATAAGTAAGTATTAAAGAAGGTCTCAACATGGCTATTAGAGTGTTAATGGCATCATGAAAGACAAATTCAATTATTAAAATGGCATTGCTAGTACTCTCAATCATAGTTAGGCCATCACCTTTTCAACATTGTGGTGTTGCTAGGTATGGTCCAATAGCAAATCCTCACCATACACATTTTAAATACTTACATCAAAATAACTTCATGACATGGTCCAAAGTGTCTTAATCATTTCTATAAATAAATATGTAAGGCCATGATTAATACAATTATGCATCATGGCAAAAGATGATCTTCTTAGCATGTGACAACTCCCCATTCTTCACATGGTAAATTAATTTTGGAACTTCGTTCAATAACATCCATTACATGATTAGCTATCAAAACATGTGAAAAATGTAGGTCACAAATGCCATATCTTATACTATATATTGTAGCTAAAAGTAAGCATAAAAGTCACAATCCAAATGATAGAAATATGGCAATATGTGGTGATCTCTTTTTTTCATGAGTCTTTAGTATAATGAAAGTGATACTTTCTAAAGAGATCTTGTTGCTAGCCTTCACCATACAATAACCAATCATTGATAGAAAAATATGAAGAGAAAAAATTGCATAAGAGAAGAGAATTCCACAAAAGTTGGGCACCACAAGATTAGGTACGATCTTACCCCATGTATGGATGAGCACCTCTCTCATGCATGTATTTATAATATTCAATTAAGATTTTATGCTCAAAATACATTGGAAGTATCCTTTTTGAGTTATTGCTTTTCCTTTCTTTGCACTACTTACTTTTGTGCAAATAAATCAAAACACACCCTATTCAAAATAGCTTTACAATAAAAAATAATATTTTATCTCTTCTAATAAATGCACCCGAAATAAGCCAATTGCATATGTGTGTATGCAAAGTCCTTATACCATACAAAATATAATGTTTACAATAATATTTTTCCACTGTATGAAGTATAGAGATTCAATGCATTAAAATGTGTACTTCAAAGTAATAATTCTTCCTAACTCTATCTAATAATGTGCTCACTACAACACAAAACACATTAGTATCCTTTCCTCTATCTAGTAGACATAATGCGACCAATATCACACATACACATTCATGTAATGAGTCACAGATCATATGAAAAATAGAAAAAACCTACAATAGTATAAATGATCTCAATTGTTGTGATAATAGTAAGTCTAAAAAATACAATAACACACATCTTTATTTGATAATATAAACATCTATTCACATAAAAATAATTATAAAAATTAGTGGTGTTAGTATTCTGAAATCTTTGCCAAATAAAAGAAAAATCAAGATCTAAAACATAAGCAAACATCATGGCATCATGCCAATAGCAAAGTTTTCTTCTCAAGTCTTTCCCCCCTCTCCCCCACATGTATGCTTACACTATGTTCTTGCCTGCAATGACGCTCACCTTTTTTTGGCCAACATCCCCATCACTTTGCACTTACCAATATCAGACATTTGTTTTGTTCTCTTCCTCCCCATCCAATTAACCTTAGGAGCTTTAGTAAGGCTCCGTCCAAAGGCAAGAGGATCGAGTTCTTATGAGGTAGGGCTATGAAATTTTAGTATGTTTGTTACCTTGAATGCTAATTCTAGTTTGTCCATAAATCATTTTTCCTAGGTGCTTACTACATGACGTTGATATCACATTTACAAGTCTTAGATGGAGGGAGACACAATAGCCATAATTTCAAGTATTTGTGCTTGCCTGGGTTCTGCTACACAACACAGGAGTTGTATAAGGTGTATGGACTAAGCTTGTCTCACATGCTCCCTTGGTAAACTACCAACCATTCTAGAGCAGGATTGGCTATCAGTTTTGAAGAAAGTCATTAAATCATCGAGGTTTCAAGCTCTACCTTGGCATGCTAAGGCTAGAGTTTTTGGATGAGCATGCCATCTTTATCAAATAGTCTACCAGGGTACACCGAATAATAATGAGATTCCCACAAAGTTCCCAAAGTACTTTTGTGGGAGCATTATCCATTAGCAAAGGACAATCCTAAGGAGCATACGATCGTGTGGGTGAAATTCGGGGCCAATGTACTTCAACTCATCTATACAATCCAAGGTAGTCTATAGAGAAAGTTAAAGAACTAGTAGAAGGGAAATGGTGCAACGACTACTACTCCCAATGTTGCATCTAACAAGATAAATGTGGAAGATGGGCAAGACCCTTTCTACATGTCAACTCCAATGCTTGAGCCAATATTGTCTATGTTAATGCACTCATTGCTGCCAACCAATTTCAATGCAATGTATTAAAGGGAAAAAAGTGTAAAAGAGGAAAAACATGAGGCTATCCAGTGTTGCAAATTAGCTTATGATGAGAGAAGAGAGGATTTCCTTTGCCAAGAAGGTGCAAGCGCTATAGCAATGAAGATGATTATAGAATTGGAGGCCTTGAAGACACAACTAAAGGACATCCTCTAATGCCCTCCACCAAACACTTCGCAAGTAGGTTGCATTAAAGATTCTAAGAAGGCATTAGAGTATTGCGATGTGAATGCAAAGAAAGGCTCCTTGGACAAGCATTCCATAGAAGTATTGTAGGTGTGTTTTTTCACTCTACCCATTTTTGTGTGCCAAAAGCATTTTCTTTGTGGCAAAAGAACTTTCTAAAGGCATGAAATCACTTTTCTGAATGCCAAAATAATTTGCACTAGGCCGCCATAAGAAGTTTGATTGGTTTACAACCAAATTTTCTAGGAAGAAGAGAACTTTATGTACCTTTTAAACATACTTTCATGGCAAATAAGCACTTCGTATCGATTAGAAGCATTTTCTCCAAGAATGAAACAACCTATTGGACTCCTTAGAGATTTTGTATTGGGTCAAAAACACTTTGGATAAGGAAAAGCTCTTTTTGCAGCCCTTTCTATGCAGCATTAGGCCATAGTACTTTGTATGGGTTGAAAGAATTTTCTTAGAATAAAAAAATTTGTATATCCTTAAAAGCACTTTTTCTAGTAGTGAAGCAATTTGAAAATAGTGTAGAAATACTTACCCTAGTGCAGAGAGAACTTTCTGAACATTAGAAAGCACTTGCATTACCTGCTAGAGGCAATTTGTCTAGATAAAAAAGCCGTTTTGGTGATTATGAAGTGCTTTGTATGATGGAGACTTTTTTTTGTGGTAGCTAGGTACGTAAGTAGTTTTACACTTTCAAAACAACTATTACTAGCCGCACAACATTGTGGTCTCTCTCTATGCTTTGTTATCTCAAACATCTCTCTCTCTCCACTCTCTCTCCCTTTGGTCTCTCATATTTCTCACAAAGTTTAAGAAGATGTATGATATGACAAGCTTTAAGAAAAATACAAAGAGCTCAAAGAAGAAGAAGAAGAAAAAGAAGAAGAGGGAGATATGAACTTGATAATTTCAAAGTTGGTGGAGTAGCTTGTAGAGCTCAAGAGCTAGCCACCATAGATTTAGGCCATCACGCTCCAATAGAGGTTGAATCTAGTAAGAGTGTCGAGAAGGGAAAGAGCACCACAAGTAGAACTTCCCCAAACCTCTAGAGTGAAAGGGAAAACAAGCCATCCAAGCTCTACGATCCTCTCTACCTCAAGAAAGAAGCCTTTTAGGCTCATGAAAAGACTACCCCCAAGGAGAGTTATAACCTTTGGAAAGAATTTGTACCTTGAAGAAAAAGAAAAATGTTGAGATGTATGAGGAAGCCTAGAAGAAATATAATATAGTGAAGAAAACATAATATACATAGAAAAAAAATATGCAACTAGGTGAAGACTCACTTAAAGGATGAGTTGAGTAAGAAATCTCAACAACTAGAGTAAAATAAGGAAAGATAAGGAGCTTTCAAAAGAAGAAAAACAAAAACTAGAGCAACTTGATGAAAGACTCAAAAGGGTCATGCCAGTCCAAAACCAATGCAAGAACAAAGCAACGTCGGGGAATTTACTACATCTATATCCTCTACATCACGTGTATTCAAGGCCTATTAACATAATAGTAGTGAGTTCGGGAATCTCCCAATTTCCATTTTTTTAATACTAAAAAGGTGGCTCCTCAATAACATGCCCACAAGTTTCTGAAAACCATATGGAGTGACCTATCATTGGAAAGCCCTTGAAAAATGGAATCTATTGAGCTATAGAGCGCTCAATTTGGAGTTATAATGTTCAAGTTATGACAAATCCAAAGATTTGACCACGTTGTTGTGACGTTGCGCGTCCATTACAACAAAACTAAGGGGGCAGTTTTTTGCTAGGGAAATCGATCACATTAGTTATCATCATTAGAAGTTTATTTTTCGTTGTGTGTATCTTTCGTGTTTGCATTTGTATGACACACGAGTACCTGTGATTAGGCTAGGCACATTATCCTCAGTGAATTCATAATTTCTGTGTGAACATTGTTTGATTGGTTGCATATCATGGATTTGACATTGCATTTAACCTCAAATTATGAGTGGATGAGCATGAAGTTCTATTCTAAGGCATATTTTCATTAGGGCACATTGCATGGAAGAACAGGTTCGTATGAAGAGAATGATCATTTTAAAGACTCCAAAGGTTTGCACACCAATATTGGAGCTTATGAAGAGAGTTTTTGGAAGAGACATAAAGAAAATTTCAGTATGGTTGAAATACAAAAAGATATGTTCAAGATTTAGAAGGCTGGAGAGGTGTGAACGCCCCATCATGTTTGGTGATTCTATGTTTTATGGAGTTGCAGTGGGCGGCAAAGCAGAAATTAGATTAGGTAGTCGCTCATGAGAAATGGAAAAATCACAAATCACGTAATGACTCCATCATTGTGGACATCTGCTAGGTTCAATATAAATCTACTCTCGTATGCCCGGTTTGTAATAAAGTCTAAGTTACTTTTTGTATCTGACACTGCCATTGCACTACTTTTCGAACTCTGACCGTAACAGTATTCACTAATGATGGGAGTGCTACTCCTATGCCTTATAATGTTACTATACCCAAGCAACGCAAGTGCAGAGATCTTGTCATAGCCAATGGAAAGGCTTGTAGTTTGCGTGATGATGAATGGCTCATGTTAGAAGAGCTCTACGATCATCACCAATTCCGCATTCTAGAGGACATCGATGATCACTTTGAGAGATCTCGTCGATGTCTAATGATAGAAAACAAAGGCTCTTGCTATAACCACGACATCTTGGAGAAAGGTGGATATTTTGTTAATGGCCGAAAGTTCAAAGAATTGTACTAATCCTAGAATTGATGTTGTGGAGCTAAGTGCTAGCACTCTAGATCTTCTTGAGGAGCACTTCTTACAAATTTTCAGATGCAAAGAATGTCTCTTCCCAACAATTACAAAGAGAAATAGATGCTCTTATTAAGAGACCCGAAAGATGCTTGGAAGTTGGTGCCAATAAGATCATGTTTGAAGTCCATGGAAAATAAAAATGATGATTTTTTATGTACGGATTTGAAAGAGAAGATGAATTAAGAATCGTATGGTAATGGTGATGATGAATGAAGTGAATGGCGACTAGGCTGACACGTATGCAAAAGGATTGTAGACGGTGAAGAAAGGCATACTTAACGTCAAACAGATGTCATTGATTACGTCCAATTCATCCTACGCAAACAGTGAGAGTAGAGGTCCACTTTAACAAGGCAACAAACGCGTGTGATGAGAAAAGCACGGAACAAGAAGAGTAATAGCTTAAAAGCTATTATGATAAAAAAATCTTCATTGGCAATTAAAATCACCAATGATGCTTTCTTGAAATTTTTAAGGTGGCGGGAAAATATTAAAAGGTTTCCTTTCTTTAGGAAGGGCAAATTTTTTCTAGTGCCTTTCAAGAGCATAGCCATGAAAAAAATGCATTTCTTAAAATATGTTTTTAAATATATAAAGTAAAAAAATCTATTACGTAAATTTAAAAGTTACAAGTCTCTATTAAAAGCACAATCCACAATGTAAGGCTTCAAAAGTTATGATAAATGCAAGCCTAGAAATTCTTTATTATATTGAGAAAATAATCTTAATGGATCAACACATGCTGTCAAAAGCAACAAGAAGATTTCGATGCTCTTTCAAGCCATCCCACTTTCCTACTTTGTCATCACATTGGGATTTCGATGCTCTTTCAAGCCATCCCAAGCAATGTACATGGCATCCCAATCCACAGCACGAGGATTTTTCTCACCATTGTAGGATAAAAACATCAACATATTTAATGTCTCCAAAGTTAAGCGGTTTCTCTCAAGAGACTTAATTCTATTCATTTGAGAAAACCCCCTCTCGCAATCCACTATACTTGCAACAATAACTAGGCAAGCTCACCAAAGTTTCTTCATTTCTCCATACAGTTGCTCCCAATGCTCGTCAATTCCACATATTTCCCATGCCTCATGCATACTCATGCCTGGAGAAATCCTTTTCAATCGGATCATGAAATCCTCATACTGCAAGTTACATGCATTCACATCAACTAAGTATCCAAATTTTTCTAATAGAATAGGCATCCAAATCCTTCCCATTGCAAACATTGCCTTGTGCTCAACAAGATAGTCTTTTGGACTAAATACTTTTGCTGCTTCAGAGAGTTTTATGTCTTTGAATCGTAGACATAATGATGATATAAATTTTCCAACAAATTGTCTACCCATAGATATGCAACTCTCCCAAGAGTTTAGATTGCCACTTGCATCCTTATCTCCCAATGAACGAGTGTGGAGAGCATGCGCTTCTTGTCCATATGCATCACATGTATAGCGGAGATGT
Source organism: Lygodium microphyllum (assembly GCF_053477565.2). Lineage (NCBI taxonomy): Eukaryota > Viridiplantae > Streptophyta > Polypodiopsida > Schizaeales > Lygodiaceae > Lygodium > Lygodium microphyllum. Next base: position 175,509,247 of record NC_141135.1, read on the forward strand.
CCATCATTGGCTTTTTCAACAAAGGATGTGAACTGTTGTGCTCCAATGCCAAATACATCCCCAAGAAACCTTGTCTCCAGTGTCTCCATTGTCACTACAAGCTCAGTGCCAATGGAAGTCACATCAACATTCTTGCTTTGGAATTTTAGATTAAGCATGTTTAAACAATGAAATACATCTACAACAATGTGTAGAAAGAATTGTATCTTGAAAGATGTAAGAAAGTCATACAACTCGTGACTTTCTAACTTCAAAATGATGCAATAAGGCATGCATAAGTTTTACAAACCTTAGTGCAACATCACCTCATGAGTGCCAACGAATATCATGCATTCTCAAAACCTCTTGCATAGACAACTCAAAGGCATTGGCAAGCTTTGTTAGCTCCTTATGGCATTTATAAGAGCTTCTAACCCACTTGTATGCTTTTTTGATAATCTTTTCCAAAATTTTAAAAATAGGAAATGGCTCCAATGTATCCTTAGCAGCTAGTGCCTCTCTATGTGCAATGCAATGCACACCCACCAAATGGGGAACTTCCCTTGCAAACTGAGTCACAAGGCCATTTTGAGAATTAATCATTACAGTACATCCATCACTTGCAAATCCAACAAGTTTCACCTTAGGCAACTCAAGCTCCATGAGATATGATGTAAGACTTGCATACAATGCATCTGCAGAACCATCTATTGTCTCTAGTAGTCTCATAAATGGACTACAAATGGGCCCATTTCCCTTTTTTGTGAGATAGGTGATGCATACAATCATCCTATGATCACATGATATATATGTGCTTTCATCAACCATAATTGAAAAGTATGGACTTTCCTTAATTTCCACACTGATCTTATCGTAATACACATTATGACAAGCTGTGAGAAAAAGCCTTGTAGCATATGAAGATGTGTATGCACCATAAGAATTCACTGTATGTGCATTTGGCACATTATAAAAAACCAATTCCTCAATGTCTGCCTCAAAGTCAGAAATAGGCTTTTCTCTTAATGCAATCGCATGCATCTTTTGAAGAAGTAATTTGATACGACCCACCTTTTTTTCCTCTTCGATGTCATGCCAAACTTGCACATGCTTTTCAAGGGGCAATGCAGTCCTTTTTTGCTTTTCAAACCACATTTTCTTTGCCTTTTATGGTCTTTGGATTGTTGATGACCCTCTAGACCAGGTCTTTGTACATTCTTGCTACCAATTGTGCCAAAAGGATTTTGCATTTTGAAGTGTGTACACCAAAGACAGTGTACCCTCTGTTGACCTTCACTATCATAAGATGACTAACTCCATTCATAGTAGACCTTTCAATGCTCCTTATATGTCCGAATACCCTTTTGCTTTTTGGGGGTTTTCTCATTAGTTCTTTGCCCATGGGTAGCATATTGGGCTTGGATCTCATGAAGTTTTTTTAATGCATTCTCAAGAGGGGAAGAAGCTAGTGCCTCATGACTTAGAGGTAACACATTACCTCTATCATCAGTCACACTTTGCAAGGGAATATTTAGATCCAGGCTTTCTGACATATTAGCATTAGATGCATCATTGCATATCATATCATCATTGCAAGTATTTTGTAAAGAGGTTGCATTCCATACATCACTACTTCATGTAGCATTTAGAACAACCTCGCACATAGCATTGTGTGGCATTTCCAAGTGCACATCTGCATCTATAGTGTAGTCCCATTCACCATGCATAGCATCCATTGAACCTGTAGCATGAGAACCCATACGACTTGATGATGATTCCATCACATCATTTTGACTCGCATGAGAAGTACTTGGATTCGATGATGATCCCACCATGTCTCTTTGTACATTTCTCTGTCGAGAGAATGCACTAGAAATACTCATTTGCAAAGTATCTCTTTTTGGGCGACCGGGACCCATAATTTGTAGAAAGACATACAACTTGTATACTATTGTTCATCGATATATAAAAATACATAATGGTATAAGGACTAGAACACACACACACACACACACTCTCTCTCTCTCTCTCTCTCTTTCTCTCACAAAATATAAAAAATAAAATGCATAAACATAGAAAAATAACTCAAAAATAGATGCCATATATGTACCTACCTCAATCAAAGGAGTTGCAACTTGGAAGTGTGGTTGCTAAAGCTTGCAAAAGATGTTTGACACTTAGCAAGTTTGTAGAGCTCCTTCTTCAATCTCGACTCTTAAATCTTTTCCTTTGTTGAGCTTAAGAGATCTATGCATACAAAGAGAAATCCTCATAATGGTAATCAAGTTTCCTCTCACTCTTTCATTGAGAATGAATGTAGCATTATGATTTCAATAATGATAAACCCACTTGACTTTAGAGTCTTATTGCATTAAAAAATAGAATAAGACATACCAAATGAGAGTGCCTCAATCAATCTAAAACTCGAAGCTCGATATGGCAATCTCAAGTTGTGTATAGCTATTGGTCACTGCAATTCAAAAAACACATTGTCAGTCATAGCAAAGATACCATTGCAACATCAAGAGTCCAACACACCTCTCTCTCTCAATACATCATACCTAAGACGTTCGTGGCCATTGTCACAACTTGGGACTTGCAGGCTGTTGCGAGCTACAAAATTGGTAGTGTGCATTGTGATCTCTAGGCATCTGGCTCTTACTGTACCCAATACATGTAGCATTCTATTTGTAGCTGCTCGTGAATCATCACAACTCAATGGAACACTTGCGACCATCTTTGCCTTTCACACGTAAAAAACACACACACCATCCACTCTCGCGATTCATTCATTCATTCATTCAGTCACCTGCTCCCTCACCAACAATGGGGACGCATCTCCTTTGACTCCTGTGTTGTCTCCTTTCTTGTCAAACATGCTCGCCAGAGCCCCTGGGCCCTCCCCCTTCCCCTTCTTCTTCCTCCTTCCTGTCTCCTAGTGCTTCTTCTTCTTCTTCTTCTTCTTCTTCTTCTTCTCCCTGACATCATTTTTCATCCTTCCTTTCTTCCCACGGTTGCCATGCCTCGGCCTGCAAGTGCCTCCGCAGTGTAGACATAAGTTGTGATTCTACGTCGTGCATGGTGCAAGCAACACCTATAGCTACTAGCAAGGCTATTATTATTTGACCTTTCTTCGAGAAAGGAAAATGAGCCATGACTTATCTACTATGATATCACGATTTAGGAATGCATTTTCTTTCCACTGACGATTCACGAATGCATTATGGGCCATGGTTGAGTCCGAGTGCATACCTTTGAAGTTTTGATTGTGCAGTGTGTAGGTAACGCCTAGCATGTCCAAGTTAAAGCTTAAGAGTCGGACTATGGAGTCTGGACATAGTTGCAGCTTGCACAGTGCATTGTATACTGGGAACTTGGAACTTTGGATTCTGGGAGCAAGTACAGGTTGAGCGGCGAGCCTTGAGGAAAGTTGAGGTAACAGGTTACAGTACTGCTGAACAAACACAAATCCCTAAAAGGCGACTTCGGACTTTCCAAGATGTTTCGTTTTCTTTATTTTTCTTTTTTTTAATCAATCTTGACTTTAGTTCACGAATAACTAACCTACTATTAACTAAAAAGATATTATGATTTTATTTTTATTAATATTATTTATTATTTATTATTAAAAATTGATGCCTTTCAAAAGAAATACTACTATTATTTTACCTTTCTTTGAGAAAGGCAAATTTTTAATTTCACCCTTCAAAAGCAATCTTCTAAAATTTTCCTATTTCTCTAGCAAGGAAAATTGCCATTAGAAGGGCTTGACAGGTTGCAAAAATAAACCTTCTTGATCTTCCTCAAATGCCTTGCTACGTACCTTCACGTCATCGTCGGAATATCCCAAGCATTGTTTACATCATTAAAGTCATTGTTATCCTCGTGTCGAGCAGGCCACCTTCACAAATAAGATAGTTGCCACCAGGTCTCTAATCATTGTTGATTCTTCTTGCCTACCATCAATGTCACCATCCTTCCCCACAATATAAGTAGTTTCCAATCAGGCCGTCATTGATGGCGTTGTCTTGCGATTAGTGCTTGCAAAAGTGTTGCCATCTCGCTCATCATCAACAGATTGCCATCAAATAATTTTCTTTTATGTGATTATACCACCCTGCTATTGAATTGAGTAATGATCATGACGATAAAGGATGTCGTGCTGCTGCAATTAAGGTATTTAGGTAATTAGTGTTGATCCTCTAATTCCTTCACGTTGACTTCTTTCGTTTACCTTTCAATTTCATCCAGCAAGCGTCTTTCTGATGGGATGAATTCCCATGATTTTTGTTGCTCATTCAATACTTGGATCACACCCCTTGAAGCTCTTCCTTGTGTTCCTAAAATAGCCTTCTTTTCTATATTCAATCTCGACTTCCATGCTGGTTCCTTGAAACCCTTCATGCAATCATTGCATTCAAAAAAAGCTTTTCTTCAACATAGAAATTCTGGATCTAGACCAAACTCAACTTCTCTAGTGTCTTCAATGACTGATATTTCCTTTATATGAGCCTAACTTTGTTCATGCAATGTGTTCTAGAAGAAATATGTTTTGAAATAGAACTTCCTGGTACTAGACCTCTTGAAACGCCTTGGAAAAGCCAAGATCTTCACAAAGATTGATCTATGAGGGGCTTAAAATCTTGTACGGATCAGAGAAGGAGACTAATGGAAGACAACCTTCCACACAAGGTATGGTCACTTCGAGTATATTGTTATGCCATTTGGTCTCACCAATGCTCCTATAGTGTTTCAACATGTAATTAATGATATCTTCTGAGAGCATCTACATGATTTTGTAGTTATATACTTGGATGATATATTGACAACCCTTCTCACTTCCTCTATCTTTTTGGACTGTTTATGCATGCGATCTTCCCAAAAGATAAAATCATTGCTACATGCAATTTTCATTTTCTGGGGATTTTATAATGTATACACCATTTCATCCTTATCACCATATCTTAGAAAAATGCATTTGCAAGACTTTGGCTCCAATTTGCGGTGTTGTTCCTTGTATATGTGCACAAATGCCTCACAGTCAAACACTCAAGTATGTATACGAAGGTGGCACGGACCATTTAAAATCATTCAACGAATCAATGAAAATGCCTTTAAACTTGATCTCACTAGATTATTCACAACAATTTTCACATGAGTCTTCTTTCACCATTTGGAGGCACTTGTTAATCTTGTTTATGACCCCAAATACCTTTTTAAAAAGAACTCAAATGATCCAAAGGAGCATGAGCACCATGTAAAATTAGTTTTGAAAATGCTCAGAGAAAAAGGACTATACACAAAACTTGAGAAGTGTTTTTCCCATCAGACAAAAGTGGAATTCTTGGGATACAATGTCTCCCTGAGAGGAATCTTCGTGTACTTAAAGAAGATTGAGACTATTCTTGAATGGCAGACATCCACATGTGTCTGCAATGTCCAATGTTTCCTTGGCTTTGCCAACTTCTAGAGGATATTTATCAAGGATTACTCAAAGATAGTCACACCCCTCACTAGACTCATACGAAACTCAAAGTTCTCATGGACCCCCAAAGCCAAGAAGACCTTCTAGATCCTAAAGACCACTTTCACAATGAGCAATAGTACTCAAGCCAAAGCACCTCCAACAAGCAACCATCTCCAGTTGTTGCCAAGATGAGCCTACCTTGATCTAGTTAATCCGTGAAGCCTTACTGCATGATTATTTGGCCAACAATGTCAAGAGAAAAAATCAAGAAGGAAAAGGAAATAAAGTTTGTGAGTTTTAAGAAACTAATGGATTATTATACTATAAGGATTTACTTTATATCCCTCTAGGAAAGCCAAAACTCCAGGTACTCCAACAACGTCAAGACACCCCAGCTGCATGACACTTTGGAGTTAATAAGACATTAGAGCTTATTTTAAAAGATTTTAGGTGGCCCCAAATGTAGGAAAAAGGAAAGGAATATATAAAATCATGTGATACATGTAACGGGGCCAATGTACCTCATCACAAACCACCTAGCTTCCTGCAACCCTTGCCCATTCTAGTGCAACCCTAGTCCTCTTTATCATGGATTTCATAATATATCTTCCCAAATCAAACAAATATGACTCTATTCTTGCTATGGTAGATAGGCTCACAAAAATGGCACATTTCATCCCTACCACCAAGACCATCACAAGTGCAACTACCACTAGACTCTTCCTCAAATACATTTTCAGATTATATGGACTCCCAGATGACATCATCAATTAGAGGTCCCCTATTCAAATCTAATTTCTGGAAGAGACTTTGAAACATCGTTGAAGTCCAAGTTAAGTTATCCCCACAAGAAATCATCCATAGATTGATGGTCAAATAGAACAGGTAAATCAAGTCTAGGAAGAGTATCTCCGTTGCACCATCAACTATCATCAAAATGATTGGTTTGAGCTCTTTCCCTTTGCAAAGTTTTCTTATAATAATAGTATCCATGCATCTACCAAGCAAACTCCTTTCTTTGCAAACTATGGCTAGCATCCAAGTACATATATACATCTCTCCTATCAAATAAAGAACCATGCCGCTCGAGATAAAGCTCAACATCTTACCAGATATCACCAAGAACTCAAGCAACAAATCCAAAAGGCTCAGAATCAGTATAAGCACTATGTGGACCAACATCCTCTCCAACATTCTATCATAAAAAGTTGGTAATAAAGTATGGTTACTTAAGCATAATCTCTAGAGACAATAAGACCCTCCACCAAGCTAGACCACCAAAGATTTGGGCCCTTCACTATCATAGCCCAAATTAACCCAGCTGCTTATCGACTCCAACTCCCTAATAGCATGAAGATCCACCTACTCTTCCATGTTTCCTTGCTCGAGCCATACCATAGCAAACCACTAAAGGGGGGGAGGGGGGACGGGAGAGATCTTATCCCCTACCACTTGTCCACATTAAAGATCATGAAGAATTTGAGGTCAAGCATGTCTTAGACTCGAGGATCTCCCGAGGTTGATTGGAATATCTTATTCACTGGAAAGGATATGACATCAATGATTGTACTTAGGAACCTATAGAATATCTCCAAAGAGAACCTCTTAAAGTTAAAGAATTTCACAAGAGGAATCCAACAAAACTTGGATCAAACCACCAAGCTTCTCCTCATCGAACTTGTCGCTAGAGGAGGGAGTAATGTCACAGACATGCCATGATCAAGTGTACGGAGGAATTCTTGCTCATGCAATATGAATCCACACCCCATGCGAATACATTCTTATCAAGAAATCGTTGAGCCAAGCATGCAAACCCAGCCTTGCCTTGTCATCGTAGAACCTTTTAGAAGATATGGCTCATGGACGCATCATCGTTGATGTCATCATGGAACATTCTAGAAGATCTTTAGCCACCCTCCAATACCTATAAAATAAGGGGCTCGCCATAGAGCTCGTCAACCTTGCCAATGCTAGTCTTCGGAGCTCAAGGAGTTGAGACATTCAAGTAAGTAACTTCGAGTTACAATTCTAGTTCTTGTGTAGTCATAGTATCTAGTCTTGTCTTCTCGTCCATTATACTCCTATTGTCTTGTCACCTTGTAATCTCGTAGTACGAGATCTTGTCTATTACTATCTTGTATCTTGTTCATCCCCATTGAGGGAGATCCTATAATTGTGATATCTTGTATCCATACCTATGGTGTTGGGTTGTGGGATCCTTCATATCTTATTGAGTCTTGTTGTCTATACCTATGGTGTCGGGTTATGGGATTTTTTGTATCTTGTTAAGTTATCATTGTACCTTGTATCCCTATGTGGGATTATCTTGTAGTCAGAATTCTTGTAACAAATCTTACATCTAGTGTAGTCTCTCAAGCACAATCTAGTGCTCCCATAACACTTAGTATAAGTAAGAACTTTTCTTATATTTTGATACAAGGCATGTCTTGTATAAGCAAAAATTATTTCATAGCAATTTAGATATCAATAACTTCATGTTTGAGTTTTATAAAACATCAACCTAAGTGTTCATTGGGTTTATTGAATGAGCTATGACAATCACTATAACAAAATCAAAGTAAAAATGTGGAAGCCAGACGTGACAAAGCTGGTGCATTTATTTTACTGTGTAAAGTCACATGTAAAGATTGATAATTTTTTAGTTGGCAAACATTAGGTTAAGCCAAATTGTAAATGCAAAAAAATGCTTCAAAAAATCTGTAAAAATAAGCACATAGTTACATGTGCTTGTATTTTGTAAATAATGCTTGGGCTATTTTTGGCTTTCCTTTATTGAACAAGAAGATAGAAAACAAAAAAAGGACATAAACTCATATAAACACACGTGTGTGTGTGTGTGTGTGTGTGTGTGTGTGTGTATGTGTTTGTACACAAACACACACATACACACACACACGCACACACATACACATATAAATATTTTTGGGCCATTTAAGAGAAGGACTTGCTTCAAGTCTATAAATAAGTTGGACTTTCTTATTTTTGCTACGAAAAATTTATGTTTCCTATCGTATGGATGCATGAAAATGGCTTCATGACTACAAGGGTTTGCATTGTTTTTGTGCAGAGTAGAAAGGTCTCTACCATTGCTACAAATTCCCTTTGCTCTGTTGAAACACCATAGTCGGTAGGCTTGCAAATAATGCTATAGTTGTAGGTATTTCCAATTTTATTAGTAGGATTTGCAATACATGTTGAAGTACAATTTTTACTGTGAATCAGGTTGTTCTTCAATAGTTAAAAGACGGTTTTTCCATTTGTATAAATGTACGTTGGGCATGATAAAGGGAATTTTTGATAGTTCATTAAGCATGCATGTTGTTCAAGGGATTTCTAGTTTTTTAATGTGATCTTAAGGCTTATCTGATTGTTGATTTCTTATATGTTTAGGATACACAATTTGTCTTATACACAGAAATACGCATAGGTATGGTATTGACTATGCATGCACCTATACATATACACATTAATTTATATACGGAGTTACATATATCTATCTATATACGTATACATATAGGCATATATATGTATATGAATAATCTTATACACATATAGGAATAAGTATTTATAGGCTACACATGTTACTATACACATAAATGTTTCTATATGTATATGTATCCATATGTCTATGTATATATGTATGGCTATGGATATACCTATACATATAGGCCTATGTGTACCTATGGGTATACATATGCATGCATACATATTGTGTTATGCCTGGTATACATGTGCATACTCATATATTGTGTTGTCCTACATATGCGTATAGGCACATGCATATGTATAGGTTATGCATGTGCCTATATTTGTACATATGCTTAAAAATATAGGTATTTGTATGTCTATGTCTATACAAACACCTATGTTATGTGTATACATATGAGTAAGTCTATGTGTATGTATGGGTATACATATGCATATGCATATACTATGTTGGGTTGGGTACCTTATAAAAGGTATGCCGAAAGAAACGGGTGTACCTATCACTACAAGATATAGGTGACCTTATACGGACGTTAAAAGTGACCAAAATATTCATAAAGAGAATTTTTCTAGTCATTGCAAAAAGCGTCATTATTGGCGACACCATAGAACAGTCAGTATCAGCGTCTCTATTTGTATCGATATCCACATTGCATTTGTGATGCCGATACCGACACAAGTAACGACACTTCTTGACGCATTTTGCGACGCTAATAGCGACGCGTGCAATAAATTTACGACGCTAATAGCGATGGTAACAGGGAAGAAAAATTTATGCACTATGTGCTTTATTTGGGCCATACAAAATAGTTTCAGAAATCTGTACAATTCTCGTGTAAATAAAGACAAAGTGTACTCAAATCATAACACTAATACATCAAATAAATACATGATCACATAATGAAAGCGATTGGTACAATCATGGCAAGATACTACTACTACATAGGAAATGTCTACATAGATCATGTGACCAAAAAAGAAGGGTATGTGAGCTCCAGGGATCCAAGGGTGTAACGTGTCCCCTAGTATCAACCAAGACACGTCTTAGCAGTCCATCGGAAAGGATGTCTAGAAAGCTCCGCCCGGCATTCCCATGGAATGTTACGGGACTTGCGATCTAGGTCTTCCCGCGTCTGCCACGTAGCGGAAGTATCCTGGCCGTTCCCACTTAGGATCGATCTGAATTAGGGTTTTCCTGATTTGATCATTAACTAACAGCAACTAGCGTCAGACCCGAGCGAACTACTTTACGCAGAAACGCCAGGTCCGAAGCAGATTCACACTGCACTTGGTTCAAGGAGAATGGGAAACGAGAGGGATGCAAGGCTCAACCTCTCTGCCATAAGGCATAGTCCCATTCCGTTCCCCTAAAACAACGTAAAATAGGGTAAGACGTAACTCTAGGTCATCGCTCTCGTTATTCGTTTTGATGATGATGATCATCCCGCTGTTCTTCGAGATTTTTGAGAAAAGTTCCCGGCTAACCAGGACCACCCAACCGTAGGACGGACCCATGGCCCATCCTCCGCACTTTCCTCGGTTTGTTTTAGTTATGTAATTATCTAACACATTAATTTGACATATAACAATCAGCTTCTTTAATTAATCTTGTTAAGCACTGGTTCCTTCACGTAATCTTATCACGTGACATAGAAAAACAATATCAAGCAAGTTCTTTTTTTTTACATTTCATCATTTTATCTTTGAAATACAAGGAGTTCCGCCCGTAGGCCTGTCCATAATCCGCCCGAAGGCTATCCAGTAATCCGCCAGGGATCACTATTCCAAGCTTCCGCCCGTAGACTAGTATGCGGGCCTCGAGATCCAATCCCGAGTCACGTTAGCCTCTTGTGCAGGACCCGGAAGGCAAGGGATTTACGGCCAGAGCCCCCCCTGGCACCCAAGCGTCCTCCTGCTCCAAGTAGAACTCAACGGAGAGACCTCTCGCGGCGGGTTCGGTCCACGTTCCCGGCGCGGTCACAACCCCCTTGGTTAGGGTCAGGCAGGCAGTTGGGGGTAACTGAAGCTGCCTCTCCCTTCAGGCCTTCAACCTGAAGCATTAGATATCTTTTCATTCTTTAGTTCCTTGAGCAAACAATGCAAACAGTGCTTTCTAAACTGTTACAAGCACAATCAATTCCAGTGGTCGTTTATTTGGCCAATTTCTAAGGAGTGAATCCTTCTCTCCGAATGCATCCAGCATTCGATCCAGGATCAATTGCGACTTGGCAAGATCCCCAAGGGTTTGTTTGTTCACCCTATTGTCCTTGGGTTAGGGCCATACCCTGTTAACCCAACTTAACCAATACCTTATGTTTTATTAACAGTAAATCCTGGCAACCATGTTGCTCCAATTTATTGATTGATCATTTGCTTCCAAGCAAATACCTAACTTCCCTTTACTTGGCAATTATTCCCCAAGAAAGGTGATGTAACAGGATGATTACTCATCCTCTTGCAAGTTAAACTTGCGCAAGAACTTGCCAACCTCATTTCAAGAAATGGCAAAACTTTCTTGTGAACAAATCACAAGTCTATGAGACGTTGCAACTTTTTGTACAAGTGTCGCATCTATTCCATGGGATCATTTCACCCATTGAATGGCGTTTTCTGGTCACGAAATTATCTCCAGACGAAAAGCAGGGTTTAGGGTGTCTTCTTACCCAACCCATTCCTAATTACACTAGGCCAACAAGGTCCTAGGAATTCCAACTCAATCCGAGCTTCATCATTTGAACGAGTGATCCTTAGGGTAGAAACCTTAGATCGTTTTATGCATGAGCGTCCAATTGTGCTCTACATTCCGTGAATGTGGGTAGGACCTTTGGTTTAAAGGTTCGTCTTGGTAACAGGTGCGTGAAACTAGGTCAAGTCCTGAATGTGCTAATCCCTAGCTAGCACTTGGAGTATATTGTATCGATTTAACCATCCTAAATGAGTCCTTTGCGGTTTAGGTGTCTTGGGTAAACCCATTTACTTGTCTTACGGCAAGGACGAGCCATTCCTAAAGATATTGTCCTGATCTAAGAGGGGAAAACTAGTTGCATTACGTCATAACTCACGTAAGCACGTGATTCATTTCCTCTAGATTCGCAATCCCTAATTACTCTTGTTAAGACCAAGCACCTACTAAAATTCACATAACTTCCATTGATCCTACTAGGACCTGGATTCACGATTCATGCTACTAAGCTTTTAGGGTTTTATGTTAAATGAACCGTGCAGCCCTTAGAATTATTCCCATGCTTTGCTATTTCCTACGGGTGATAACGACTTTCTTAATGAATCATTACCAAGAAGATTTATCTAAAAAAATGTGACATGCCATTAATCTTTCCATGCCTAGTAAAAAAAGTGTACCTCAATAATTTCAACCTTGTAATGAGGCAATAGTTGACGTAGGCTCATCACTTTTGAATGTACAAAAGGAAACTTACTGGTAAGGTCCTAAAAATGCGTAGACACCTTATGTTCTTTTCATTCATTCCACTGAACGTACTAATGACCAATTTTTATATTTTTAAGCTAATTCTAGTAAATGTTCAATAGCCAATTCATTTTCCAATTGCATTTACTTGACTAGTTGAATTTGAACATGCATGAGTGCTTCCTAATCCATGAAGTTATCGTGACTAATTCAATACTTTTGTGTGGAATCCAAATAGATAAAACCTGGACTTGTGGACTCCGAGAAATATCCATGTAAATACTAGTAGAAGATCCTCCCGCAGGCGCGGCTTGCGACTTCTTGGGGGCCATCATGACATAATTACGGACTTCCAGGTTGCCTTTTCCCTTACGCGATCGGTGAATTTGCTCGCCTTGGTACGCAGCCTCAAGATCTTGCCCTTTTCTCCCTGGTATGCAGGAGATCCCTTTCGAAATGTGGATCCTTGAGAATACTAGCTTGCGGAATTTGGCCTTATGGAAGGCCTTGCGGGGTTGGAGCTTGGTTTGTGGAAATGGGGCTCCTATAAAATTCTTGGAAATGGGGATTTTATGAATGGAGTTTCAACAATTGAAGCCTTACGAGGATGTTCGCGGAAAGGGCTCTTGCAAATGGGCCTTGCAAGAATGGAGGCTTTAGAGTTCTTCTTCTCCTTCCCTAAAATCCTAGGACCGGCCTTGTGGGTGATTGGTGGGAAGGGCCTTTATAGGCTTCCTCTCTTACTCTTCAAAATCCCGGCCTAGGGATGATTGGTGGGAAGGGGTTTTGTAGCCTCCTCTTCTTCAAAGTCTCGAGATGGACTTATTGGATGATTGGTGGGAAGGGCTTGTAGACTTTCCCTTCTTTTCTTCAAAGTCCGGGCTAAGGGCTTTGTGGGTGATTGGTGAGAAGGCTCGTAGGCTTCCCCTTCTTCTCTTCAAAGCCCGGGCTAGGGGGGCTTGTGGGTGTTGCAAAGGGAAAGGGGTTTAAAAGGAACCCATGGGGGTAATATGGACTTGTGTGGGGAAATCCATGGAAAAAGGCCTTAAAAAGCGGGCTAATATGGATTTGTGGTGGATCCAATAGGAAGGGGGCTTAGAGAAGCCCCCTTAGAAGCTTCAAAGAAGCTTCTGGGGTGTGCAGGGCCACGTGGAAAGAGGGGAATAATGACTATATGGACATCGATGAGCTAGAAGGCCTTGATGGCGATCGTGAGGTGGAATGGCGGCAGCAATTTCGGTCGGCAGGGCGGGCAGCTACAGGAGCCACAGGTGGCGGCGTGTCAACCAGCGTCTCCCTCTCCTTCATGACGCGGCACGGCGACTCGTCGCTCCACTCCTCCTTCCTCCACACAGTGCCATAGGCACTCAGTGCCTCATTAATCTTTCCTTCCCTCACTCCACAGCCAACAAAAATGGCATGGCTCTCCACGGCAGCCTTTCCCCCCTCTTAGTCGCAGCGTTACCCTCTCTCCACCCCGCCCTCTCCTCTAACCCATAGCCATGGCTTTTATAGCAAGAGGGAGAGGTACCTACCTCCCTCCACGTGCCTGACTGCATGGGTAGTAGCCCCCCCATGGCTCCAGCTAGATGCTTAGTCATAGCACCTCCCTTCTCTCTCCTCCAGCATGATCGTTGGTCGGATAATTAGAAAAGAAATGCCATAAATCAAAATTTCATCTTGATTTCTTTCCAAGAGGGGGTTCACACGAGCATAAGCGGGTTTCATTGACTTTGGTCTTGTTCATGCCAATGGAGATTGTATAATTTCACTATCCAAATATTCAATGCCAGCAATCCCTTGCATGAGTATCGTACGGGTTGGAAATATTTACAACGGAAATATTACATTCTCTCCCCCTTGGAGGAATCGAGATGTCCTCATCTCGAGATAAACTGGGGGGATATTGATGGTTGAGAGTGCTTTCATCCACCCAAGTGGTATCCTCCTCGGGATAATCTTTCCACTGGACGAGGCATTCCTTCAAGGTTCTGGATCGCAGTTGTCTCTCCCTAACATCTAAGATCCTGTCAGACTGTAGCTCAAGGACTCCTTGGCTAGGCATTACCATTTGTTGGTCATCAAGTACATGGCTAGGATTAGGTACATACTTCTTCAGTAGGCTGATATGGAACACGTTATGAACCTTTAGGTTTTCAGGGAGTTGCAGTCTATAAGCATTAGGTCCTAGGCACTTAAGGATCTTGTATGGTCCACAATACCTTGGACTTAGCTTCTTGCAATCTCCTAAGGATAGGAAACTCTTCTTTGGGCGTACACAATTGAAGACCATGTCCCTTTCCTCGAAGGTTCTACCTTGACGCTTCAATTCAACGTATGCCTTTTGTCTATCCTTAGTGGCTTGGACGTCCTATCTTATTGACTTTACTTGGTCATCCATCTCTTCCATCATTTGCCTTGAAGCTTCAGCCCTCAAGGTTGGATCTAAGAAGTTTAGGGGACTTCGACAGTCATGACCATACAATGCTTGGAAAGGGGTCATCTGAATGCTTTGTTGGTAAAAAGCATTGTAGGAAAATTCAAGTAAAGGAAAGTACTGAATCCACCTTTTTGGCTCACGACAGCAGTGTGCCCTTAGCATATCCTCAATGACTTGATTGACTTGCTTTGTTTGGCCATTAGTTTGGGGATAGTAAGCTGTGCTAAAACTGAGTTGAGTCCCAATGGCTTCAAAGATAGCTCTCCAGAAGTGTGATGTGAAGAGAGAGTCACGACCACTAATGATTCTTCTGGGTAGCCCATGTAGCTTGAATATCTCCTTGATAAACAACCTTGCAATGTCTGAGGCTTTATAGTTTGTTTTTACCAGAATAAGGTATGCAACCTTAGTCAGCATGTCAACCACAGCCATGATGGAGTGGTATCCTCCCTGAACTTGGGGTAGGCCAACAACAAAGTCCATACTGATGAATTTCCATTTCACTTGGGGAATGTCAAGTGGTTGCAACTTCCTTGGCATCTTGACATGTTCGATTTTAATACGTTGACAATACAAACACTCAGTGACATATTTGAAAATGCCACCTTTAAGACTCTCCCAATAGTAGCTCTTCCTAACTGCATTGAGAGTCTTGGCATAGCCAGGATGTCCTGAGAAAGGGAAATCATGAGCTTCGCACAATATCTTCTACTTAAGTGACTGGCTTGCCGGTATACATGCTCTCATTCTATAGTAGACAAGTCCACCATTGACAGAGAATTCATGATACTTAGCCTGTAGCTTTTGTTCCCGGTCCTTGATAGAGATTTCCCTTAGCATCTTTTGATAGGTTGTATCATGGCATGCTTCTTCTCTAGCTATTGATGGATTTTGCAAGATTAGTGAATTAAGGAATGCCTTGCGATTGAGTGCATCAGCAACTACATTCTTCTTTCCAGGTCGGTACTTGATCTCAAGGTCATACTCCTCCAGCACTTCAATCCACTGACATTGCCTCATGTTGAGCTTGTTCTAGGTAAAGTTCCACTTGAGACTTTTATGATCAATCACTAGTGTAACTTATTACCCAGCAGGTAGTGTCTCCAAAGCTTGACAACTAAAAGTTCAAGATCATGGGTAGCATAATTCTTCTCATGGCTCTTCAGTTTCTTGAAGATTATGCTATAGGATGATTTTCTTACATGAGCACATATCCTAAGGCAAGCATGCTAGTATCACTTACTACCTCAACTCCTTATAGTGGTCTAGAAGTTTTAGGATCGGTGCTGATACCAAACTTTGCTTCAACCTATCAGAGCTAGTTTGTTCGGCAGTTGACCAAGCAATGTTTGCTTCTTCAGTAAGTCTGTCAAAGGTGCTGCAATCAAAGCATAGTTTTTGATGAAGATCCTATACCATCTTGTCAATCCAAGAAAGCTGCGTATTTCTTTGACAGTTGTTGGTATTTGGCCATCCTAGAATTTCTAACTTAGGCCGGCTCTACTGAGATTCTTTCTGCTCAATTTCTTCCGGTATAGACATTCTATAGGGTCTCTTTTTAATTGGCGCAGCTCCTATTACTAGCTTGATCTCATGATCTACTTCTCTTTGAAGCGGGAGTTTTGTTAACTCTTCAGGAATTACATCCGTGTATACCTTTAGCCATGAAGGTTCTTTATTAGAGTCCTACTTCTAACCTAACTTATTGAGCTTAATTAAGTAGACGGGTAGTCCCTTTCTAACTCCCTTTTTAATCCGAGATGCTTTTAGCGAATTGAATTCTTGGCTTTCCAGCCTCTCCTGGAGTTTGTAACCAATTTCCCTTCAGAGTTTGGAAAAGGACTTGGCCCTTTTCACAATGAATGTGGGCATCCTTATATTTAAACCAATCCATTCCGAGTAGACACTCATGGATACCTAGGTTCATGATCCCGAATTTGATCGAAGTCGACTTCTTCTCCTAGTAAGAATTCCATTCATATTAGCATAACCCTTTCGAGGTACAATTATTTCTTGGGGCGATGGAACAAGTTAATACATTAATTCAAGGAGAATAAGATGTTGTTGCATTCAGCTACAGGAACTGAGTAGTAGTACGGATTGGGGTCATCGATTTTCAGGAATCGATAGTTCATTGGAAGATTAGGGTATCTTTTCCTTTGATATCCATTCTTTTCATGACATCCCAAAACCTTGATTCGGTCGGCAAGGATTCTTTGAATCACTTCCCCGTACACATACTTATTCTGGTTAACTCTTCGACCTCCGACCTGTAGGGTCCCGTTTGCGTGAGCCTCAACAAAGACGAACAGCTTCATGATCTTCAAATCCTCCATCCACTTGATTCTCTTCAAGTTAATTTGAAGGTACGCAGGTCGATAGGCAGTTATGTAATAGATCCCGAAAACACCCATCCATCTCCGTTCCACTTACACAGGCGATGGATTGTAGATGCGGTCTAGGATGTTCATCATCTCAACCCTTTGTCCATAATCTGTGGAATGCATCGCGGTCATAAACATGACTCGGAACACTAAGAACCTGTTCCATGCTTCATAATTCTGCAAGACAGCATTGAAAGTAAGGAAATGTTTGGGACAGTAACATTTTGCTTTACTTCTTCTTATTAAAATTTCCTAAAAACAAGTCCTTTGTTGGTTGGCTCTGATACCAACTGTAACGTGTCCCCTAGTATCAACCAGGACACATCTTAGCAGTCCATCGGAAAGGATGTCTAGAAAGCTCCGCCCGGCATTCCCATGGAATGTTACGGGACTTGCGATCTAGGTCTTCCCGCGTCTGCCACGTAGCGGAAGTATCCTGGCCGTTCCCACTTAGGATCGACCTGAATTAGGGTTTTCCTGATTTGGTTATTAACTAACAGCAACTAGCGTCAGACCCGAGCGAACTACTTTACGCAGAAACGCCAGGTCCGAAGCAGATTCACGCTGTACTTGGTTCAAGGAGAATGGGAAACGAGAGGGATGCAAGGCTCAACCTCTCTGCCATAAGGCATAGTCCCATTCCGTTCCCCTAAAACAACGTAAAATAGGGTAAGATGTAACTCTAGGTCATCGCTCTCATTATTCGTTTTGATGATGATGATCATCCCACTGTTCTTCAAGATTTTTGAGAAAAGTTCTCGGCTAACTGGGACCACCCAACCGTAGGACGGACCCATGGCCCATCCTCCGCACTTTCCTCGGTTTGTTTTAGTTATGTAATTATCTAACACATTAATTTGACATATAACAATCAGCTTCTTTAATTAATCTTCTTAAGCACTGGTTCCTTCACGTAATCTTATCACGTGACATAGAAAAACAATATCAGACAAGTTCTTTTTTTTTACATTTCATCATTTTATCTTTAAAATACAAGGAGTTCCGCCCGTAGGCCTGTCCATAATCCGCCCGAAGGCTATCCAGTAATCCGCCAGGGATCACTATTCCAAGCTTTCGCCCGTAGACTAGTATGCGGGCCTCGAGATCCAATCCCGAGTCACGTTAGCCTCTTGTGCAGGACCCGGAAGGCAAGGGATTTACGGCCAGAGCCCCCCCTGGCACCCAAGCGTCCTCCTGCTCCAAGTAGAACTCAACGGAGAGACCTCTCGCGGCGGGTTCGGTCCACGTTCCCGGCGCGGTCACAACCCCCTTGGTTAGGGTCAGGCAGGCAGTTGGGGGTAACTGAAGCTGCCTCTCCCTTCAGGCCTTCAACCTGAAGCATTAGATATCTTTTCATTCTTTAGTTCCTTGAGCAAACAATGCAAACAGTGCTTTCTAAACTGTTACAAGCACAATCAATTCCAGTGGTCGTTTATTTGGCCAATTTCTAAGGAGTGAATCCTTCTCTCCGAATACATCCAGCATTCGATCCGAGATCAATTGCGACTTGGCAAGATCCCCAAGGGTTTGTTTGTTCACCCTATTGTCCTTGGGTTAGGGCCATACCCTGTTAACCCAACTTAACCAATACCTTATGTTTTATTAACAGTAAATCCTGGCGACCATGTCGCTCCAATTTATTGATTGATCATTTGCTTCCAAGCAAATACCTAACTTCCCTTTACTTGGCAATTATTCCCCAAGAAAGGTGATGTAATAGGATGATTACTCATCCTCTTGCAAGTTAAACTTGCGCAAGAACTTGCCAACCTCATTTCAAGAAATGGCAAAACTTTCTTGTGAACAAATCACAAGTCTATGAGACGTTGCAACTTTTTGTACAAGTGTTGCATCTATTCCATGGGATCATTTCACCCATTGAATGGCGTTTTTTGGTCACCGAATTATCTCCAGACGAAAAGCAGGGTTTAGGGTGTCTTCTTACCCAACCCATTCCTAATTACACTAGGCCAACAAGGTCCTAGGAATTCCAACTCAATCCGAGCTTCATCATTTGAACGAGTGATCCTTAGGGTAGAAACCTTAGATCGTTTTATGCATGAGCGTCCAATTGTGCTCTACATTCCGTGAATGTGGGTAGGACCTTTGGTTTAAAGGTTCGTCTTGGTAACAGGTGCGTGAAACTAGGTCAAGTCCTTAATGTGCTAAACCCTAGCTAGCACTTGGAGTATATTGTATCGATTTAACCATCCTAAATGAGTCCTTTGCGGTTTAGGTGTTTTGGGTAAACCCATTTACTTGTCTTACGACAAGGACGAGCCATTCCTAAAGATATTGTCCTGATCTAAGAGGGGAAAACTAGTTGCATTACGTCATAACTCACGTAAGCACGTGATTCATTTCCTCTAGATTCGCAATCCCTAATTACTCTTGTTAAGACCAAGCACCTGCTAAAATTCACATAACTTCCATTGATCCTACTAGGACCTGGATTCATGATTCATGCTACTAAGCTTTTAGGGTTTTATGTTAAAATGAACCGTGCAACCCTTAGAATTATTCCCATGCTTTGCTATTTCCTACGGGTGATAAAGACTTTCTTAATGAATCATTACCAAGAAGATTTATCTAAAAAAATGTGACATGCCATTAATCTTTCCATGCCTAGTAAAAAAAGTGTACCTCAATAATTTCAACCTTGTAATGAGGCAATAGTTGACGTAGGCTCATCACTTTTGAATGTACAAAAGGAAACTTACTGGTAAGGTCCTAAAAATGCGTAGACACCTTATGTTCTTTTCATTCATTCCACTGAACGTACTAATGACCAATTTTTATATTTTTAAGCTAATTCTAGTAAATGTTCAATAGCCAATTCATTTTCCAATTGCATTTACTTGACTAGTTGAATTTGAACATGCATGAGTGCTTCCTAATCCATGAAGTTATCGTGACTAATTCAATACTTTTGTGTGGAATCCAAATAGATAAAACCTGGACTTGTGGACTCCGGGAAATATCCACGTAAATATTAGGAGAAGATCCTCCCGCAGGCGCGGCTTGCGACTTCTTGGGGGCCATCATGACATAATTACGGACTTCCAGGTTGCCTTTTCCCTTACGCGATCGGTGAATTTGCTCGCCTTGGTACGCAGCCTCAAGATCTTGTCCTTTTCTCCCTGGTACGCAGGAGATCCCTTTCGAAATGTGGATCCTTGAGAATACCAGCTTGCCGAATTTGGCCTTATGGAAGGCCTTGCGGGGTTGGAGCTTGGTTTGTGGAAATGGGGCTCCTATAAAATTCTTGGAAATGGGGATTTTATGAATGGAGTTTCAACAATTGAGGCCTTACGAGGATGTTCGCGGAAAGGGCTCTTGCGAATGGGCCTTGCAAGAATGGAGGCTTTAGAGTTCTTCTTCTCCTTCCCTAAAATCCTAGGACCGGCCTTGTGGGTGATTGGTGGGAAGGGCCTTTATAGGCTTCCTCTCTTACTCTTCAAAATCCCGGCCTAGGGATGATTGGTGGGAAGGGGTTTTGTAGCCTCCTCTTCTTCAAAGTCTCGGGATGGACTTATTGGGTGATTGGTGGGAAGGGCTTGTAGACTTTCCCTTCTTTTCTTCAAAGTCCGGGCTAAGGGCTTTGTGGGTGATTGGTGAGAAGGCTCGTAGGCTTCCCCTTCTTCTCTTCAAAGCCCGGGCTAGGGGGGCTTGTGGGTGTTGCAAAGGGAAAGGGGTTTAAAAGGAACCCATGGGGGTAATATGGACTTGTGTGGGGAAATCCATGGGAAAAGGCCATAAAAATCGGGCTAATATGGATTTGTGGTGGATCCAATAGGAAGGGGGCTTAGAGAAGCCCCCTTAGAAGCTTCAAAGAAGCTTCTGGGGTGTGCAGGGCCACGTGGAAAGAGGGGAATAATGACTATATGGACATCGATGAGCTAGAAGGCCTTAATGGCGATCGTGAGGTGGAATGGCGGCAGCAATTTCGGTCGGCAGGGCGGGCAGCTACAGGAGCCACAGGCGGCGGCGTGTCAACCAGCGTCTCCCTCTCCTTCATGACGCGGCATGGCGACTCGTCGCTCCACTCCTCCTTCCTCCACACAGTGCCATAGGCACTCAGTGCCTCATTAATCTTTCCTTCCCTCACTCCACAGCCAGCAAAAATGGCGTGGCTCTCCACGGCAGCCTTTCCCCCTCTTAGTCGTAGCGTTATCCTCTCTCCACCCCGCCCTCTCCTCTAACCCATAGCCATGGCTTTTATAGCAAGAGGGAGAGGTACCTACCTCCCTCCATGTGCCTGACTGCATGGGTAGTAGCCCCTCCATGGCTCCAGCTAGATGCTTAGTCATAGCACCTCCCTTCTCTCTCCTCCAGCACGATCGTTGGTCGGATAATTAGAAAAGAAATGCCATAAATCAAAATTTCATCTTGATTTCTTTCCAAGAGGGGGTTCACACGAGCATAAGCGGGTTTCATTGACTTTGGTTTTGTTCATGCCAATGGAGATTGTATAATTTCACTATCCAAATATTCAATGCCGGCAATCCCTTGCATGAGTATCGTATGGGTTGGAAATATTTACAACGGAAATATTACAAAGGGAGAGCTATAGATCATCACCATCTGAAACCTCATCCCGCCATAAAGGAGCATCGAACGGACTCTGCAAAAAAAGAAACAACTACACGTTAGTCCACCATACAATAATGCATTCTAATTATACATGGTAACTACGGACAAGAAAGATGAGTGACTTATAGGTTCGCCGCATCCATAAAATCTGTCGATCAATGTAGTGAGACCATGCCTCTCTGAATATCGAGTCTCAAGGCAGGTGGGATCGCGATTTGTAATCGAGTACTGCAAAGTAATCAAAATACAATTGTTAGAAATGCGATTGTCAGTACAAAGGATATTGCAAAAAAATAAGCAACCAAAATAAAAGAAAAACTTGCAAAGTCCTCCAGATATGTCTTGTAGCCGCTACTCCCAAGATGATTGACCACTCCAGTCTCTAGTCATGTCCTTGCCGCCTCGCACTGTTGTCTCCAACATCTTGGAGAATCTATAGCCTCCTTCCTGAGTTGGTGCTAGTCATCCACGTCTAGCAACTCGGGCTTTCAAGCCCCACTCTTGAGTGCCTTGCGTGCGTTCGATCACCTGTGTAATATATATGCACACATGCACTTCATCATCCAGCCTGTAGAAAACCTATCTCCTGCGGTTGGTACTGGAAACTCCTCATGCAACGATGCTACTATTTAGTCCTTGCTCCCCTCCGATATGTTCTTTCAATGATCCAAGACGTTGTGCCAAAAAACTTGTTGGAAAAACTCTCTCATGCGAGCCATCACCCTTCTTCTCTCATCATTCATGATGATGGCTCGTGACCTATCATCTAGAAGGTAGGAATACCCCTCTAGGGTATGCCTAAGATGGTTCCTCTTCCACTTGTGACCACACTCCTAAGCATATCTAGAAAACCCCTGTACATCTGGTGTACCTACCGGGGTAGTATCTATCGGAGTAGCACCCATAGGGGTGCCACCTGCGGATGGCTGAGTAAAAGCCAGAGTGAGTGGAGTAGACGTCCCCACAGGTGTGACAAATCGCGAAGGTGATGCAACTCCAGCAGAACGATGAGACGGAGACACCGCATCCGTATCTCCACAGCAACATATAAAAGTGATTCACCTTCTTCTCCATTGCAGCATCCATTCTTTTTTCTAACCCATTTCCAACCACCACATCTCCGGTCAGTCTATCATGGTCCTTCAGGGACCATAGCATACTGTTGTCTCAATCCACCATTTGTAGCCATTGAGAAATATGCACTAGTGCCTCAGACACCAACTAAGCTTCAGCCATGCAATCTTCTGGTGGAGCTCGTTGTCGCACAAAGCCTTTTAGGGTTTTCGTGAAGCACTCCAAGAAGAACATACCTCGCGTATGGACTGTCAAGATTGTGGGAGAGAAGAAAGGAGTCTCACTTGTAGCTTTCTTGCTTGCACAATGGGGGAATACACACAAAGGTGGAGGCTAAAAACAGTTTTCCTCTTCTTAGTTTGTGTAAGCCAAAAAGAACTCTAGTACAAAGAAATAGAAGAACCCTATATATGGGTCTCAAATCAAACTCAACTAACTAAGGTGGCATACTAACTGAGCCACGAACTAGAGTAGATAAGGATAGCTATCATCTAGCTATTATTCATGGGTGGTGTACCAACCGCATCTGCAGCTAACAAATCGGTGACATAAATGCACAACGGTCACCCTAGCATATCACGAGTGGAGCTCGATATCTCAACACTCCCCCTAGATCTCAATCCCAATTCCTGCACACGAAGCAGGTCTCTGAACTTGCGCAGCTTCTTTGCGCCCAATGCCTTCGTGAATATATCAGCTACCTGATCCTCTGTGCTGACATAAACTAGATCAATAAGACCTAGTAAAACCCTCTCGTGCACATAGTGATAATGCACCTCAATGTGCTTTTTTCTAGCATGATAACTGGGTTATTTGCCAAGTGTATACTGCTCATGTTGTCACAATAAATGACAACTAGCCCATCTGTAGGCTGATGCATATCATAAAGTAGCTTATGCAACCAAGCTACCTCACATGCAGCCATTGCTGCACCCCTGTACTTAGCCTCTGTGCTCGACAAGGCAACTGTAGGCTGTTTCTTGCTGCTCCAAGTGACTGCAGCACTCCCAAAAGAGAACACATATCCACTGGTAGATCGTCTATCAGAAATACTTCCAGCCCAATCAACATCAGTGTATCCATGCAACTGTATCTGAACCCTAGTCTCATAAAATAGTCCATACTGCAATGTGGACTTCACATACTTGAGTATGTGTCTAGCCGCATCCAAATGTGGTTTCCTTGGAGCCTGCATAAACTGACTTACCAATCCAACAACATAGCTCAAATCTGGCCTGGTAATAGTCATATAAATCAAACTTCCTACTATGCATCTATACATAGTAGGGTCTTCCAGAAGCTTATCTGCATCTGTCCTCAGCTTCACATTCTGCTCCAAAGGAACTGAAATAGGCTTACAGCCTGTCATCCCATATTTGGATAGCATGTCCAATCCATACTACCTCTGCAAGAGCCGTATCCCACTTGGTGATCTAATCACCTCAATGCCCAAGAAATAACGCAGCTCTCCCAAATCCTTCATCTCAAACTTCTGCTTCAATAGCATTTTCACATGAAGGATATCTTCATCACTGTCACGTGTCATAATCAAATCATCAACATAAATGACAAGTAGTATAATACCTTTCTCTATTTTTCTCACATAAAGTGAGAAATCTGCCTTGGAAATCTGAAAGCCAATAGTGACAAGATATTGTCCTATCTTGTCAGACCATGCTCTAGGTGCTTGCTTCAAGCCATACAAGGCTTTCTTCAACCTGCAAACAAACTCAGGATGAACAGCATGCACATAACCTGGTGGTTGCTCCATATAGACCTCTTCTTGCAAATCACCATGCAAGAAGACATTCTTTACATCCATCTGATGTAAAGACTATCCCTTTGATGCAACCATAGCAATGACTGCTCTTACGGTTGCCGTCCTTGCAACCGGACTGAATGTTTCTTCATAATCAATGCCATATGTTTGTGCATATCCCTTGACAACTAATCTTGCCTTGTATCTATTCACAGAACCATCTGCATTATGTTTCACCTTATAAACCCACTTACAACCAATTGCATTCTTATCTTTAGGTAAAGGTACCAAGTCCCATGTAGCATTTGCTTCCAAGGCATCCATTTCTTCATCCATGGCTTTCTCCCATTTTTCTTTTCCCATGGCTTGCTCAAAAGAAGTGGGTTCTGGTTCTTATATCACTTTGACCATATATGCATAGTGAATGGCTGTAAATCCATCATATTTCAGCCTATCCACAGGATACCTAGCTCTGGTAGACCTGCGCAAAGTAGGTTCACTCCCAGGTGCTCTTAAAACATCCCTGGTCTTCCTTACTCCAGGTGTAACAATAGAAGGAATACCCAACTCATCATCAATGCTCTGTTCTGAGCCACTGGATTCACCATCCACATAAGAGTGACCTGCATTCACATCAAACATGGGCTGATCTACCTTCTCTTTTTCTTTTCGTGATACCTGCATACCACTATCTGCATTGCTTTGAGAAGATTCTCCTGATCTCAATCTGCCTGTCCATGGCAAAGAATGTGAACCACTGCTAGAGGACTCTCTAGGTCCACTAATATCTTGTGACTGCTCTGCTATGAATTCTATGCAGCATTACCATTTTGTGCATCTACATTATCAATCACATTTATTGGTTTATACTAGCTACTCATCTCATCAAAAACAACATCTCTGCTCACTGTAAACTTACGAGTAGAAGGGTTATAGCATCTATACCCTTTTTGTTACAGAGAATAACCAATAAAGATGCACTTCTCAGCTTTTGGATCCAACTTGGATCTCAACTCATCTGGCACATAAACATAGGCAATGCAACCAAAAATTTTCAAAGGAGAAATATCTGGTTTCCTACTAGTATACCTCTCCTCTGGAGTCATGCCATGTATTGCTACAGTGGGAGTCATGTTTATTATGTAGACTGCTGTAGCAACTGCCTCAGCCCAGTAAAAATTTGGCAGGTCTTTTTCATTGAGCATGGCATGAGATACCTCTCCAATATGCCTGTTTTTTCTTTCTGCAATTCCATTTTGCTGTGGGGTATGACTACATGAATATTGCTGCTTTATGCTATGCTCCTACAAGAACCTTGCAAACTCATTTGACAGGTACTCTCCCCCTCCATCTGACCTTAGGCATTTGATTTGCAGGCTTATTTCTTTTTCAACCATAGCTTTAAGAGTTTTGAAATGCCCAAAAACTTCACTTTTTTTATTATATAAAATACACCCAAACTTTTCTGCTATAGTCATCAATAAAAGTGACAAAATAATGACAGCCTCCAATAGATGTAGCTTTAGTAGTCCACACATCAGAGTGGATTAATTCCAATGGCTTCTTACTCTCTTGAACATGTCTAGGAAATGGTTTCCTTGCCTGTTTTCCAAATTGACAGGCTTCACATACCTTATGCATTTCTACAACCTTGAATTTAGACAATCCTACAATAATATTTTGGGCTTGCATTGATTTAAGTCGCTGTACATTAACATGACCAATGCGTTTATGCCAGATATCAATATCTGCAACTACACCGGTCCCATGTGCAAACATTGTTGCACTCAATTCAGGCATGTCTACATCCAACGTAAACATTCTGCCCTTCTTCTTTCCTTTTGCTATCAAGCGACCTTTATTTTTCATATCCTCAACAAAGCATCCATGAGAATTAAATCTGACCTGTAAGCCCTACTCAACCATTTGACCAAACAGAAACTAGGTTCTTGGTGATATTCGGGACATGAAATACATCCGACAGGTATTTCTTTTTCCCATCCTGCATAGACAAAGGAATTTTTCCAATCTGCACAATAGGATGTGCAGTATCATCACCAGTCTCCAAAAATATTGGTTTTTTCATTTTCCTTGCATCTTGCATCTATTCTGCATGACCTGTCATGTGGTTTGATGCACCTGAGTCAACATATCACACATCATTGCTTTCTTCTGCACTTGTCACTGAATTGGTCATGTGCTGCACCATAAACAAATGCTCATTTTTGTCATCACCCTGTCTACTAGAAGATGCATAATTCCCTTGTTGCAATTTTCCATTCATGATGTCATTCTGCTTTTTATAGCAGTCTTTAGCCATATGACCCATTTTACCACAGTAGTAGCATTCAACATTGTTGTTTGCATTTTGGCCTCTTTGCCATCCACCACGACCTCTTTGGCTCCCCTTGCCTCTAGAGTTACCACGTCCTCCTCAATAGGACTGGTTTTCCTGAGTTTGCTACATATTCTGATTTCTACCACGGCCTCCAGATCGGCCTCCTCTACCTCTGCCTCTACCTCTTCCAGCATTTGAGTAGAAGACAATTTCTTTTGAAGTTTCTCCTGAAGAAGATGCACAACCATTTCTCTGCTCCTCAGAAATTAGAAGAGAAATCAACTCCTCGAAATCAGGAAATCTTTCACGGACGGAAATGGATGTTCGGAACTGTGCATAATCCTTTCCTAGACCATTCAAGGTCACGGAAACTAAATCATCATCTTCCACTGGTGACCCAATGGAAGTAAGTGCATCTGCAATCTTCTTCACCTTCATGTGGTAGTCATTGATGCTCATACTTTCTCTTTGCACATTGTGCAACCATCACATGCCCACCAACTCTTCTAACTGGCCGCAAAGGGTGCACTCCTCCTTGGGACAAGAGATCACCACCCTAGATAGAAAATTTTCCAACCACACCCAATCTTTTTGTATATGGTATTCAATTAGCTTGTGAATACAATGCATGATTGATATAAAATTTTCTTACCTTTTGCTCAAAATTTAAGATTGTCTAATCAATGATCTTAGATTGAAACTCGCCAAAGCATCATACGTGTTCTATAGACAATCAATGTTTTTGTCTAATTAATGCCAACTTACATTGAGAGCAAAGACATGGGACATGCTGATTAAGATATGCCTCGCGATCTTGAACATCACGATCTTCATCGTTTTCTATTTTGTCTACGTTACGACAAATAATTTTTTTTGCTATCATTTTTCTTTCTTTCTTAAATTGTTTGAGAAGGGATTTCTTCTATTGTAACTCAGTAAAAATTAACGTATGTAAAGTCTCCACCTACCCACGAATTAACGTATGTCGGAGTGTTTCCCATCTCGTGATATTGCACCGGACCTCACCGGACCTCGCCACCACTCTCTCATTGTTTTTTATTCATTCATTCTCTTCTCTCCTTTCATCTCTCTCTCTTTTTCTCTTTCTTTATTATGATGTATGTTTATTCCCTCTCTCTCGTTCATTCTTCCTTTTTCTCTTCCTCTCCCTTTCTCATTTCCTTTAACAAAACATCTCTCTCTCTCTACTATCGATTTCCTTCAACAAAACATCTCTATGTCTCTACCATTACTACTACCAGTACAATAAACAAGAAAAGAAAAGAAAAGAAAAAAAAAACAACAACAATAACTACTACTACTACAATAACAACAAACAAGAAAAGAAGAAAAAACTACTACTACTACTACTACCACAACAACAACAACAACAACAACAACAACAAACAATAAAACTAAACAACAATAAACAAGAAAACAAAAAAAATATTACTACTACCACTACTACAACAACAACGACAAACAAGAAAACTAAACAACAATAAACAAGAAAACAAAAAAAGCTATTACTAGAACAACAACAACAACAACAATAATAAACAAGAAAACCACCACTACTACTACAACCACAACTACCACTACCAGTACGACCACGACTACAAGTATGACTGACAAACAACTACTACTACCACTACCACTATAATAAACAAGAAAAGAAGAAAAAACAACAACTATTACTACTACTGCAATAACAACAAACGAGAAAAGAAGAAAAAACTACAACAACAACAATAAAAAACAAGAAAACTAAACAAAAATAGACAAGAAAAGAAAAAAAACTACTACTACTGCTACTACTACAAACAAGAAAACTACTATTACTACTACTAGTACTACTACTACAATCACGACTACGAGGACTACGACTAGCACAACTACAATAACAACAAACAAGAAAAGAAAAGAAAACTACTACTACTACAACAATAACAAAACAACAACAACAACAAACAAGAAAACTAAACAACAAAAAACAAGAAAAGAAAAAAAACTACCACTACTACAACAACAACAAACAAGAAAACTACTATTACTACTACTAGTACTACTACTACAATCATGACTACGATGACTATGACCACGACTAGGACTACCACAACAACAAAAAACTAGAAGAGAAGATATTAAACAACAACTAGTGCTATCACTATCACTAGGACTACAACTACGACTACCATAACAACAATAAAATAGAAAAGAAGAAATTAAACAACAACTACTACTATCACTACCACTACCACTACTACTACTATGACTACCACAACAACAACAAATAAGAAATTAAACAACAACTACCACTACTGCTAACCGCTATCTCTACTGCTACCGCTACTGCTACCGCTACCACTACTACTACGACTACCACAAAAACAATAAACAAGAAAATAAGAAATTAAACAACAACTATCTCTATCACTACCGCTACCACAACAACAAGAAACAATAAAAAAAGAAAAGAAGAAATAAAACAACAATAACAATAACAACAACCTCTCCCTCCCTCTCCCTCTCTTTCTCTCTTTCCCTATTATGTTTAATGTTTTCTCCCTCTCTCTCTCTCTCTCGTTCCTTCTTTCCTTTTATCTCTTTTTCTCCCTCTCTCATTTCCTCCCCCTTTCTCAATACACATGATTTTTAACAAAAACAAGTAAAAGAAAAAGAGAGAAAAAAAAACAAAGCAAGAAAAAATAATGCACTCACCATAAAGGCCCGTGGCGGCTCCTCTTCGCGATGGCGGCTCCTCTTCACCCTCCGTACACTTCCTCCTCTTCTTCGTGAATGGCGGCAGCAGTGGTGAGAAGCTTTCCTTCTCCCTCTTTCTCTCTTTCTCTCCCTCTCCCTCTCAAATACAAGATGGAGTTCGCTCTCCCTTTCGCTCTCTCTTTCGTTTCTTCGCACAAAATAATGTGCTTGGGTTTGGACTAGCATTTTTCCATTTGATCATCGTCACTATTTGCATTGCTAATAGCATTGGACACAAATAGCGACACCGCTATTTTGCATCGGAAAGCACCGTCGCTATGCCTCCGTATCCTTGTAGTGTATGGATATACATTTGTATATCTATGTACTATGTTATGTTGTGTATAAGTATAGAACCTCATATATGCTTACATAGGCTACATATGCACCTATACATATACATATGCCTATATGTATAAGTATTTGCATGTCTATATGTATATGTATATGCATATGCATAAGCCTATTTTATCTATGAATATATGAATATAATGTATTATAATTTGTGCACCTATAGATACATGTATGCATACACATATACTATGTTATGCTATCTATATGTGTAACTCACATCTACATACACATGTACACATAGGCTACACATGTACTTATATGGATACATGTAACTATGTCTTTGCATATCCAAATATCTGTGTATATATGTATACCTATGGCTATATATAGATAAGCCTATGTGTATCAATATGTGATATTATCCTATTAATCCTATTATAACATATTTTGTAGTTATTTCTACTCATATTAATGCAAAATCCAATGTGATGGGGTCATCATCTCAAGATCTCAACCTTGAGTATCAAAGAGAGAGAGAGAGAGAGAGAGAGAGAGAGAGAGAGAGAGAATGATGGTTGAGATAGAGGCCTTCTTTGGGCATCACCCTATCCCAGTTGAGTAGTATGAGTAGATGACCACCCCTCACCCTTAGACAATACCTAGTTTTCCAATAGCACTAAATCTATCTTTTCAAGGTAAAAATGCACCAAGGTAAGACCAAGGTAGAGGTTGTTTTGATAGAGCTTATTCTTAGAAGGTCTAGTGTATATAAGTCCTCTATATCACCTACATTTAAGGCCTATTTAAGAGTATTGTTATCGATGAAAAATTTCCAAATAAAGACCCCTTTTTTATTTATTTGTGAATAATCCCTTTATCTGGCTCCTTTTTGTATATAAAAACATGTGCAAAATGCCATTGATAAAATCTCTTCCTTTTAACCCACATGATATGCTTAGATGTTTATGAGTGATTCTCTTAAATGTTTGTTTTGGTAGTAATTAAATACCCTCTCCATAATTGTAGAGAGAGATACTAATAGAACCCCAACACCAAAAGGACAGGGAGACAAGACTTTAGCCAGATGTATACTACTAACTAAATCCTAAAGGAAGGGGGAGGGGGAATCATCCAAAATATTGTGGGAAGGGAGTTTGTAAGCTATTTCCTTGCTATACTACATGTAAATTATAGAGACTAATTTTGAGCCTTGGAAAGCCATGACCCAAATAGACTCTAGGCAACCATTAGTGCAATGCATGAGAAGTTTCATAATCCATGTCATTTGAGGTTCACAAACCATTAGGCTTGATAAAATATTAGAAAGGAAATTTGTAACAAGAGGGCCATGTCCAAGCAAAAGCACAAGAGAAAATAAGAGGACATTAGAGCAAGGCTTGGATTACAACCTAATGTTGATTAGTGCTCATGGTTAAGAATGGAGATAAGCTCCAAGTAGGGTGGAGCATGGGATCTTTAGCCCACAGTAGAGAAAAGTACAAAGAATCCAAATGGAGTTATTTGGTTTGCGGCATTTTTGAGTCAGGAGGTGTTGATATATGGGAGGCAAATGCATCTAATGTTTTATTCTAAATTTTTAATACATGACTACTTTGCATTGATTGTATCTAATGCTCATGGTTTTTTAATTGTGCAATTGAGTATTATTGGTTAACTACTTACTAGCTATGAGATTACTTATAAGCATTGTCATAATAAGTTGGATATGTGGATGCACTTGTGGTACAAGTGCATCATTAGAAAGTAATAGTCATATGAAATTTTGGTACAAATAAATTTTTAAGTCATTTCTTTTCTCAAATGCATTAAAAGTTACTAGTTATTCTAAGCCTCAATTTTCTATATCTATAGGGTAATAAAGCAATGCGAGGGTTAGAGGAGTGGACAGGGGATGATGCATAGAGTGAAGAGCACAACCATGAGGAGGGTGATGGTAATGATGATAAGAAGAGTAATAAAGATAATGATGAAGAGGACGAGACTAATGATGATAGCTATTCAGAGGATACATGAACTTTAATATACATAGTAACATGTTAAGTACTACAAGTGATAATAGGAGTCTCGAAAATTATATCTATATATTCTACATATTTATAGTAATACAATCCAGTTTTGGTCATTTTAATTGTGAACATTTTAATCTCTCCATTAGGAAAAAAATGAACTCACAAATGGGCCTTTTAGCCCCCGCCCTTTCTCCTCCTTAAAACAAGGAAAAGAGGAGAGAAGAATAGTAAAATAATCCACCTCTCTCTCCACTTTTGGAATCTCGTTTTGCCTTTTTTATATTATCTACAAATATATACTCAGATTCATTCTCTCTCCTCATTCAAGAAGTCTTTTTTAACCAAATTTTATATTCAAAAAGGAGTTAGTTACTGGAGTGTGGTGCTTCGTTTTCAATGCAAAATGATTAGTAGATACGAGGTAATTGATTTTCTAATCGAGAACAAGAAAAATGAAATTTCGAAAGTTCCTTTTACGATATTTTGGGGGTTTTTAATATCCTAGCTTTTGGTCAAAAAACAAACCAATTGGTCAAATTTTGTTTTTTAGAGATGTTTTTGGAGGTAAAATAGAAATATCTGAAATACTAAAATTCTTGGACATCCCTACCCTCTGAGCTATTTCTCCCCACATCTATACTCTCTCATGGCTCTACTGTGGCCTCTTCTCTGTGTTTATGCAACCTTCATTAACATAGTGAATTACTTACACCCTCTTTTCCCTTGGCACCTTTGTGTGCCTCTCTGTACATCTCCACTCTACCTCTTGTGACAACCAAGTAGGCTCCCCGTTTTTATTAATAGTAAAATGAATAAAGGAAAGAATGAGCTACATATTGAGGTAGAGATTGAGTATGCCCCATTATTCAAAAGAACCCAGCATACTAGTGTAACCCTCACGTTTTGCAGAGTTACAAGCAAATGGGATTGAAACATGTGGATTTGTGGGTTGATGGGGGAATCTACCCAATTGACCCCTTAAACAATAGATCTCCAACTTTCTCACGAATCACAAACATGCTGAAGTATGTGTGTGAGGGTGAAAATTAGTTACTTGGTTATACTAGGCGGCTCAATGATCAGGCATTCAAAGTATTTACAACTTGCCAAGTAACCACAAGAAATTGCCATGATGTGATCTGTGCACATCAACTTCATATACAACAGCTCATAGGACAAGTGGTACAACTAAATGACACTGTAATTCAACAAAACAATCAAATTATTTCAATGCAGGACACTATCCATGACATTGGTATCTCATATGAGGAGGCAAAGGCACAATTGGATGACTTGAGAAAGATCAACAGTAAGCTAACTAACACAAGAGCGCAAACGAAAGAAGAAGCCAATCAATAAGTTACTTGTGAATAGTGGCCAGTGGAAGCGACGTATCAAAGCATGTAAGGTAGCTCAGAAAGAGAACCTAGGTGAGGGTGAGGTTGGATCGTGTATTAGTAGATTGCTGAAGGAAAGTACATTAGAAAATGCTTTGAGCAATCATAAGTTTAAGGGTGTGAAGGAAAAGGTGATTGAGTGCACATTAAAAGATGTGTCAAATGAGTTCTCAACTATGGATGCACAATGTATTTGTGACAGGGTTGGCATTAGCACAACGACTTACTCAAAGATATTCAAAGGTGTGAAGGCTGGGTTTGGCCGTGTGCTGAAGAGAAATAGAATCGTGCCCCTTCCTCAACCTTCAAAGTTAATAGAGGCCCGACGACAACTTAATACAAAGGTTTTGGAGTTGATAGGAGATCCCATGCATGTTCAATGTGTGGAAATACTAAAGGTTGGGACCAAAAATGCATATGAGGTGAAGTTTATCAAACTCAACAATTACTATTTAGATTTGGACAAGGTGCAGTGGGCAATGGTAATGTACTACAATATGTATGTTGAGGAATGTAATGCTAAATTGCAATTTGTTGTAAATTAGATGAAAGTGAGGTCGTCAAAGGAGTAAAGCTTGAAAGAGTTGGTGTAACTCTGATGAATAGAGCTTTACAATTCGACAAGAACAACCCTGGGAACTTTAGTGTTCAATCTGAGCACCATGTGTGGTGGCTCTCTACATTTGAAGTTCCTAAGGAAACATTTGAGTTGTTGCAGCTATTCTTTATGTACACAAGCATTCCAAGCATTATCGATCGTCAGGAACATGATGAGATGCTCTCGGTTGAAGGGTATGGTCAATACTTGGTTGAATGGCATCTTGTAGGAGACTTGAAAACTTTAAAATGCATGTGTGGAATCTCCAATGGTGCAAATACAAAGAATCCATGCCTATATTTCTTGACAAAGAGGGTGGAAGGAAAGGATGGAAAGAAGAACTGGCGAAAGGTGACAAGTGCTGCATCGATGCGCAATAGAGAAGATCCCACCTAGATGTCCATCTTCAACATTCCCTTGGATCGTATTCACATTTGTTCATTGCATGCTTTTGTTAGAATCATGGAGAAACTCGTATATGAATACATTTGCTTTGCTTATAGGATAAAACTAGAAAAAGAAGCCATTGCAACGTGTAGGAATGTGGAGCGAGTGCTATCAGAAATTGGGCTACATAAGCATCAAGTGATGATTGAAAAAGATGAGAAGATATTAGGAAAATTTGGTAACTTGCCAAAAAATCCTTGCTTTGGAGAAACAAAGGCTAGGAAGTTTCTCTCAGTACCCATCAATGGGAAAGGGTATATCATGGTTCATAGGCCGCAGTACTACGATGGGTGGAAAAAGTTACATTTTGTAGTTCTTGATCAAAGTAATGGAGGAAAAACAAGATTGGCCAAAGCTAAGGTTTGGATAAGTCTTAATAAATTGGTTCCCTTACTTCCAAATATGGTGTTTAACAATGAAGATAAGCAAGAATTTATCAATGCTGTGCATAGCTTCTACGAAAACATGGTGGAAGCATGGGGCAAAAGCTCTATCACACATTACATGGTGCGTACTAAGTTAATATCTTAAAATTTTATGAATTATATAAACTATTGAGCATAGTTTTACTCATGTATGATATGTGTCTTTCTAGCATATCCTTGAGGCACATGGGCCATACTTTGCAAAAAAGGGAAGCATCAGAATTTGGTCCACACAAGGGATGGAAATTTCACATTGGATAGCGCATGATGCATACCAAAGAAAAAATGATCATGGTGGAGGGGTGAATGGTAGCAATCCAATTATCCAATTGCTATCTTGCTGGTATAGGATTATAGTAGCGGATGAAGCTAAACTCTCGCAAAAGAGAGTAAATGAAAGTACTGATGAATCGGCTGTAGACATGATGGAATCATGTCATATCACTAAAAGAGTGTGTTATGAAGCCTCAAGTGCCAAAGAAAACCATGCCAAGTGGCTAGAAACAAGGCTTCGAAAAGGCAGCAAATGGGTTAAAAAAGAGCTAAGATAGTAAGATGAACAATGTGAGTCAGTGTGAATGCAATTCATAGTTTAAGAGAGAAAGAGAGAGTGTGCATCTATGTGAATGAGTCTCATAGTTTAGGGTTATATAAAAGAGGATTTCACTTTTTATCTTATTCATTGAGTTCTCACATCTCTTGTGCAGGAAAGATGGCTAGGTCTAAGGTAGTTACAAATAAGCTTCCACTCAGAGCCCCAGATTGTGTTCAGCCCCTTGGAGCATCTACTAGCTTAGATGGACCCCCTTCTCAACCTAATCCACCTTCCTCAAGTCGCCCTCACAAGGGTCCTCCTTAGCATCCCCATAAGAAACATAAGTGGAAGCCAAGTACACTGGCCTTCAGAGAAATTAGAAGGTATCAATGCTCTTTTGATCTCATCATTTCGAAGGCAAGCTTCTCGAGACTTATTCGCAAGATTGTGCAAGACCTCTACCGCGCAGAAAGCAGGAGGTGGTTTTTGGCACAAGGTCAGGATAGACATAATTGCTTCACAAAATAATATCTTCATGCTCTACAGCATGCTACAGAGTCCTTTTTAGTTGACTTGATGACTGATGCTCAACGTTGTGCAATACATGAAGCGCATCACTGTAACTCCCAAGGACTTCCAACTTATAAGAAATCTTCAAGCAGTGAAGGATGCATTCGTTCCAATGGAATGAACATAGTTTGCAATGTTATCTTTTTTGGCATAGTGTTATCGTCATGCATTGGACATATGAATATGTCCCAGTGCAAAACTATTGTATGCGCCCTTAAAATATGAATTAAAATTTTACACCTGTCATTCGCTCTCAACTTTGATTGTGCATCTTCGTTGTATTTTCAATTCTTACTTATAGTTTTTGTTAGCACTGTCAATTTCAATAGGAATAACATGCAAAAATTGGCCATTTTTTGTTGTAGACTTTACTCCTAATGCCTTTGTATAGTCTATGTGGTGCGAAGTTTCTAAGGGCCAGTAGTCACGATGTTGATTTCTCAATTATCAATCCATCCATAATTTTGGTGTGGGATAATTTTTAAAATACTAAACTGAATCGAAATGCGACGAAACCTCACATGTGCACTCATTAGGTGGCCAAGAGCCCTTTTTTTTTTGGAAAAAAAGTGCTTGCAGAACCTTGGTTCGAAGTCTGGCATATGGAGCCACTTTCTGCCTCCAAATGCTAGACTTTGGACTAGGGGTCTGCAGGCACTTTTTTTCAAAAACAATAATAATTTGTGCTTTTTGCCACCTAAGAGTGCGTGTGTGAAGTTTCATCGCATTCCAATACAAGGTTATGGATTTATGATCACACGATGGACAGTGCGTATGGACAATGCGTATGAAGCTGCATTAACCTGGTTTTGGGGTTTAAATGGGTTAAAAGTTCATTCTTCTTCTCATTATCACATCTTGATTTCTTTGCTTCCTCCATTTTCACATCCCCAACCTCCGTCTCTTCTCCTTGAGCTTGCATGGTATGCACCAAGCAAGCATGTCGTTGTTTTGGCCCCGGGAAGATATCAAGCCAAGGCCCGCCACCTGGAGCACAAGGTGGAGCCTCCTCTACTGCAGCAAAAGGTGCTCCCTATAGAGCACAAGGACCACCACAGAAGAAGAGGAGATGGAAACAGGTCACACTATCGCCCTTCGAGAGATAAGGAAAATCCAATGCGGATATGAGCTTCTCATCTCGAAAAGTTCTTTTCATAAAGTTGTTCGAGAAGTCATGCAAGACTTGGAGCTGAAAGGGATAGGAAGATTTTGGGCATGAGTGTGGGATGGCCCACCAGCAGGAAGGTGGGCTGCTACAGCCATGGAGGCTCTATAAACAGCTGTATAGGGGTTTCTCATTGACTTTTTTGATGATACACAGCTTGCGGCCATCCATGGAAAGTATGTCACAATCACAGATAAATACATAAACTTTATCATTCGGCTTCGACACGGCAAGGGGACTCCGCCATAGTTTACTAGTTTAATGATGCAAGGTTTGTAATGAGTGTTATAACGCCATAACATCTGCCCAAATTTTTTTGTATACTTTGCCACATTGGAATATTTATTTATATATATATAATATCTCATGCGATGTGTACTGAATTCAAATGATTGAGTAAAGTTGTTTTGTTTTGTTTTTTGAAACGCATGACTCTTAATTTTTGTTTAACGTACGAACGCATCAAAAGTAGTAATAAGTATGGATACAAGTTACGTTATTGCTTATGCACAATCGCAAGTGCAGTACTACCCATTGAATTATGTTAATATATGCAGATGCGTCATTCACGTACCACACATTATCGTCACACTTACACAATCACAAGTGCAGTACTATGCGTTGAATTATGTTAATGTATGCGAATGCGTCATTCACGTACCACACATTATCGTCACACTTATATAAACCACACATTTATTTAATAAATATTTATTTGTAGGGATAAAGTAAAGTATTTTATATTCATCAAGAAAAATACATGTGATAGTTGTTAGTGATGGTAGATACAAAAAGATGATAGCCAACAAGAACTCTCAATTGTTCCTTGGCTTTTTCATCGGTGGAGAGGAGGGACCAGCTTCTTATGAAAATATAAGTTTCTTCTTTGCTTCAAAAATGATGTGCTCCCCCTTCAGCTCTTTCTCCAGGAGAAGTAGATCTGACACTTTAGCGAGGTTGCATAATATTGCAAGCACACACATTGCTCCACCATGCATTTGGTCAAATAAGTAAAGAAGCTTTGAGCGCTTGATTAGCACCACCTTCTCTAAGCTAGATGTCACATGTATCACTCGAAAAGGTCCAAACTTGGTCAAAGCTTGAATTTTCATGATTATTTTTTGCCCTCCTGGTGAGCACTTCTTATGGAAGACTATCAA
Source organism: Lygodium microphyllum (assembly GCF_053477565.2). Taxonomy (NCBI): domain Eukaryota; kingdom Viridiplantae; phylum Streptophyta; class Polypodiopsida; order Schizaeales; family Lygodiaceae; genus Lygodium; species Lygodium microphyllum. Next base: position 175,547,599 of record NC_141135.1, read on the forward strand.
ATCTGCAACAAGGTTACCAATATACTCCTTAAGAGCTGAATCCTTGCGTTGATCCGCATGTCGAGCTCCTCCTTGCCTTGATGAAAACTCATCTATATACAGTATGTCCTGAATGACATAGTCAAATCAAAAAGTATATGTAGCAACTAACCTAGATTTATTAGAAAGCGATGAAACTTGATGGTAGGGTGCATCAGGTCCCCTGGAGTCCCAAACGCCAGACTTTGGACAGGGCAATAGAAAGTGGCCCCAGACACCAGACTTCAGACAGGGCAGCTGCAGGCATCATTTTTTGTTAAGATCTCACCGGTGGACTCCGGGGGACCCAACGCACTCTATCATCAAGTTTCATTGCATAAATTTATATGGTAGTTAGAAATCTCACCTTCTCTAGATCATCTTGTATCTTCATTTCCTCGTATGTTAGGAAGGCACTCTTTGGGCAGAGGGATCTATAAACTCCTTAGTAGGAAGCTAGGGCCTTGGTCGAAATAAATCATGCTATAGTGCTTCAAATTAAGAATTAGAAACAAGGTAATCTTCTTCAATCGAGGTAATATGCTCCTATGTTGCTATGATCACACTCACACTATCTAAGCTTGTGCCATCATATTTTCCAATCCCTGCCATTGTTGGATGCATATCCATGTAATCATAATTGATCAAGTCTTCCATTGAATCCTTGACTAGGATAGAAAATAACTCGTCTTCCTTCATTTCCAAGTATTGCAGTACATTTGATAGAAGCAAGTATTGTACACCATCTACTTCAATGGGTGTCAAGGAGGCAAGGTTGGGTTTGTTGACTTGTGGTTGTTCTGAAGAAGATGGCACCATGAGAGCCAACCCTTGCTTTGCCACCACTCAATGTTCCTCTTCAACATTTCTGAGCTCTTCAATTGGTTCTTCTCCCGTATATGTGATAGAAATAACCTGTGGAGTTGTATCTTCATCGCTTTCCTCCTCTAGGGGTGTATCCAATTAAGGAGGTAAATTGCCAATGCGCAATCACACTCCACGAGATCCAAAGGTGATGTACCTGGTGCACTTTCCATGGGAACAATGCATACTCTATGCGAAGGATCCACATGGGCCAAATACCTATTCACCACATTTTGGTGATTCTTCCCTGCCTGAAATACTATGAGCTGTTCCAAAGGCACCCAAGTCATGTCGGATCCCTCGATGGAGTATGTGCATGTAGCAATGGTGCTCACAAATTCTTCCAAAACTGAAAGGGGGGATCCAGCGATGAGAGCACACTTTCAAGGTTGAAGTTCTTAGAGAAAACCTAGAATATCTCGTCACCCTGGTTGGCAAAGATAGTCTCCTAGATCCACTCATCGAAGTGTGTACGAGCATCCATCATAGCAGCAGGTAGGAGGGATGTGGTGGATATAAAGAGATGAAGAGAGAAAGTGTGAAATGAAACAATGAAACAAGAACTAAACTAGTTCTACCTTAAAAACCTTAAGTTTTAAACCATTAAGGGTTGTTCGCATACGATATTTAGTTATGACTTTACTTACATCTTTGTAAAGTTTACATGCATATGTAAATGTGTTGATGTGGAAAGTGTATAACAAGTGTATGATTTTGCATAAATACTATAATTTTTAAATATTGCAAGTTTGTAAGCGACAATATTCTATTGGCCAAAAAAATCCAAAAATTTACAAGTGTTGGATATTACAACTTGTGGTGTTAGGATTTCTAGGGAGACTCTAAAATTTCTAAAATATGTGGAGCCACACACTTTCCACTAATAATAGTATCCTTAGCTTGGCATTGAATTTTCCTACCATCTAGTTTAAAATAGAAGCTAACGGGTGGATTCTACATTAACATTGTCATTTTCTGTTGCATTACTCAAGGGCCAATCATCCTCCACAAATAACAGTAGCATCCACAGCTGCACTTTCACGCATGTCTTGATCAAGGCACAACCATTTAGCCTTGAGCATCCTCCATCTACGATACTTAAACACTAGGCATAAAGTTTGTCGTGCGACAAAGTACCTGTAATTGGAAAGGAAAGTTAACCGACTCATCCCAAAGTAAGATAATAGTCAACTAAGAGAGAAAAGTTTTACCTGAAAGCCATGTCCCTTCTTGTGACTCGACACTCCACTATGTCAAGACTGTGAGTTATTTTTGATATCCAAGTTTTGCCTAGAATCCTTGTTACATAATCCTCTGATGTATTTTTTATGACATACGTGCTTCTGGTACCTCTCAAACACTTACATTCCTTGAACATGTGTGCAAAAATTGCAATCGGTATGAACCAGCTTAGATGTACATTCTTTGAGCCAGTGCTTGGCATCATAGAATTCAATATGTTTGCTGAAATTTTTGTGCTACACGTGCAAAATGTCGCTAGTACACCACATCCATTCTATGCTATTGAGATTCGATATGTGCATAGACTCAAGGGTTCCATATTCTCAACTCCCCTTGGGCAATATGTACTTGGAGTCATAGGAAAAAACAAGGTCCTTTGTTGAGCTGATAGTCTCTGAATGTCTTCTGAGTAGCAATACCATCATCCTCCAAGAAATATTCATCTTTGAGTGCCTTCTTGGAGACATTACAATTTGAATCTTGCATAAATAAATATGTCACTCTAACCCGCAAAGAAGGCATGACAAGCCATAAGAAATAATTTTTCGAGTTGGTACAAACTCCAAAGAAGCGCATCTGGCTTTCAAAAGTTTTAAGATAAGCTGAGACATTCTAACCATCAAATAATTTACGTTCACTTACCATAGCCTCGATTGCTTTGGTTGCTCCATGTATATGCTCTTGTTCTTGATGTAGCATTCGTTGTTGATCCAATTGTTGTTGATGTAGCTGCTCTTGCTTCTACATAGATAACTGCATCTGCTGATTCTGTATCACAATAGCCAAAGATAGAGTTTGCAATAAACTCTTTGTCTCATAGGTCAAAAAGGAAGAAGCACTCGATGATAATTTGGGTAGATTATTTGAAGAGTCTTGCATCTTAACAATCAGAAGCGACGATTTCATGTCCGGTTCACCAGGTGTCGCACAGGATTCGCACAGGGGTTCGTGAATGTTGCTCGCCATAGGGACACTAAGGGAGATGAGAATAATGGATCAAGAGTACTCAAATCAAGATAATTTCATGGAGTATACTTAATGTACATATTGAAGACCATAATAAAGAAGTTGTTTTGATTGTTGTTGATAATGATTGAGAGCAAGTTGAAGGCAGAGAGATCGCCTTTCCGTCTTACAAGCTGCCTTTGTAATTATGCTTAATGGATCAAGACTTCTCACATGGCATTCAACCTTGATAGTTGATAATTGAAGACCAACTCTTGGAGTATTTTCACTTTGGAGGCACGTTAAATTCAAACTTGTGAGTCATCTTCATCACCATAGTGACAGAATTTAATTGAAGGAAAGGCCACAAGGTTAGTTGGACTTGCAGAAAAAAAAAAGAAATAGCTCCGCTTCAGTACAAATCAACAATCCAGGACGAAATCCTCAAACAATCTTCCTAGAGAGGTCGTTTGAGGTTCAAAGGAACACTAACTTAGCAGGTCAAGAAAGAAAGTGTGCATTCGCAATCCAAGAGAAGAAATTGTATTAGGAGAAACAAAAACCAAAACAGGCATATGTCAAAACAGAAACACAGATCCAGCCGCTTTGGGAGAGCTAGATCTTCGACTTGGGGAATTTATTTTTGGTGATAATTGCATTTAGTGTCATGGTAACTATACTAGACTTTTTGCAGGTTACGCCTTTCAACTGTCTTCTTGTAGCCTTGTGAAGCTTAGTGCTAGCTTCAAGTCTTGCGGAGATTGCTGCTGCTGATGGCTTCTCAATAGAATAATTTTCATAAGAGAGGTGCACATGCGTCAAGTTGCAAGGTGGCAGACCCTCTCCTAGCTTCACCTTCATAGCTCGCCCTCGCTAGTCCGCTATCTTCTCATCCTTTTGCTTGCCATCTTTGCTGATGATGCAAAGCTTTCTCTTCATAACAACCTCTTCCATCGGCCTACTACGCTGTCACTCTTCTTGTTCTTCTCTTATGTCATCGTCTCTCTTGGCTTCTCCTTCCGCTTCATCGTCATCTGCTACTTTGTCACCTTTGTCTTTGGCTTTGTTGCAACAACTACTCTCTTCCTCTATCGCATCACCATCCTACAGTCACTCAAGCAGTGTTCATTGATGCCTTCCGCTTTGTTGGTAGCCTCTCATTACCTTCAAGTCCTCGTCTGCAGCTTTTTCTTCATCCCTTCTTCCTTGTCTTCCTCCTTTCGTTGGTTTCCTTTGCAATAGCTTTGTCCCACCCTTTGGCTTCCTCATTATCCTTTGTCGCAGCATTGACACACAGAATTCGACTTTCATAGGTTCCTCATCCTTGCTTACCCGCCCTTCCACTGCTCTAGAGCTCGTTAATTGTCTCCTCTTTTATAATTGTTTACCACCCTATAAGCTTTTGAAAAGCTTCCTTGCTCATGAAATGAATGGCGATAATATTATCGTTCAGTTTTTTTCCTGTTTGGAGCGCTAATCAGAAGCTTTAAAAGCATCCCTTATTTTCATTTTGGTTTATCATCACCAATTACCTCATCACTTTATTGTTGTGTAAAATGCGGCCTTCTCTGATCAAGCATACGGTACCATAAATTCCCATTGGATAAAATTGTACAACTCCAAATCCTCACATAGTAGGCCAACACGTGCAATCAGTCCCCTATGCATGTTTTGGTTGTTGTTATATAAAGTAAGCCCTACTTTACGCTCCAGTAGCAAATATTGTTCATTGAGTCCAAATTTCGATGCAATGATCCATCTTCCATTCATCTTGTGTCATTTTCCCCAAAACAATATTATGCCGCCCTGAGTAGTAGTTGTGTGGGATCATGTGGGGAACAACTTCAAGATGCGAACAATATTAAAACGATGCTCAGAGAGTCTAATTACTACACGAAGTCTACCCCAACCTTTTTAGACAAATTCGAGTAAAACCTTGAGAAATGGAATGTCTAACTGTAAGGCTTTGGATCTCTAAATCATAGTGAGACTCTTCCTACATATGCAAAGATCATGGCTCATAAGTGAAAAGCTTCTCTGTCTTAATAGGGTAGGATGTTTTGCCAACCACTCAATTTTGTTGTCCATTCAAGATCAATGCATCATTTGGCAATATACGTACTTGAGATGTCACATGGCGAGGAGTCAGAGCTTGTCCTCCTGTAAACATCACATAGTCATGTGAAGAATGCTTCAATCGATTGTCGGTCCATATTACACAAGGCACTTTTGTAGACCAGAAAACCTTCATGTGATGCGTTTTTCCATGCATCATGCCCTATCAAGAACATACTCTAGAAAAGAACTTCATGTTCAATCACTCATACAATTTTCATTTAGAATCCATGCTTATGCAATCAATCGAGCAATGCTTCCACGCAAAAATTATGAATGCATTGAAGAAATTGTGCCTAGCCTAACTATATGTGCTTGTGTGTCATGCAGATGCAAACACAAAAGATACACACAATGAAAAATAAACTCATAATGACGCTGAATTAAGAGACCAAAATTTTGGCAAAAAATTCCGCCCTCACATTTCTTGTGGTAGACGCACATTGTCACAACATTCGCCCCCTCCAAACTTGCACATTCTCCGAATGGGCGCCACAACTACCCATCCTCAACACCACCAAGCTCGAAGACCAATACAATCTCATCACCTTCTGCAAAAGCATATTCGATGTCCACATGCCCTCCTAGCTCAAGTCCATCGTAATTCGCATCATCCAACTCCTCGACTACATAGGCTGTAGCATCTCTTCTCTTGAAGAGTTTGATTCTCTTCCTTGCAATCAGAATCTGCAAGGCCATACCATCAAGTTTTGCTAAGGAAAATGAGGCATTCTCATGGACATGTTGCACTAAATAAGGCCCAAACCATCGTTTGGAAACTTTGCATATAGCATTATACTAATCGTCTAGATTGCTATCATAGACTGAAACCCAATCAAATTCTGGCCTCTTTGAGCTTTTGAATTGCTCGCTCAATATCTTTGGCTATTCTCTCCAATTGAAGAATACAGAGACTCAAAAGATATTCTCTAGACATGTCTTCTTACTGGCATGCTAAAGCACTCCAAGTAAGTGTGCAAATCTCTGTAGGCACGACTAGATTCTGTCCATACAAAAACTCAACTGGCATATAGCCTATAGTCACATTGTGATTAGTGCGATCAGCCCATAAGGCATAAGGCAACAACCTAGGCCACTCTCAAACTCGTCCACTGCATGCTTTGGCTAAGGCTTTCACAATCAACGGATGGTCTCTTTCGCTCTTCCTATTGCCTTCTGGATTACATGGTGAATTAAAAGAAAGTTTAATGCCAGGGTGAGAGAAAAAATCCCTAGCTTCATCAACATCCAACTCACCTCTATTTATAGTAACTATTCCAATACATCCATACTTGTAAATAACATCCTCCAACAAAAACTTACAAATCAGTGATGTAAACTTTGTTCGTAATGTGCTTCCTTCCACTTGATTTGTGAGATCTTCTCATTCCAAAGCAATATAGCGCATCTTCCATAAATCAATAGGGATAATAATAAAATCAAAAACCCACATGGGTAGGTAGGATGAAGCTCATCTTTATGCCTCACTAAAGAGAATAACTGGCTTCTGTCCATACATAAACTCAACTAGCATATAGCTTGTAGTCACACTATGAGTAGTGGGATCAGCCCATAAGGAATAAGGCAACAACCTAGACCACTCTCAAACTCATCCATCGCATGCTTTGGCTAAGGCTTTCACAATCCGCGAATAGCTTCTTTCACTCTTCCTGTTGCCTTTTGGATTACATGGTGAAGTCAAAGCAAGTTTAATGCCAAGGCAAGACAAAAACTCCCTAGCCTCATCAACATCCAACTCACCTCTATATGCAATAACTTTCGAATACATCCATACCTGCAAAAAACATCCTCCAACAGAAACTTACAAACCACTGATGTAGACTTTGTTTGCAATTCTCTTCCTTCCACTTGATTTGTGAGATATTCTCATGCCAAAGAAATATAGCGCATTTGCCATAAACCAACAGGCATAGTAATAAAATCAAGAACCCACTTGTAATGAATACATAGCGGGTAGGTAGGATGAAGCTCATCTCTATGCCTCATTGAAGAGAACAATTGACAATCATCGCACGTCTGAACAAACTATGAGATATCTCTATACGTTACTCTACACCAATAGCGCTCTTTGATATTCTCATAGGTCACCCAAATAGCTCGATGCCCAGCCCAATGAATTTCATGGAATTCTTTCATGGTACACACCTATGAAGATTTATCACAAACAATTCTCAATGGCTGACCTCCTCGCTTTCGTGGATGGTCCCAAAGTAGCTCACTTTGCAAGAAAAAAACCATAAGCGTTTCTTCTAATCTTCTTGAACTCTGCATCAGTCCATCCATCCTGTCTAGACATAGTAGTCAAATAATGACCAATTTGCAAATACTCTCGTGAATACAAATTCTCATCAAAGCTTTCCAAAGTAATCACATGAAAAATATGATCAGCATGTATGGATGAAAGAATAGACCCACCATTAGCATCGTCAATATAAGAAAATCCATATCATAATATCTTACTCGTAAAAGCATATGGGCTACTGGGTTGTCTTTACCTGCTATATACGTGAACTTAGGATTCATGGATTTTATGTACCCAATCCACCTAAGCATGGCAATATCTAGAGTAGAACAACTAATGATCATACCTAGAAGAGGTAAACAATCGATCTTAACCACCACAATAGACCCTGTGCATGTTTTGGCTTTTGTTATAGAAAGTAAACCCTGCTTTACGCTCCAATAGCGAATATTGTTCATTGAGCCCAAATTTCGATACAATGATCCATCCTCCATTCATCTTGTGTCATTTTTTCAAAATTTGTATTAATGCCGCCCTGAGCAACAACTGTGTGGGATCATGTGGGGAACAACTTCGAGATGTGAAGAGTATTAAAACCATGCTTAGAGAGTCAAATTGCTGCACGAAGTCTGCCCCAATCTTTTTGGACAAATTCAAGTAAAACCTTGACAAATGAAATGTCTAACTATTAGGCTTTGGATCACTGAATCATAGTGAGACTCTTCCTACATATGCAAAGATCATGGTTGATAAGTTAAAAGCTTCTCTGTCTAGATAGGGTAGGATGTTTGGTCAACCACTCAATTTTGTTGTCCATTCAAGATCAATACAACATTTGGAAATATATGTACTTGAGATGTCACATGGCGAGCCGTCAAAGCTTGTCCTCATATAAACATCACATAGTCACGTGAAGAATGCTTCAATCGATTGTCGGTCCATGTTACACAAGGCACTTTTGTAGATCCGTTTTTTCGTGAATTGTGTCCTATCAAGAACATGCTCTAAAAAGGAACTTCATGTCGAATCACTCATGCAATTTGCATTTAGAATCCATGCTTATATAATCAATCGAGCAATGCTTCCACGCAAAAATTATGAATGCATTGAAGAAATTGTGCCTATCCTAACTATATATGCTGGTGCATCATGTCAATGCAAAGACAAAAGATACACACAATGAAAAATAAACTCATAATGATGCTGACTTAAGAGACCAAAATTTTGGCAAAAAAATTCGCCCTCAGGTTTGCAGTGGTAGACGTGCAGTGTCACGACATCCCTCCCCTCCAAACTTGCACATCCTCTGGATGGGCCACAACTACCCAACCTCATCACCACCAAGCTCAATGGTCAATGCAATCTCGTCATCTTCTCCAAAATCATCTTCAATGTTTCTCTCTTGGCACAAGTCCATTGTAATTCGCATCATCCAACTCCTCGACTGCATAGGCTGTAGCATTTCTTCTCTTGAAGAGTTGATTCTCTTCTGTGCAATCAGAATCCGCAAGGCCATACCATCAAGTTCTCCTAAAGAATATGTAGCATTTTCATGGACATGTTGCACTAAATAAGGCCCAAAAAATTGTTTGGATAGCACTATATTGATTGTCTAGAGTGCTATCATAGACCAACACCCAATCTCCCTCTTTAATCTCTTTAGGCCTCAATCTGTGTCTACTATCGAAATGGCCTTTGTTGTGAATTCTAGCCTCTTTAAGCTTCTGAGTTTCTCTCTCAATATCTTTGGGTCCTGACGAATATGAGAGTCAAAATATCTTCTCTAGACATGTCTTCTTGCTACCATGGTAAAGCACTCCAAGTAAGCGTGCAAATCTCTATAGGCATGATTGGCTTTTGTCCATATATAAACTCAACTAGCATATAACCTATAGTCACACTTTGAGTAGTGCGATTAGCCCATAAGGCATAAGGCAACAACGTAGGCTACTCTTGAACCCGTCCACGACATGCTTTGGCTAAGGCTTTCACAATCGACAGATGGCCTCTTTTGCTCTTCCCATTGCCTTCTGGATTATATGCCGAAGTCAAAGCAAGTTTAACGTCAAGGTAAGACAAAAACTCCTTAGCCTCATTAGCATCCAACTCACCTCTATTTGCAGTAACTTTTCCAATACATCCATACTTGCAAATAACACCCAAAAGAAACTCACACAGTAGTGATGTAGACTTTGTTTGTAATGCTCTTCCTTTCACTTGATTTGTGAGATATTATCGTGCCAAAGCAATTTAGCGCATCTGCCATAAACCAAAAGGCATAGTAATCAAATCAAGAACCCACTTGTAATGAATACATAGCAGGTAGGTAGAATGAAGCTCATCTCTATGCCTCACTGAAGATAACAACTGACAATCAGCGCATGTCTCAACAAACTATGAGATATCTCCATACATTCCTCTCCACCAAAAGCACTCTTTGATCTTCTCATAGGTCGCCCAAATAGCTCGATGCCCAGCCCAAAGACTTTCATGGAATTCTTTCATGATACACACCTATGAAGCTTTATCACAAAAAATTCTCAATGGCTAACCTCCTCGCTTTTGTTGATGCATCCCTAGTAGCCCACTTCGCAATAAAAAACCATAAGCTTTTCTTCTAACCTTCTTGAAGTCTGCATCAGTCCATCCATCCTGTCTAGACATAGTAGTCAAATAATGACCAATTTGTAAATACTCTCCTGAATAAAAAGTCTCATCAAATCTTTCCAAAGAAATCACATGACAAATATGATCAACATGTATGGCTAAAATATTAGCCCCATCATCAGTATCGTCAATATAAGAAAAATCCATATCATCATATCTTGCTCGTGAAAGCATATCAACTACTGGGTTGTATTTACTTGCTATATGCCTAAACTCAGGATTCATGGATTTTATGTACCCAATCCACCTAAGCATGGCACTATCTGGAGTAGAACAACTCATGATCATACTACCTAGAAGAGGCAAACAATCTGTCTCAACCACCGCAGTAGCTCCAATGAAGTACTTTCTATCATTCTTGAAAGTCCTGGCAACTCCCACGAGCTCTCTTTTAACTTTAGGATACCTTTGTTATCACATGTTTAGAACATTTGCCCCAAACCAAATAGCATACATATTCCCATCTGCATCATCTTGGCCAACAGCCCATCCAATGCCGATAGGACTAGTATCAACAATAAGCACAATAGGTCTTCCACACTCATAATCTGTCTTTTGAAGAGTCTGAGCATCTCTTAATAATTTCTTCACTTTCTGCATGGATTTAGTATGTTTTATCTCATAAGAAATATATTTTCATTTTCTCAAGAGCTGATAAAGATCATTTGCAATATGAGCAAAGTGAGGAATCCAAATAAGATAAAACACACAAGCTCCAAGAAACTTGCGAACCTCTGAAGTAGAGGAGCAAGTCTCCCCAATCATTTCTATGGCATCAACCTTCACAGAAGAAGGCTTCCAGCCATAATATCCACACATATGACCAACAATCAAAACTTATCTAGCACCAAAAATAGACTTCAACCCTAACAAGGTCAAATTTACTTCTTCTAGTCTGCAAGAATCCTCTCAACATCTCTAATATGTGAAACTATAATGAATTTGCATCTATGATCATCTAAAGAATCATCTTTACCTTCTTCCAAACAACCCTTGATAGGTAAGTCATCAATGAAAGTCATAGAAAGATCAGGAATAAAATCCCGTAGAACCGTGTTCATCATATGAGCAACCAAATTAGTAGCTCCTTGTGGAAGCTTACACATTTGAACAAGGCCTAGAGGTGTCTTCATCGTAGTCAAATCTCTGCTTTCAAGGGCAAGCTGGAACTGATCATATCCAAAATAAAGATTACCAAGAGAATAGATAGCACGACCAACAAAAGCCTCAGCAAACTCATACACAATAGGTCCTACACCAACATTTCAAATAGTGACATTGTTTATTGGTCCCGACTGTAGGTCCTATATAAATCTGAGTGTCCATTCTTTTTAGGAATTGTGAACCACCTGTTGGAATATGGAGCTGAAGATGGCTCTAGAATTCCCATCCTGATCGGCTCATTCAAGACCTCTACCAGTTTGGGAAAGTGAGCCCTCCGCACGGTAATAGGCTGTAGATTCCAAGGGATATGTGGAATGTTAGAAATAACCATAGGCGTCACAACCCGAGGATCAACGCATCTAATCTCATGTGGAAAGAAATAAAAAGATTTTTCATGTCTATAAAACATATCTTCAAAATATCTTACCTCTTCAGGAAGTAGAAAATCTTCGGTCCCAATATTCATCTCTTTCAATGTCTCATCTGAAAACTTATGTCCAACACCTGGAGGATCTCGTAAAGGAGGTTGCATAGCAGCTCTTCTAATCATCTCATCAGTGTCTAAAGGTAGTGGTTCTACAACTAGTTGAACCTCCTTGTCAACTATATTATATTTTGTCTGAACTCTGGCTTCATTGCTACAACATGCAGATTTCATTCCTCCATGAAAATACCTTGTAAACACAAATTTTACTATGTATAAACAGCAACACCCAAATCTTTTTGCTAAAATGTGTCAACAAGGAATTCTTTTTGTTGAGAATCCTCAGCACCAAAAATTCTTTTGAAGCATGAAATCAGCAATCTCACAGTACATCACCAAAGAATGAACCTGTAAGACATATGACATCTCTTGATTGTTAGCATTTAGCAAAACCAAAAGTTATTCCATGGTATTTGAGCATCAAAGGCCATCATAGACTCCATCTATCCCGTCATCTTCCTACAAAACACCTGCAATCATTAATTCTTTTTCTTTTCTTTTTACATACTTCATGGCAGCTCTAGGCATATTAGAAATATGTTGAAAACACAAAGTGCTTCAAACCCTTGAGATTTTGCAATATAAGCATAGATAGAGAAGACATCTACACAATCATTCCATCTAGTTCTTTTTCTAATTGCATCTCCTATGAATGAAGGTTTAGATGAAGAAAATTTAGCTTTCTTTTCTACATGCATTGCAAAGCACCATAAAGGAGCCTTATCTTTTTGCAATTTCTCCAATTGAAGACCATATGTAACAACTTCTCTTGCTGCCTCTTGCTTTACATAAGAAAAATGCAAGGGAGTTTCCTCCAATAATTTCTTCATACTCCTTTGCCGAAACTCTTTTTGAGTGGTTTCTCTGTGTCTCCGAAACATATCATCCTGTCCTTCCACACCACCAACTTCAATCTTTTCGCCTCTTCGAAGTCTTCACAATCCTTGCACTCATGGTCTTGACAATCTTGATGATCATTTCTGGAAGAATTCATAGGAGTAGAAGAGGATGGGATAGAAATTGGAGCTGGGTTAAGTGGTTGTTGATCTCTTATGGTCATCTTTATCTCAAGATCCTTCAAATTCTTTGAAATTTCTTCCACCATGTCTTCGATAGTTGGTTTGGCAGATGGCCTGACAACTTCGGCAGGAGTAGGCATAGGCATAGACATAGAAGTAGGCATAGACATAGGATGAGGGGTGGAAGAAGTGGAAGGAGCAGTAGGAGAAGTCGAGGTAGGAGAAGACATCCTTAGGGGAGTTTGCATACCGTTTTGTAGGCGGGCCTTTTATCTTCACCTGTTCCTTAATGTGGAGACTGCATCAATAGCATCTTGCCAATCCGTCTTCAATCCCATAGGCTGTGTACGGTCTTCAAGAAGGTCTCCCAACTCATCTTGAAATGCAAGATCAGTTACCTCCAAGAATAACTCCACTTTCTCCGAGTTTAGGGCTCTTTGTTCAAGTGCATCAAACTGGTTGTAACGTTCTTCAAACTCACGCAATAACTCGGAAGCAACAAGTCCTTTGTTGGGCTGATAGACCCACTCTCTAAACGTCTTTAGAGTAGCAATATCATAATCCTCTAGGAAATATTAATCTTTGAGTGCCTTCTTAAAGACATTCTAATTTGAATTTTGCACAAATAAATCTATCACTCTAACCCGCAAAGAAGGCGTTGTTACATGAGCCGTGATCGAGAGTAAACCTCACTCACAACCTGATAATGAGACGTTAAGGAGTGTCGATTGGGATAATTGACTTTCTCGGATACACAACACAACACAAAAATTTAAATGTTTTGATAGACACCACATGAACCAGACACGAAAAACAAAACAATAAACAACACCTCTTGTAGCTCAAAACAATTTAAAACTCGTATGCGAGTAGGCATCACAGAATCACAACACAATGAAAATACCAATACTTTGAAAACAAACCACGTGAAATATATTCTCATACCTTAACAACCTTGAGCCGATGCTCAGCGCTTTGATATCCAAAAGCTCCAACTTTCAAATTGGCATGACAAGAGCTTACTCTAGCATGCGACCCTCCACTCTCCTCTCTCACAAAATACAATTGTAATCAAGGGGGAAGGCCTTAACTCTTCAATCTCCTCTTCTTATATAGTTTTCTACCCAGACTCACATATATTAACCTATTTTTCTTTCTGCTTTTGGATTTTTCTTTTAAATAGCTTTTCACTATTTTCGTTTTTTATGCCCTATGCATGTTTGCAACTTGTTTGGATCTTAACTTCGTCATTTGAACTCCAAATATAGTCATTCAGGTACTCAAAACGATTAGAACACATTTGTTCGACAAGACTACGCGAACAAAATTACAAAAATTCTTTAAAAATGAGCAAAAAATATTGATTTTTGCAAATCACATCATTTTTCTCCATCTTTGATCTTCGACAACTTATTCCCTTCCTTGGCACATGTCCTCTTTTTCTTTAAGAAATACTCGTTGATGATATAAAACTTACGATCTTTTTCTTTGATCCTTGAGTCTTCAAAATAAATATTCTCTAGATATGCACCTATTTTTTTTAAATGCAGTGTGCCCTAGCAAGAATATGGTTTTTAAAATAAACTCCATGTCCAATCATTCATGATTTGGAAAAATATGCAATGTTGGAGTTCATGCTATACAACCAATCAATCGATGCTACACACAAAAATAATGTATGCATTGAAAAAATTGTGCCTAATCTATCTACATGTGATCGTGCATCATGCAAAGTGCAAACAAAATTCCTTGTTATTTTAAATCCTTATCCACACCTCTCAACTCTCATTAATAAAATATCAATCTTCGCTCCACCCATCCAAAATCTCACAATCACTTAAGAAATAATGGTCCTCAAGATATTGACCAGATATGAACAACCCATCTCACAATTGGTGGCGTCCTTCACGACTCTCTACTCACCCAACCACCTTACACACTCAATCAGAGGTTCCTAACTTTGTGATGAACATCCCAAATATTGTGCATGCAAGAAATGTGCATGCTCAATGACAGTGCTCTCTCATGTGCATGTGCATCTAAAGGTTACTGCATATAGTTACAGTGGATCTCATGCTGTGCTAGCGCTCAACGATGGTGCAAAATGTGCTTCATCCCAACCCATGGCATGGAACTATTCGAGAAAATCAGGAAACGACCCCTGAGTACACTGCATCAAACAACTGCATCGTGAACCCATAGTCCCCCTGATGTGCAAGAGTCTTTGCAAGAAAACAAACCATGTTCCACAATGTTCGGTAGCTATTGATAAACACCAGCTTCAGCCTGTCCAAAAAAATACGAAGCTCGACCAAGGCTATCAAGTTTCACACTCAACAAATCAAAAAAAATGTCAAAAACAAATCCTAAGCTAGACAAACACAAGAAATCCAATTACAAAATGACAAAGCAAACTGTCACGCAAACAACTAAGCTAGCAAAAATCAAACCTATCTACAATTTGACTAGGGTTTTTCAGTTTTCAAAAAATCACTTGACATATTTAGCCCTCCCCCTAGTCTGCAAACATTCATGTGCAACAATTTCTCATAAAATGATGTAACATTTATAAGCCAATCAAAAATCAAATCCAACGATCTATCCACAATCTTCTCAACAAACACAAATGACACATTTCTCTCAAATAACTCCTTTACAAGTAGAAAAAACTCATCCATGAAATTCTCATCAAAATCCTTGAGACAATCCTCTCCATCTAAGGAAAATACATCATTCTCCAAATTCTTCAGATCCCAAACATAATCCAACATCTTCAAGCCCCTCGAATTGCAACCATACTAAAAATGTTCAAATCCCACCCATTCTCCCAATGAGAAAACATGGTACTTCTAGAGTCTTTAAATAAAATTTTGACACTTTCTTTGTTGCCAATCTCAAATTCATCCACTCATTTATCTATAACTTCTCCTAAAGATACTATGCAAGGATCTCCCAACTCAATATCCAAATCAAACACAACATCAAAAGGAGTCAATTCGAGACTCATAACACCACAAGAACCAACAACATCCACAAATGGGGTCACTCCAGGACACCTAGCCCATCACTCAACTTATCAACAATACAAGACTTTATCAATTCTTTTACACACAAAGAGTGGTAAACACCTTCCATAGTATCCTTACAAGAAACCTCACAAGAAACTGAAGAAACTTTCACATCTTCATCATCACAAACAACATCTTCACAATACAACAATTTTGGGTCTAAAACCTCAACCAAAGACTCCTTAACTACTAAATCCCCAACTACCTCCTCACAAACCTCTTCCAACTCTATTTTCTTGATTTTAAACTGCCCTTCTCTCAAATTCTCAATCCTTTTTAAAGCCTTGCTCAAATTCTCTCTCACATCCTCATCAATGTACCTCTCAGGATCCTTAAAACCCCAATCAGAATCTTCACAAACAACATCAAAAACTTTTAGGACAACTCAAAGAAACTAAAAAACTATCAAATGAAGTTTTGTCTTCGTCATTGTTGCCTAAACCAACCAAACAATTATCTACAAAACTATCAAGAAGCATGAGGTTAGGTCTACTCAATACAACATCATCAACAGCACAAATAAAAGCCTCTCCAAGGCTACTCAAACCATCACCAAACAAATCACAACACTCAACAGAGTCAGCAACACCAACACTAAATTCACCACAAGAGTCAGAACCTAAATCCTCAATACTCTCTTGATTAACAAACTCATAACCAAACTGACAAAAATTCTCAACAGACTCATCAATCAACAAATTCGAACCCTTAACTTCATCTTGAAAACTTACAATTTTCAAGTCCTCCCTCTCATAGTCTTCCAAAAGACTCAAAAATTCATCCTCAATTCTCTCTTCATCTTTCAAGCAATCAAATCCATCTATACTATCACCAAGGCAAACAAGCTTACTCTCTAAATTGTCTTTACTCTCTTCAACACTGGTATGACTATCAGAATTTTCATCACACCTTCCCTCATCAAAAATATCAAAACTTTCTTGACTCTTATCCTCACTCAAAGAACATGAAAACTCTTTGTCTTTAAAACAATATGGTCTCTCCTTTTCTTCCTTACAACTCAGATCCATCTCTGGCTCATCTCTATAGTCCTCAAGCTCCAAAGTATCATCAAGTCCATCTCTGGCTCATCTCTATAGTCCTCAAGCTCCAAAGTATCATCAAGTCCATCTCTGGCTCATCTCTATAGTCCTCAAGCTCCAAAGTATCATTAGTTGATCCCTCTTCTTTAGTTAAATCACTAATCACTGGACTAGAAGTATCTGTGGTCAATGGATATGAATTCACACTCCTAGAATCTTTACTCCAATTAGTCAAACAAGTATTTTTCTCCTTAACCACCCTAGGGAGTTTCTCCTCACAGACTTCAATTGATTTCTCACAAGTCAACTCATCTCTCCTAAATAGAGAATATTGTATACCTCTCTCAGGATAGGGATAACTAACTCTCTTCTCCTCAAAAACTTTTCTCTCAAATTGCCTTGAACTCAACATTTCCCTTGGTTCATCAAACCCTAACTCTTTTTTTCTTTTAGTCTTCCTCTCTTGATATTGAGCTATCTTCACCGCTTTCTCAAAATTCTTAGGGTTTTTTACCTCTAATTTCACTCCCCCATCTTCTAATTTCAACCCATTTACAAAATACTTTATCTTCAACATAACTGGGGCTATCTCACCTTCTAACAATGTTAAACTCCATCGATTCCACAATATTTCAAACTCCCTAGCAAAATCCTCAACACACTGATCATCTTTTTCACACAAGTTTCTATTTTCACCCAAATCTCACTTTGACTTTCTCTTTTTTTAAACCTAGATAGAAAAGCATTTTTAATGGTCTCATAGTCCAAAATTTGTCTCGTAAATTTTAGGCTTCTCTCAAAGTCAAGCAACCAATTTCGTGCTTCTTCCTACAATTCATACCTAATAATTTGGAGTTTAGCCTCAAGATTTGTTACTCTCCCTATCAAACAACACAGGTCTATTTTTTCTAAAAATCTTTCGGGATCTTTAGTATGATTACCATGGAACTCACGAAATTCATCAGCCATTTTCAACAATCACAAGAAATAAAAACAAACTGGCCACATTCAAAACAACAACAATGTCAATTAGGCACTCCTCAGTGGGGGCACCAAAAAAGAGATGTTACGTGAGTGGTGATCGAGAGCAAACCTCACTCACAACCCGATAACAAGACGTTGGAGTGCCGGTTGGGATAATTGACTTTTCCGGATACACAACACAAGACAAAAAATCAAATGTTTTGACAGACACCACACGAACTACACACGAAAAACAAAACAATAAACAACACCTCTTGTAGCTCAAAACAATTTAAAACCCGTATGCGGGTAGAGCATCACACAACCACAACACAATGAAAATACCAATAATTCGAAAACAAAACAAGTGAAATATATTCTCGTACCTTAACAACCTTGAGCCGATGCTCGACGCTTTGACATCCAAAAGCTCCAACTTTCAAATTAGCATGACAAGAGCTCACTCTCTCTCCCTCTCTCATCTCCTCTCCCTCTCTCATTTCCTCTCCCTCCCTCTCCCTCTCCCTCTCTTTCTCTCTTTCCCTATTATGTTTAATGTTTCCCTCTCTTCCTCTCCCTCTCTTTCTTCTCTCTCCCTCTCCCTCCCTCTCTCATTTCCTCTCCCTCCCTCTCTTTCTCTCTAATTTCCTCTCGCTCTCTCAATACACATGAATTTTAACAAAAACAAGTAAAAGAGAAAGAGAAAACACAAAAACAAAGCAAGAAGAAACAATGCACTCACCGTAAAGGCTCAAAGATGGATTCGGCGGCTCCTCTTTGTGATGGTAGCTCCTCTTCGCCCTCCATACACTTTCTCCTCTTCTTCACGAATGGCAGCGGCGGTGGTGAGAAGCTTTCCTTCTCCCTTTTTCTCTCTTTCTCTCCCTCTCCCTCTTAGATGCAAGATGTTTGCTCTCCCTTTCGCTCTCTCTTTTGTGTATGCGCGCAAAATAACGTGCTCGAGTTTCGACCCGTGTTTTTTTCGTCTGAGCACCGTCGCTATTAGCAATGCCAATAGTGACGCCGCTATTTTGCATCAGAAAGCGTTGTCACTATACCTCCATATCCTTGTAGTGTTATTGGATGGGAGTTGACGAAAATCCCAAGTAGCATTCCTATGCAATGTGGACATTTTATTATCCATAGTTGAAAGGATAGGGAAGAGAGAGGGAGCTTGAGCTCTTGTAAGTTACAAACACATAGATAGAATTCACATAAGATAGGAAGTTGAAACCCTAATATTTCTTATTTTTCTTCTTTATTACTATATGGGTCTACAACAAATAAGAGAGAATACAATATATATAATATACAAGCAGATCATAGACAGGAATACATTAAGTAGAAAGATGACTAAATAGATTCCTGTTACTCAAGTAGGATAACTAACCGATGTCTAGATATAAAATATCAATGTAATGATATATCGATGTTAGTAGCAACCACGTAAGTGATATGCATGCAGAAATGATCATCCACATACGTGAGTGATAGCTTGACGTATTTAGCTTGGTATTTCAAGTCTCGCCCTCAAGCTTAGCTCCATGATCTATACTCCAAGTAACCTTCAAAAATAGTGAAGCTTGGCCTTAGTGAAAATATTTGAAACTTGCTCCTTTGTGTTCACATTTATGAGATCAATGTAATTTGCCAAGACCTACTCTCTAATGAAATGGTAATGAATCTCAATGTGTTTCATGTGCACATAAGACACTACGTTTCTAGCCAAATGTATATTGCTCATGTTGTCACAACAAAATGACAATTATCCTATCTATCTATATCCCCAAATCATCAAGTAGTTGTCATATCCAAGCTATCTCACATGCTGCCATAGCAAGACCCTTGTATTTTTTCTTTATACTTGATAATGTAGCAATGGAATATCTCATACTACTCCAAGTCATAGACGTACTACTAAAGGAAAACATGTAGCCACCACTGGAGGACTTCTTATCAACCACACTATCTATCTAATTTGTATTAGTATAACCAAATAACTCCACCATCTAATCATAAAAGATAATGTAATCCAATATGGCATTAAGATACCACAAGGTACATCTCACACTATCCGAACGAGACTTAGAAGACACCTCCATAGACTAACCCTCTAGTCAAAATGTGTAGTTACAATATGGCCTGATAATAGTAATGAGGATTAAAGTTTTCACTATCTTTATGTACATTGTCGGATCCTCCAATATCTTACCCACATTAGCACTTAGTTTCATGTTATAATCCAGTGGCACTCGAATTGGCTTTATAATTATCCATACTATACTTCGTTAATATATCAAGACGTACTACCTTTGTGAGAGCCATATTTCCTTAGATGTTCTTATTACCTCAATGTCTAGAAAGTACTTTGGGTCTCCCAGATCCTTCATGTCAAATTTCTACTTGAGAATACTATTTACATGCTTCACCTCTTGCACATTATCACCCTCAACAATCAAATTATTCACATACAAGATAATGATAACAATGTCCTTATCACACTAATGGCCATAAAGTGAGGGATCTACATTTTGAACATGAAAGCAACAGAGACAAGATACTATGCTATCTTGTCATGCCATAGTCTTAGTGCCTATTTTATCCCATATAAGGCTTTCGATAGGCTATATTCATAATTAAGGTGAACCATGCTCTTATAACCCTAGGGTTGCTCCATGTACACTTGTTCTTACAAGTCACCATGTCTATAAAGTATCATTGGAATGATATCTCAATGCATGTACCATCTAGATCAATAGTATGAAAGTAAAACAATCATTCAGGTATGTGACTTTGAGATTGTGTTGAGCTGACATCTCAACATGAAATAAACATATATCTTCCTTGAATGATCATCACTAAAAAATGTTACATAATACTTACTTCTTGCCATTGATGTAGCATTTGTAGGATCCCATATATTTGAATTCTCAATATCAAGTTAATGTTTTCTTGCATGTTTATCATGGAAAAATTCATACCTTGTATGTTTTCTAAATTAACATACTTCACATGCTTTCTCAATATCAACCATTTTGAACTTAGTAAGGCCATTACAAATTCATGTGATTGTATATCTTTTAATTGTTGCACATTTACATGGCCAATATGTTTATCCCAAATGTTAATATCAGCGACAAGTCTGATATCCTCAGGGGGGGGGTCACACATGAATATATGTATATATAACGTGAGTTCAAAATAAGGGGTTTTTAAAACACATTTTTTATACATTTTTTACATACAGAAGGGTGTCATATAAAGGGGTTACTTACAGATTGAATAGAAAAGGGTTGTGTTTTATTCAAGAAAAACTCACAGATTAGCATATTTACAAGTAGGCCATGAACGCACGTTATATAGAGAATATATATATATATAGTGAACCCCCTGAGCTGATATCTTATGCAAGCATAGCATCCTTCAACTTAGGAATATTTATATCGAACATTCCACACACTTGCCTTTTGTAACCAACTTACATACATTTTTTAAATCTTCTAAAAAGGAGCCATTTGGATTGAACTTTACCTGTAATCCCTTCTCAATCATTTACCCAATAGAAACCAAGATCTTTGTGATGTTAGGCACATGCACCACATCAACCAAACACTTAACTTTTCCATCCTACATACACAATGGGACACTTTCAACATGAGTAATAGAATGTCATGTATCCTCACATGTCTTAACAAAACTTAGTGATTTAATATTTTTTGTTTATCTAAATCAATTTTCATGAGCCTTCATATGGTTAGAGACAAATGAGTCCATATACAGTACATTATTAGCCATTACTACAAATTCATATGTATTTTTTGTATTCATCATGTACTGCATAGCAAAAAACTTCTCATTTCATCAGCCTGATCTTATTGGTAGATACATAATTGTTATGCTATCGTCTTCCATTTCTATTATTTCTATCTCTTCTCTTTTCTAAATAGTCATATGAAACCTGACCTCTCTAACCATAGTTATAAAAATTTCCTCTTACCATTATCTCCTTTGATATAGTTACAATAACCTTTACCCATAAGGAAATTAGTCAATCTAAATTTCTAAGGATGGAACTTGTGCTTGTTAATCTTATTGTTGATAATCATAACTTCTAATCATGGAAGTTATGATTTGTTCTTGTTTTTTGCTATTAATCATATTAAATCCCTTAGATATTGTTTAGCAAAACTTGAAAAATATATTTTTATCAACAACCAAATTCACACAGAGATAGCCTCAAACTCGCAAACAAGGCTTGAGGTGCCTAAAACAAAAATCGGGACACATAGGCTTAGAATGGAGATTTAGAACACTCCCTTGATCACTTCAAGCTTGTGAAGAGATCTCGTTAATGAGAGATCATATGAGAGAGATCTCCATAAGTGTACTCCATAGTAGGGATTCCTTATAGACTCTTATTCTTGTGGCACACATCTCCTTTCTTGAACACTGCTCTGATATCATGACAAGTTCGGGGAATAGAAAGGGAGGTCAAAGACACACAATAGGAGAATACACACAAGATAGGAAGATGAAAGTTAAGTCTTTCTTCTTCTTCTTCTTTACTATATGAGTCTATAAAGAGTAAAGCATACATAATATACAACTGGTCCATAGTGTCAACATGCTAATAAGAAAGATGACTAGATAGATATCGTGTAATTTGGGTAGGTGGACTAATTGATGTCTAGCTATAAAGTTTCATTGGAATGACATCTCAATGCATGTACCAACTAGATCAATAGTATGAAAGTAAAACAATCATTCAAGTACGTGACTATGAGCTTTTGTTGAGTTCACATCTCAACAATAGCATCTTGCTATTCCTTTTTATGATGTACATCCATTTATTTTCTAGGTTTACCATATTGTATACTTGAGGTGATACTCATAAGCTTGATTACATTTTAAAAATGCATACTTTATAGACTTGTTGTCAAGTTTTTTTTCCTTTTCTCATAAAAAATATGGTAAAAATCTAAGCATCCAAATACTTTGACATGAGATATCTAAGGTTTGGATCCATAGAAACTTCATACGGTGTAGTACGTCCAAATACTTTACTAGGTAATCAATTTGTCAAGTAGTAGCAAGCAATATTTGATTCTTCAACCCAATAGCATTTTCCAAGTTCCTTGTCTTTTAGTATTCATCTAGTTGCCTTAAACATGGTCCTATTCTTCCTCTCTAAAATATTATTCTACTGAGATGTATAGCTACAAGTAAGCTACCTTCTTTTCCCATGTTTTAGAAGGTATTGGCTGAATTCTTTGGATAAGAAGTCTCCTCCATTGTTTGATATGAACAATCTGGTTTTCCTTCCTATCATAATTTCAACCATAATACGAAAGTTCTTGAAGATGTCCACCCATTGAAGATGTATGAGATGATTCACATACATCTGCATAAGATGACGAACCTTGTATGATTTC
Source organism: Lygodium microphyllum (assembly GCF_053477565.2). Classification (NCBI taxonomy): domain Eukaryota; kingdom Viridiplantae; phylum Streptophyta; class Polypodiopsida; order Schizaeales; family Lygodiaceae; genus Lygodium; species Lygodium microphyllum. The sequence goes on from NC_141135.1 coordinate 175,570,883, forward strand.
ATTCATACATCTACATCAATGAGATCAAGGAATTTTTTGGGTCTATCATTATTTAATGAGAATCTAATTCTTACCTACTTCCCAATGCAATATGCTTCATAAACTTTACAACTTCTTTGTAGAGATGGTATGCCTAAAACCATACCTTGAGAAATCAACATGCACATGCTTGTGAAGTTCAAGTGTTCATGCCTTTTATACCATGATTTAGTAGGAGAAAGAGGGGATTTTCTTTCATCTTGTATGGCTACAAATTCCAAAGTTGATCCATCAAGTTTGAAGGTTTTCCCATACTTCCTTCTTTTGCCCACTATTTTGCAATAAGCCTTCGTGTATTTTATGAGCCCTTGCTAGACTTCAAACATGACTGTGAATCCTTTTTTGCTCATGGCTCCAATTGAGAGTAAGTTCTTACTCAATGAGGGTACCAAGGGAACATCTCCAAGTTTTTTCTCCATCCCTCTATAGAGTTGGATAGGTATGTCTTGTAACGTGTCCCCTAGAATCATCCCGGACACGTCTTAGCAGTCCATCGGAAAGGATGTCTAGAAAGCTCCGCCCGGCACTCCCATGGAATGTTACGGGACTTGCGATCTAGGTCTTCCCGCGTCTGCCACGTAGCGGAAGTATCCTGGCCATTCCCACTTAGGATCGACCTGAATTTGGGTTTTCCTGTTTGGTCATTAGCTAGCAGCAACTAGCGTCAGACCCGAGCGAACTACTTTACGCAGAAACGCCAGGTCCGAAGCGGAATCACGCTGCACTTGGTTCAAGGAGAATGGGAAACGAGAGGGATGAAAAACTCAACCTCTCTGCCATAGTCCCATTCCGTTCCCCTAAAACAGCGTAAATTGGGTAAAACATAATTCTCGGTCATTGCTTTCGATGAACCTCCCGCTGCTCTTCCAGATCTTTGAGAAAAGTTCCCGGCTAACCGGGACCACCCATCCGTAGGACGGACCCATGGTCCATCCTCCGCACTTTCCTCGGTTTGTTTTAATTATGTAATTATCTAACACATTAATTTGACATATAACAATCAGCTTCTTTAATTAACCCTGTTAAGCACTGGTTCCTTCACGTAATCTTATCACGTGACATAGAAAAACAATATCAAACAACTTCTTTATTATCATTTCATCATTTTATCTTTGGAATACAAGGAGTTCCGCCCGTAGGCTTGTCCATAATCTGCCCAAAGGCTTATCCAGTAATCCGCTAGGGATCACTATTCCAAGCTTCTACCCGTAGACTAGTATGCGGGCCTCGAGATCCAATCCCGAGTCACGTTAGCCTCTTGTGCAGGACCCGGAAGGTGAGGGATTTACGGCCAGAGCCCCCCTGGCACCCAAGCGTCCTCCTGCTCTAAGTAGAGCTCAACGGAAAGACCTCTCGCGACGGGTTCGGTCCACGTTCCCGGCGCGGTCAACAATCCCCTTGGTTAGGGTCAGGCAGGCAGTCGGGGGTAACTGAAGCTGCCTCTCCCTTCAGGCCTTCAACCTGAAGCATTTATATATCTTTTCATCCTTTAGTTCCTTGAGCAAACAATGCAAACAGTGCTTTCTAAACTGCTACAAGCACAATCAATTCCAGTGGTTGTTTATTTGGCAAACTGTTAAGGAGTGAATCCTTCTCTCTGAATGTATCCAGCATTCGATCCGGAATCAATTGCAACTTGGCAAGATTCCTATTATCCTTGGGTTAGGGTCATACCCTGTTAACCCAACTTAACCAATGCCTTAGGTTTTAATAATAGTAAATCCCGGCAGCCATGTCGCTTTAATTTATTGATTAATCATTTTCGTCCAAGCAAATACCTAACTTCCCTTAACTTGGCAAATTTCCCCTAATGAGGGCGAAGTAACAGGATGACTACCCATCCCCTTGCAAGTTAAACTGGTGCAAGAACCTGCCAATCTCATTCCAAGGAATGGTAAAACTTTCTTGTGATCAAACCACAAGGCTATGCGACGTTGCAACTTGTTGCACAAGTGTCGCCTCCATTCCAAGAGATCATTTCACCTATTAAATGGCGTTTTCTGGTCACGGAATTATCTTCAGACGAGAAGCAGGGTTTAGGGTGTCTTTTTACCCAACCCATTCCTAATTTCACTAGATCGACAACGTTTGGTCCTAGGGGTTCCAACTCAATTCGAGTTTCATCATTTTGAACGATTGATCCTTAGGGTAGAAACCCTTAGATTATTATTTGCATGAGCATCCAATTGACTCAACATTTCGGGAATGTGGTTAGGGCCATTGGGCATGAAGGTTTCGACTTAGCGACAATTGGAAAACTTGGCCGAATTCTTAATGTGCTAATACCTAGTTAGTGTTTGGGGTATCTATCGTATTGACTGAACCATGCCATACGAATCCCTTGCGGCTAGGTGATTTGGGTAATTCACTATGCTTGTCTCGCGACAAGGATGAATCCTTCCCTAGAGATAATAAACTAGATCTAAAGAAGAAAAATAGTTTCGACTACCACCATACATGTAAACATGCGACTCACTCTATCTTTCATTGGTAAAGTAAAAATACATGATAAGCTGGATACCAACTTTCTTAGGACCTACTAGGACTTACTTCAAATAATCATGTCTACTACCTTGTTATCTACACTTTAGAATCTCATGCTTTGTTTAAACCCTGCAACCTTTCCCAAATGCAACTCTTGATGAATGAATTTTATGCACGATGAAAGTGCAACATGCAACCCTTTCATAATTACAACGTCGTTAAATGAGGTTATTGTAGGATTAGTGTTGGTATATTCTTTCTTGCAAGCACATGCCACATGCCAATCCATAGATTCATTTTTGATACACCACCATTACTTTTCGGATAACCTCCTACGGGTGTTAACGACTTTTCCCCATGAACCATTACAATAAAGCTCTTCCTAAAATGCGACATATGCTTATTCTTTCCATGTCTAGTCAAAAGTACACTTAATAACTTTAACCCTATAAAGATAGACAATAGGTGTTCTAGGCCGTCATTTTGACATGCACGACAAGGCAACATACTATTAAGGACGTTAAATGGATAGACAATTTCTTTATATGGAGAATACCAATGCCCCAATTTCATGTCATGAACTAATTCTAATCATTGTTCGAATAGTCGATTTATTTCCAGTTGCATTTAGCTTGACTAGTTGAATTTGAACATGCATGAGTGCTTCCTAATCGATGAAGTTATCGTGACTAATTCAATACTTTTGTGTGGAATCCAAATAGATCAAACCTGGACTTGTGGACTCCGGGAAATATCCACGTAAATACTAGGAGAAGATCCTTCCGCAGGCGCGTCTTGTGACTTTTTAGGGCCCATTGTAGGCGTGATTTTGGCTTCCGGTTTGCCTTCGCGGTCTATAAATTTACTCGCCTTGGTATGCAGCCTCAAGATCTTTGCCTTTCTCCATCGTACATAGGAGATTCCTTCGCAGAACTTCAGATGAACAGTGCTTGCGGAAAAGGGCCTTAATGAGCTTCTTAGGAAGAACCCGAGTGTTGGCTAGGGCTAGGTTTACGGATGGCTGGTGGGCTTTGAAGCCTATTTGCGGAAAGGCTCTTACGATGGGTCCCAGGGGAAGGGAGCTTTATAAGCTTCTTCTTCTTCTCTTGAAAATTCCAAGGCTAGGAATGAGCTTGTGTGTGTTACAATGGAAAAGGGGTTTAAAAAGAACCCGTGGGGGTAAAATGGGCTTTATGGGGAATCCATGGGAAGGGGGTTAGAAAACGGGGGAGGGTATAAAGGCTTGTGAAAGTTGTAATTGGAAAGGGTTTAAAAGGAACCGGGTGGTAAAGTGAACTTAAGGAGGTTTAGTGGAAAGAAAGGGGGTTTAAAAACCGGCTAGTGTGAGTCTACGAGAAGGGGGTTTATAAAACCCGAGCTAAGGTGGGCTTTATAGGGGATGCAAGGGGGGAAAGCCTAATTCCCAGGGGGTGTAAAAGACCGCTTGAGAAGGGCAATAGAAAAGGGGGCTTAGAGAGCCCCCCCCCCCCTGCGTAGGAAATCTTTTACAAAAATGGGTCCCCTTAAAAACCTGATGTGGCTAGTGGGAAGGGCTTGTGTGAATGGGCTTATAGAAGGCCCTTAGAAGCTTCTTAAAGTAAGATTCCAAGAAGCTTCTAACCAAGTCAGAAATCGACGTGGAAGAAGAAAAGAAAATGGGGAGATTAAGGTAGGGGGGAAAAAGGAAAGAAAAGCTTATGATGGCCTCAACACGAAATGGTGGCGGCCTGACACGACGGAGGTGGGACGATAGCCGGCGGCCTACGGCGAACACAACGCGGCCTCCTCCTCTTGTGGCGACATCAGCAACTTCCCTCCTGCTTCCTCCTCTCTCATGGCGTCGACAGCATCAACAATAACTTTCCTCTCCCTCTCCACGACCTCAGTTGGTAGCTCTCTACTCTTCCTCTTTTTTCCTCCATGCAGCCTCTAGCCTTCTCCCCTCTATCAGTCTCCCGACTCCCCTTTTTGCCCACCAACTCCCCCGTTAGAGGGGGTTTATATAAGAAAAGGGGGGAGAGGACACCCTCCCACGTGGTGGCCTGCATGGCTCATCTCCCCTCCACCTCTCAAGTTCCCTACTTCAGTCCATCCCCTTCCCTCAGCCACGCTTTGGCTGGGGAAAGGAAATAAAAAAATTTGCACTAATTATGACATTAATCTCTTGACCTCCTCCCAAGAGGGAGTTTACCTATGGTTATGCGGGTTATTTAAACCTCGGTCACGTTTTGCCAGTGGAGAGGTCATGATTCCTCGGTCCCGATTTACCAATGCGGAGTACTCCTTTTCTCGCGTACGATCATAAATCAACTACTGGAAATGGAGATAATCCTTTCACAAATTTACGATGTGCGGGAGGTTGGTCTAGTAATATTTCAAACAGAAATATTACATTCTCTCCCCCTTGGAGGAATCGAGATGTCCTCATCTCGAGATGATCTGGGGATATTTATGGTTGAGAGTGCTTTCATCCACCCAAGTGGTATCCTCCTCGGGATAATCTTTCCACTGGACGAGGCATTCTCTCAAGGTTCTGGATCTCCCAATGGTAGCTTTTTCTAACTGCAATGAGAGTCTTGGCATAGCCAGGATGTCCTGAGAAAGGGGAATCATGAGCTTCCGACAATATCTTCTACTTAGGTGACTGGCTTGCTGGTATACATACTCTCGTCCCATAGTAGACAAGTCCACTATTGATAGAGAATTCATGATACTTAGCCTCTAGCTTTTGTTCCTGGTCCTCGATAGAGATTTTCCTTGGCATCCTTTGATAGGCTAGATCATGGCATCCTTCCTCTCTAGCTAGCTCAAGTATGGGGTTGTTCGGCATTTATACCTTTGTGGCTAGAGATCTAGCTATTGATGGATTTTGCAAGATTAGTGAATTAAGGAATGCCTTGCGACTGAGTGCATCAGCAACTACATACTCCTTTCCAGTTCGGTACTTGATCTTGAGGTCATACTCCTCCAGCACTTCAATCCACTAACATTGCCTCATGTTGATCTTGTTCTAGGTAAAGTTCCACTTGAGACTTTTTATGATCAGTCACTAGTGTAAACTTGTTACCCAGTAGGTAGTGTCTCCAAAGCTTGACAACTAAAAGTTCAAGATCATGGGTAGCATAATTCTTTTCATGGCTCTTCAGTTTCTTGAAGATTAGGCTATAGGATGACTTTTCTACATAAGCATGCTAGTATCAGTTACTACCTCTACTCCTTACTGTGGTCTAGAAGTTTTAGGATCGGTGCTAATACCAAACTTTGCTTCAACCTATCAAAGCTAGTTTGTTCGGTAGTTGACCATGCAATGGACGTTTGCTTCTTCAATAATTCTGTCAAAGGTGCTGCAATCAAAGCATAGTTTTTGATGAAGACCCTATACCATCTTGTCGATCCAAGAAAGCTGAGTATTTCTTTGACAGTTGTTGGTATTTGGCCATCCTAGAACATTTCTAACTTAGGCTGGCTCCACTGAGATTCCCTCCTAGATATTTAATCTGACGTTTGAAGAATGCACACTTCTTCATTTTTGCATACGGCTTATGAGACCTCATTATCTCAAGGACAATCCGTAGTTGAGGTTCATGATCTTCTTCTTGTTTAGAATGGACTAAAGTGTCATCAAAGAAGACGAGCACGAAGTTATCAAGATATGATCTAAGAAATATCCTGCATTAACCTATTGAATGTGGCAGGCATATTCGTAAGCCCTAATGACATAACTAGAACTCAAAGTGTCCATATCTAGTGTTGAAGGTCGTCTTTGGGATATCTTCTTCCTTGATTCCTATCTGATAGTAACTACACCTAAGATAAACTTGGAGAAGATCTTGGCATCCTGAAGACTATCAAGAAGCTCATCTATTCTGGGAATATGATATTTGTTCTTGACTATTGATTGATTCAACCCTCTGTAATCAATACATAGCCGAAGTGTTCCATCTTTCTTTTTCTGGATCAGTATTGGTGCTTTCCATGGTGAACTGCTAGGACAGATGTAGCCCTAATCTAGTAGTTGCTTGAGTTGTTCCTTCAACTCAATTGCTTCCGATATAGACATTCTATAGGGTCTCTTCGCAATTGGCGCAGCTCCTATTACTAGCTTGATCTCATGATCTACTTCTCTTTGAAGCGGGAGTTCTGTTAACTCTTCAGAACCTACGTCCACGTATTCCTTCAGTCAAGTGACCAACTCACTTTACTTCTTTATCAATATTCATAGTCAAGACAATCGTTGATTAAAAAGTTTTATTCCATTCATATCAGCATAGCCCTTTCGGGGTACAATTATTTCTTGGGGCGATGGAACAAGTTGATACATTAATTCAAAGAGAATAAGATATTGTTGCATTCAGCTACAGGAACTGAGTAGTAGTACGGATTGGGGTCATTGATTTTCAGGAATCGATAGTTCATGGGAAGATTAGGGTATCTTTTCCTTTGATATCCATTCTTCTCATGACGTCCCAAAACCTTGATTCGGTCGGCAGGGATTCTTTGAATCACTTCTCCGTACACATACTTATTCTGGTTAACCCTTCGACCTCCAACCTGTAGGGTCGCGTTTGCGTGAGCCTCAACAAAGATGAACAGCTTTACGATCTTCAAATCCTCCATCCACTTGATTCTCTTCAAGTTAATTTGAAGATACGCAGGTCGATGGGCAGCTATGTAATAGATCCCTGAAACACCCATCCATCTCCGTTCCACGTATACAGGCGATGGATTGTAAATGCGGTCTAGGATGTTCATCATCTCAACCCTTTGTCGATAATCCGTGGAATGCATCGCGGTCATAAACATGACTCGGAACACTAAAAATTTGTTCCATGCTTCATAATTCTGCAAGACAGCATTGAAAGTAAGGAAATGTTTGGGACAGTAACATTTGCTTTACTTCGTCTTATTAAAATTTCCTAAAAAACAAGTCCTTTGTTGGTTTGCTCTGATACCAACTGTAACGTGTCCCCTAGAATCATCCCGGACACGTCTTAGCAGTCCATCGAAAAGGATGTCTAGAAAGCTCCGCCCGGCACTCCCATGGAATGTTACGGGACTTGCGATCTAGGTCTTCCCGCGTCTGCCACGTAGCGGAAGTATCCTGGCCGTTCCCACTTAGGATCGACCTGAATTTGGGTTTTCCTGTTTGGTCATTAGCTAGCAGCAACTAGCGTCAGACCCGAGCGAACTACTTTACGCAGAAACGCCAGGTCCGAAGCGGAATCACGCTGCACTTGGTTCAAGGAGAATGGGAAACGAGAGAGATGCAAAACTCAACCTCTCTGCCATAGTCCCATTCCGTTCCCCTAAAACAGCGTAAATTGGGTAAAACATAATTCTCGGTCATTGCTTTCGATGAACCTCCCGCTGCTCTTCCAGATCTTTGAGAAAAGTTCCCGGCTAACCGGGACCACCCATCCGTAGGACGGACCCATGGTCCATCCTCCGCACTTTCCTCGGTTTGTTTTAATTATGTAATTATCTAACACATTAATTTGACATATAACAATCAGCTTCTTTAATTAACCCTGTTAAGCACTGGTTCCTTCACGTAATCTTATCACGTGACATAGAAAAACAACATCAAACAACTTCTTTATTATCATTTCATCATTTTATCTTTGGAATACAAGGAGTTCCGCCCGTAGGCTTGTCCATAATCTGCCCGAAGGCTTATCCAGTAATCCGCTAGGGATCACTATTCCAAGCTTCTGCCCGTAGACTAGTATGCGGGCCTCGAGATCCAATCCCGAGTCACGTTAGCCTCTTGTGCAGGACCCGGAAGGCGAGGGATTTACGGCCAGAGCCCCCCTGGCACCCAAGCGTCCTCCTGCTCTAAGTAGAGCTCAACGGAAAGACCTCTCGCGACGGGTTCGGTCCACGTTCCCGGCGCGGTCAACAACCCCCTTGGTTAGGGTCAGGCAGGCAGTCGGGGGTAACTGAAGCTGCCTCTCCCTTCAGGCCTTCAACCTGAAGCATTTATATATCTTTTCATCCTTTAGTTCCTTGAGCAAACAATGCAAACAGTGCTTTCTAAACTGCTACAAGCACAATCAATTCCAGTGGTTGTTTATTTGGCAAACTGTTAAGGAGTGAATCCTTCTCTCCGAATGCATCCAGCATTCGATCCGGAATCAATTGCAACTTGGCAAGATTCCTATTATCCTTGGGTTAGGGTCATACCCTGTTAACCCAACTTAACCAATGCCTTAGGTTTTAATAATAGTAAATCCCGGCAGCCATGTCGCTTTAATTTATTGATTAATCATTTTCGTCCAAGCAAATACCTAACTTCCCTTAACTTGGCAAATTTCCCCTAATGAGGGCGAAGTAACAGGATGACTACCCATCCCCTTGCAAGTTAAACTTGCGCAAGAACCTGCCAATCTCATTCCAAGGAATGGTAAAACTTTCTTGTGATCAAACCACAAGGCTATGCGACGTTGCAACTTGTTGCACAAGTGTCGCCTCCATTCCAAGAGATCATTTCACCTATTGAATGGCGTTTTCTGGTCACGGAATTATCTTCAGACGAGAAGCAGGGTTTAGGGTGTCTTTTTACCCAACCCATTCCTAATTTCACTAGATCGACAACGTTTGGTCCTAGGGGTTCCAACTCAATTCGAGTTTCATCATTTTGAACGATTGATCCTTAGGGTAGAAACCCTTAGATTATTATTTGCATGAGCATCCAATTGACTCAACATTTCGGGAATGTGGTTAGGGCCATTGGGCATGAAGGTTTCGACTTAGCGACAATTGGAAAACTTGGCCGAATCCTTAACGTGCTAATACCTAGTTAGTGTTTGGGGTATCTATCGTATTGACTGAACCATGCCATACGAATCCCTTGCGGCTAGGTGATTTGGGTAATTCACTATGCTTGTCTCGCGACAAGGATGAATCCTTCCCTAGAGATAATAAACTAGATCTAAAGAAGAAAAATAGTTTCGACTACCACCATATATGTAAACATGCGACTCACTCTATCTTTCATTGGTAAAGTAAAAATACATGATAAGCTGGATACCAACTTTCTTAGGACCTACTAGGACTTACTTCAAATAATCATGTCTACTACCTTGTTATCTACACTTTAGAATCTCATGCTTTGTTTAAACCCTGCAACCTTTCCCAAATGCAACTCTTGATGAATGAATTTTATGCACGATGAAAGTGCAACATGAAACCCTTTCATAATTACAACGTCGTTAAATGAGGTTATTGTAGGATTAGTGTTGGTATATTCTTTCTTGCAAGCACATGCCACATGCCAATCCATAGATTCATTTTTGATACACCACCATTACTTTTTGGATAACCTCCTACGGGTGTTAACGACTTTTCCCCATGAACCATTACAATAAAGCTCTTCCTAAAATGCGACATATGCTTATTCTTTCCATGTCTAGTCAAAAGTACACTTAATAACTTTAACCCTATAAAGATAGACAATAGGTGTTCTAGGCCGTCATTTTGACATGCACGACAAGGCAACATACTATTAAGGACGTTAAATGGATAGACAATTTCTTTATATGGAGAATACCAATGCCCCAATTTCATGTCATGAACTAATTCTAATCATTGTTCGAATAGTCGATTTATTTCCAGTTGCATTTAACTTGACTAGTTGAATTTGAACATGCATGAGTGCTTCCTAATCGATGAAGTTATCGTGACTAATTCAATACTTTTGTGTGGAATCCAAATAGATCAAACCTGGACTTGTGGACTCCGGGAAATATCCACGTAAATACTAGGAGAAGATCCTTCCGCAGGCGCGTCTTGTGACTTTTTAGGGCCCATTGTAGGCGTGATTTTGGCTTCCGGTTTGCCTTCGCGGTCTATAAATTTACTCGCCTTGGTATGCAGCCTCAAGATCTTTGCCTTTCTCCATCGTACATAGGAGATTCCTTCGCAGAACTTCAGATGAACAGTGCTTGCGGAAAAGGGCCTTAATGAGCTTCTTAGGAAGAACCCGAGTGTTGGCTAGGGCTAGGTTTACGGATGGCTGGTGGGCTTTGAAGCCTATTTGCGGAAAGGCTCTTACGATGGGTCCCAGGGGAAGGGAGCTTTATAAGCTTCTTCTTCTTCTCTTGAAAATTCCAAGGCTAGGAATGAGCTTGTGTGTGTTACAATGGAAAAGGGGTTTAAAAAGAACCCGTGGGGGTAAAATGGGCTTTATGGGGAATCCATGGGAAGGGGGTTAGAAAACGGGGGAGGGTATAAAGGCTTGTGAAAGTTGTAATTGGAAAGGGTTTAAAAGGAACCGGGTGGTAAAGTGAACTTAAGGAGGTTTAGTGGAAAGAAAGGGGGTTTAAAAACTGGCTAGTGTGAGTCTACGAGAAGGGGGTTTATAAAACCCGAGCTAAGGTGGGCTTTATAGGGGATGCAAGGGGGGAAAGCCTAATTCCCAGGGGGTGTAAAAGACCGCTTGAGAAGGGCAATAGAAAAGGGGGCTTAGAGAGCCCCCCCCCCCTGCGTAGGAAATCTTTTACAAAAATGGGTCCCCTTAAAAACCTGATGTGGCTAGTGGGAAGGGCTTGTGTGAATGGGCTTATAGAAGGCCCTTAGAAGCTTCTTAAAGTAAGATTCCAAGAAGCTTCTAACCAAGTCAGAAATCGACGTGGAAGAAGAAAAGAAAATGGGGAGATTAAGGTAGGGGGGAAAAAGGAAAGAAAAGCTTATGATGGCCTCAACACGAAATGGTGGCGGCCTGACACGACGGAGGTGGGACGATAGCCGGCGGCCTATGGCGAATACAACGCGGCCTCCTCCTCTTGTGGCGACATCAGCAACTTCCCTCCTGCTTCCTCCTCTCTCATGGCGTCGACAGCATCAACAATAACTTTCCTCTCCCTCTCCACGACCTCAGTTGGTAGCTCTCTACTCTTCCTCTTTTTTCCTCCATGCAGCCTCTAGCCTTCTCCCCTCTATCAGTCTCCCGACTCCCCTTTTTGCCCACCAACTCCCCCGTTAGAGGGGGTTTATATAAGAAAAGGGGGGAGAGGACACCCTCCCACGTGGTGGCCTGCATGGCTCATCTCCCCTCCACCTCTCAAGTTCCCTACTTCAGTCCATCCCCTTCCCTCAGCCACGCTTTGGCTGGGGAAAGGAAATAAAAAAATTTGCACTAATTATGACATTAATCTCTTGACCTCCTCCCAAGAGGGAGTTTACATATGGTTATGCGGGTTATTTAAACCTCGGTCACGTTTTGCCAGTGGAGAGGTCATGATTCCTCGGTCCCGATTTACCAATGCGGAGTACTCCTTTTCTCGCGTACGATCATAAATCAACTACCGGAAATGGAGATAATCCTTTCACAAATTTACGATGTGCGGGAGGTTGGTCTAGTAATATTTCAAACGGAAATATTACATGTCTCCTTTTGATGCAATAGTATTAGGAGCATTGTCTATAGTATTGATATCACCATTGTGGGTAGAATCTAATTTAGAGAAACGTTCTGCATGAGAAGTCATATGGAAGCGAGCCCCACTTTCAATCCAACATAGTTCTTATTTGATTCAGAAATCTTTATTATTCACTCGTATAGTCCAGTCAATCGAAAGTAGAGAGTTGTCTCGAGAGAAGCATTGAGAGAGCTTCCTTTCCCAAAAAAAGAGAGAGCTAATTTTTCATTCCAATGAGATTCCTTCTTCTTGCTATCCTTCTCAAAATATCCATATTTTGAACAATAATGAAATTGAATTGAGTTATAATAACCTTTACCTCTATGGTTTTCTCTACCTTTAGAGGAATGGCCTTGTTATACATAATACTTGTAGGCCTAATCCATTGTGATCCAAGAATCCTTTGAAAGATTCTAGACGATTATAGGATTCTTTAATATGTCTAAACTAAGTATCATGTTTCATTTCCACATCTTAGAGTATGTTGTAATAAGTTCTCTTTTTATTATGGAGGATAGTAACATTTAAGAGATATATTTTCTTGATGGAGAAGTAAGTTCTCAATCTTAACTCTCTACTCTCTATTAATGAGACTACACAAGTCAATAGTATAACTTTGCCATAAAAGAAGAACCATGGTGGATTGATGGTAGGACAAGCTCCCACATCACTTCTCATGCTTAATATTTCTCTAAATTGGATTCTACTCACAGTTTTAATAGAATATACATAATTCTATTATAGGTAAAGGACTACTCTATCCTACAAAGAGTACTCCTAATGCTATTGTAGGTAAAGGAGACACACATGTTCAATTAAAGACAAGATTCAAATAGATTCTTGAATATGTTCTCTTGGTATCCTTATTAATCAATAGCTTTCTCTCAAATTGACCTGTGACAAGAAGAGGATTCAAAGTGGATTTTGAAGGCCATCAAAGCCTCATTAAAGAAATAAATAATCACTACAAAGTAGTAGCCAAAGTGAAGAAGCAAGGGAAAAACATCATGCTTGATGGTTTGCCTTCAACATTTTTAGCCATACAACATTTAAGATAGCCCTTTTTCTCCTACTACATCGTGGAAATAAAGGTATGGATACTTGAATTTGAGAATGTGTGTATATTGAAGTCTCATAGCATGGTTTTGGGAATATCATCACTATAAAGGATTGGTAAAGTTTATGAAGCTTTTGAGATTGGAAAGCAATCAAGAAGTAGATTCTCAAGGAGTAAAATTATGTCAAAAGGAGTCTTGGGTTTGATTCAAATGAATGTGAATCATCCCATATACCTTCAATATAAGATGGAAATAAATAGTACATCAATTTTAGTGATAATTTTTCTAGGTATACTTGAGTATTCGTCATGAGACCTAATGATGAAGTATTTGGGATCTTCAAGTAGTTGTATATTATGATTAAGACTATAACAAGTAGAATAATAAATAGGAGACTTTATATAAATATAGAACAATAAGGTTTTTAAGATATCAAGCTTAACATGATCTAACACTCACATACCTAGATGATCGTTTTTGCATTCATATCACTAACATGGTTGGTACTTGCATAGGCATATCATTCTAGTGATATTTTATAGCTAGACATCAATTAGTCTACCTACCTAAGTTATGGGATATCTATTTAGTCATCTTTCTAATTATTGTGTTCACACTATGGATTACTTTTATATGATGTATGATATACTCTATCATTATTCTTGGTAGAGTGATAAAGTAGAGAAGAGAAAGAAGAAAAAAGACTAGGGTCTTTAGCTTTCTATCATGTGTGCATTCTTTGTGTGTTTTGTATCTTGGAAGAGATCAATCTCCATCTCACTTTTCCCATCTTTTCATGGTATAAAAAAGCATTCTTCTAAAAGGAGCTATAAGGCCCAAGCACAAGAGTCTACAAGGAAGCCTTAGTATGGATAACACCTATGGAGATCTCCCTCATACAATCTCTAAACAATGAGCCAGCTTCACAAACTTGGAATGCTTGAGGATCTCTAGTCTAAACCTATGTGGTTGAATTCATGTTTTGGGTGAGTTTCACCTCTGTTCAAGAGCTAGAGGCTATTTGTTTGTGAATCTTGTAAGGATGTAACGTGTCCACTTATATCTTCGGGACACGTCTGAGCAGTCCATCGGAAAGGATGTCTAGAAAGCTCTGCCTGGCACTCCCATGGAATGTTACGGGGTTTACGATCTAGGTCTTTCACCGTCTGCCATGTAGCAGAAGTATTCCGGCCATTCCCACTTAGGATCGACATGAATTAGGGTTTTTCTTATTGGTCATTTCCTAATGACAACTAGCGTCGGACCCAAGTGAAATACTTTATGTAGAAACACCAGGTCCGAAGTGGATTCATGCTGCAGTTGGTTCAAGGAGAATGGGAAACGAGAGGGATGTAAAGCTCAACCTCTTTGCCATAAGGCATAGTTCCATTCCGTTCCCCTAAAACAGCATAAATCAGGATCAATTGTAATTCTAGGTCAACACTTTTGTTGTGCATGTTCTTGACGATCTTCTAGCTATTCATCATGATTTGAGAAAAGTTCCCAGCCAACCAGGACCACCCATCCGTAGGACGGACCTATGGCCCATCCACCGCACTTTCCCCGAGTTGTTTTAGTTATTTAATTACCTAGCACGTTTAGTTGGACATGTAACAATCATCTTCTTTAATTAGCTCGTTAGGCACTGGTTCTTTTACGTAATCATATCACTTGACATAGAAGAACAGTGTCAAACAAGTTTCTTATTAACAGATAATCATGTTTATCTTTGAAATACAAAAAGTCCAGCCTATAGGCTTATCCACAATCCGCCCGAAGGCTGCCCGAAGGCTATCCAGCAATCCACAGGGGTTACCAATCCAAGTTTTCGCCTGTAGACTAGTATGCGGGTCTCAAGATCCAATCCTGAGTCATGTTAGCCTCTTGTGCAGGGCCCGGAAGGCGAGGGTTTTATGGCCAGAGCCCCCCTGGCACCCAAGCGTCCTCCTGCTCCAAGTAGCGCTCAACGGAGAGACCTCTCGTGGCAAGTTCGGTCCACTTTCTCGGCGAGGTTAACAACCCTCTTGGTCAGGGTCAGGCAGGTAGTCGGGGGTAACTGAAGCTGCCTCTCCCTTCAGGCCTTCAACTTGAGGTATAGATATCCATTTATCTTTTAATTCATTGATCAAACATAGCCAAATAGTATCCTAAAATTTGTAGCAAGCACAAACATTTCCATTGGTTGTTTTTGTTGGCAAAGTGCTAAGGAATAAATCCTTCCCCTCGAGTGCGTTCAGCACTCGATCCGGGATGACTTGCGACTTGGCAAGATCCCCTATATCCTGGTTTAGGGCATACCCTATTAACCCAACTTGGTCAATACCTTAAGTTCATATGTTATACCAATTTATTGGTTTGTCCTTTTCTCTAAGCAATTATCTTTACTCAAGAAAGATACTAAATTAGGATGATTACTCATCCTCTTGCAAGATAACTTGCGTAAGGATTTGCCAACCTCATTGCGAGAATTTGGCCAGTCCCTTGTGATCCAATCACAAGATCATATGACTCCGCACTTGCTGAGCTAGTGTCGCATCGAACTATGAGACTTATTCTACTCATTGAACGGAGTCACGAAACAATCTGTTCCTGATTACATTAGGCTGGCGTCGTTAGTCCTAGGGTTCCAAGTTTCATCTTATAAGATTCTTAGGGACAAACCCTAGTTCACTTTCCAAATATGTTTCATTGTACCTACATTTCGGTGAATGTGGACAAGTATTTTGGGTATAGGAGTTTCAATTTTAGTAATACATATGATTAGGTCATGTATTAATTCCTAATGAATTTCTTGGAATTTAACTCATTCTAAACGAGTACTCCGGGGTTTAGGTGTTTAGGTTTGTGCCAATTTGTATAAATCTTGAAGATAGTTACGTTAACATTTCATAAACACATGACTCGTTGTCTACACGTAAATTGATTTTTCAACCTTAACTTATCGATTAAGGTCAGACATAGGTTAGCTTAATTCCAACTAATCTTCCTCTAACTTGCGAACAAAATTCATGCTAAACAAGCAACCTTTTACTTGATAATTTATGCAGTTGACAAACGATATTTGCCTAGAGTTATGCATTGTAAGAATCATTTCATGCCTTGCACTTTCCTAAGGATTCCTAGCACTTTCCATGATGATTCTTTGCGAAGAGGATATGGCTTAATAATACGATATGCAGTTTATACTTCTATGTTCAAACGAAGTATACTATTTTAATTACGTTTTATAACAATGAACATTAATCTAATTTTAATTCATTGTAATGCATAAAGCTTATTTTCTAGAAATACATATCAATCCTTTGTAAAGCATTTGAGACGAAAAATGCATCCTTATTTCCAACAATTATCATTTGCACGATTGAGTTATAACAATGCCAAATAACAAAATGATGAAGGAACGTGGACTTGGGGTGAGATGTCCACGTGCTGCTGGAAGATGACCCTCCTGCGGCTACGCCTTGGGCTTTCTTAGGAGGCATTACGAGTGTAGCCTTTCCGTCGTAGATGCTGCTTTGCGAATTTCCTTCTTAAGTTCCACCGTCCTTTACAAGTTTCTTTTGCTTCCTTTCGTAGACACTCCTTGAAGGGACGGGTGTGTGGAGGAGGGAAGAACCACGGAAAGGGGTCTAAAATCCAGAAAGGGGGTATTGTGAAAACCCTCTGCGAGTAGGGCTCATTTTTACATGGGAAAAAGGGGCCTAATGGGGGCCCTTAGGGGGAATTTACGAAAAAAAACTATAAGATAAAAGCTTTTGAGGGGGTGGAAAAATGGCCTAAGGGGGGTTCAAGGGAGAAATTCGAGGAGGGGAAAGAAAAAGGGGCTTAGTGAGTCCTTAGAGGGATTTTAAGGACATGGGGAGAAAAAAAAACCTTTAGGTGAAAACCCTTTTACTGGGGGAAAAGGCCCTAAGGGAGCCTTAGAGAGAAATTTTAAGGGGGGGTTTTCAAGATGCCACAATAAGGGGGCCTAAGGAGGGTTTTAGGATATGGGGGGGGGGGCAGAGAATAAGACCTTTAAGGTCTGATTTCTTTTGGGAGGGAAAGGGGGCTTATGAATCCCCTTAGAAGCTTCCCCCCAAGAAGCTTCTAATCTTCTGAGCCACGGGGGGGGGGGGGGGGGGGGGAGGAGACACAAACACCGATTTGGCGGCATTTTGACGGCTGGGGGCGCGGACTGCAACGCTAGAGGGCGACGCCATTCTGGCATTCGGCGGCAATCAGCGCCTCCTGTCCACTCACGGCAGTGGCAGCGAATCACCGACCTCGATCTCTCTCTCCCTTCACGATGCTACAGAGCCTCCTCCTATGGCATTAAGGCTAGCCTGCTCCGCCTTTCGCTTGCATCCCCCCCATTTAAATAGATAAGGGGAGGGGAATCTTTGGCAAGCTCCAACAAGGAGCTTGCCCATCATACTAATCCCTTCTTCCTCTAGCTCGACAGTCGGCTGGAGGAGAGGAAAAATTAAAAAAAATTGCTTTTATCACAAGAATTATCCACTTCATTTATCTTCTATTTGGTAGTTCGTGTGTGCCTATGCCTTCAGGATATTACATTCTCTCCCCCTTGGGGGAATCGAGATGTCCTCATCTCGAGATAAACTGGGGATATTGATGGTTGAGCGTGCCTTCATCTATCCAAGTGGCATCCTCTTTGGGATAATCTTTCCACTCGACGAGGCATTCTCTCAAGGTTCTGGATCTCAATTGTCTCTCCCTAATATCTAAGATCCTGTCAGGTCTTAGTTCAAGGACTCCTTGACTAGGCATTACAATTTGTTGGTCATCAAGTACATGGTTAGGATTAGGTACATACTTCTTCAATAGGCTGATATGGAATACATTGTGAACCTTTAGGTTCTCAGGGAGTTGAAGTTTATAAGCATTAGGTCCTAGGAATTTGAGGATCTTGTATGGTCCACAATACCTTGGACTTACCTTCTTGCAATCTCCTAAGGATACGGAACTCTTCTTAAGGCATACGCGAATGAAGACCATGTCTCCTTCTGTGAAGATTCTATCTTGATGCTTCAAATCCGCGTATGCCTTCTGTCTATCCTTGGCATCTTGGATGTCTTGTCTTATTGACTTTATTTGGTCATCCATCTCTTCCAACATCTACCTTGAAGCTTCAAACCTTAAGGTTGGATGTGAGAAGTTTAGGGGACTTCGATAGTCATGACCATACAATGCTTCGAAAGGGGTCATCTGAATGCTTTGTTGGTAAGAAGCATCGTAGGCAAATTCAACCAAAAGCAAGTATTGAATCCACCTCTTCGGCTCACGATAGCAGTATGCCCTAAGCATATCCTCGATGACTTGATTTACTTGCTTTGTTTGGCCATCTGTTTGGGGATGGTAAGCTGTGATAAAACATAGTTGAGTTCCAATGGCTTCAAAGATAGCTCTCCAGAAGTGTGATGTCAAGAGAGAATCACAATCACTAATGATTCTTCTGGGTAGCCCATGTGTATTGAATATCTCCTTGATAAACAATCGTGCAATGTCTGAGGCTTTATAGTTTGTCTTTACTGGAATAAGGTGTGCAACCTTAGTAAGCATGTCAACCACAACCATGATGGAGTTGTATCCTCCCTCGACTTGGGGTAGGCCTACAACAAAATCCATACTCATGAATTCCCATTTCATCTGGGGAATGTCAAGCGATTGCAGCTTCCCTGGCATCTTGACATGTTCGGCTTTGATATGTTGACAAGACAAACACTCGGTGACATATTTGAGAACGTCACCTTTAAGCCTCTCCCAATGGTAGCTCTTCCTAACTGCATTGAGAGTCTTGGCATAGCCACGATGTCCTGCGAAAGGGGAATCATGAGCTTCCCATAATATCTTTCGCTTAAGTGACTGGCTTGCTGGTATACACAGCCTCGTTCTATAGTAGACAAATCCACTATTGATAGAAAATTCATGATACTTAGCCTACAACTTTTGGTTTTGATCCTTGAAAGAGATCTCCCTTAGCATCTTTTGATAGGATGGATCATGGCATGCATCCTCTCTAGCTAACTCATGTATTGGGCTGTTTGGCATAGATACTTTTGTAGCTAGAGATCTGGTTGTTGATGGATTTTGCAAGATTAGGAAATTAAGGAATGCCTTGCAACTAAGTGCATCGGCAACTACATTCTCTTTTCCTGGTCGGTACTTGATTTCAAAGTCATACTCCTCCAACACTTCAATCCACCGATGTTGCCTCATGTTGAGCTCATTCTGGGTAAAGATCCATTTGAGACTCTTATGATCAGTCACTAGGGTGAACTTGTTACCCAACGGGTAGTGTCTCCAAAGCTTTAGAGCATCGATGATAGCTAGCAATTCCAGATCATATGTGGCATAATTCTTCTCATGACTCTTCAATTTCCTTGAAGAGTATGCTATACGATGACCTTCCTGCATGAGCACACATCCCAAGGCAAGTGTGCTAGCATCAGTTACTACTTCGAACTCCTTATTAAGGGCTGGAAGTTTTAAGATAGGTGCTGATACCAAACTTTGCTTCAATCTATCGAAGCTATTTTGTTCAGGAGTTGACCATGCAATGGAAGTTTGCTTCTTCAGTAAATCCCCGTCAGAGGTGCTGCAATCAAAGCATAGTTTTTGATGAAGACCCTATACCATCCTGTCAATCCAAGAAAGCTGCGTATTTCTTTGACAGATGTTGGTATTGGCCATTCAAGCACATCTTTGACCTTGGCTGGGTCCACTGAGATTCCTTCTGCTGATACTATGAATCCCAAATATTCAATCTGACATTTGAAGAATGCACACTTCTTCATCTTAGCATACAGCTTATGTGACCTCATTGTCTCAAGGACAATCCAAAGTTGGGGTTCATGATCTTCTTTCTTTTTAGAATAGACTAAAGTGTCATCGAAGAAGACGAGCATGAAGTCATCAAGATATGGCCTAAAGATATCCTGCATTAACCTATTGAAGGTGGCAGGTGCACTCGTAAGTCCGAATGACATAACTAGGAACTCAAAGTGCCTATATCTTGTATTTAAGGCCGTCTTGGGGATATCTTCTTCCTTGATCCTTATCTGATAGTAATCCGACCTGAAATCAATCTTGGAGAAGATCTTTGCACCCTGAAGATGATCAAGAAGCTCATCTATTCTAGGAATAGGGTACTTGTTTTTGACAGTTGATTGATTCAACCCTCGGTAATCAACACATAGTCAAAGTGTTCCATCTTTCTTTTTCTGGAACAATACTAGAGCTCCCCATGGTGAACTGCTAGGACGGATGTAGCCCTAATCTAGCAGCTGCTTGAGTTGTTCCTTTAACTCAATTGCTTCTCGTATGGACATTCTATAAGGTCTCTTTGCAATTGGCGCAGCTCCTGATACTAGCTTAATCTCATGATCCACTTCTCTTTAAGGCAGGAGTTCTGTCAACTCTTCAGGGAATACGTCCCCGTATTCCTTTAGCCAAGAAGGTCCTTCACTAGACTCTTGCTTCTGATCTAACTTGTTGAGTTTGATCAAGTAGACAGGTAATCCTTTTCTGACTCCTTTTATGATCCGATATACTTTGGCCAATTGGATTCTTGGAACTCCAGCCTCACGGTGAGTTGTGACTAATTCCCTTTCAGAGTTTCAAAAGGAAACTTGGCCCTTTCCATAATGAATGTGGGCGTCATTAGGCTTAAGTCAATCCATTCCAAGTAGACACTCATGGATACCTAGATTCATGACTCTGAATTTGACTGAAGTCTTCTTTCCTCCTAGAAAGAATTCCACCTTAGCAGTTTGCCTGGTACAAGTAACCTCACAACCATTTGCCAATTCCACAAGCAAGGTAGGTGCTTCTACTGTGGCTATTCCTAATCTTTTTTCACATGTTAGTGAGATAAAGGAATGTGTACTGCCACAATCAATCAAGGTCTTGAAACTTTTACCTTGATAGTCCGACGGTGTCTGAATCACTGAGAATTGGCGATTCGAGCCTTTCTTGTGTAGAGCGGCATGGACTGTCATCCTTTCAAATTCTGCTTCCATGATTTGATCTTCTTCTTCTTCTTCTTCGCACATTTTTCTATTGGCAACGTAGGCGGTTCTTCCTCTGCCTCGGGTAGCAGCTCCTTGACCACGGCCTGTTCCTTGGAAATGTGCTTGGCGATGTCCTCCTCCAAGTTTGGGACATTGCCTCTTGAAGTGACCGGGCACATTGCAGTGGAAACAACGGAGGTTTCGACCATTGCTTTGAGTGGGAACAAAGTTTTTGACATTGTTAGTCCTTGCTTTCTTTCTTTGTCCCTGATTATGACCTTGAACTCTCTTCATCTGAGGTCTGAATTCTCCTCTGTTCGGTTCATTATAAGACCAAGTTTTGTTACCCCTTGGTCTAGACTGCACCTCTTGAATTATAGGCGCAGCTCCAATGAGTGCATCCTGAAGATCTTATGGATGCATAGATTCGAGACGGGTGTTTACTGGTGGATTTAAACCAGCACAAAATTTGGACACCTGTTGTGTCATGTCCATCTGTGGCACATACTTTAAAAGTGAAAAGAATTTAGAGTAGTATGCGTCAAGAGTGAGACCCAGTTGTTTTAGCTCGTAGAACTCATTCATTTTCTGTGTGCGATATGCAGGTGGTAAGTATCTTTCCTACATGGCTTTCTTCAGCTTCTCCCAGATAATGGATCCCTCCGCAATCCCTTGATCCCTGCACCATTACTTCCACCAAAGCTTGGCTTCACCAGTGAGCTTTAGCTTGGTGAGCATAGCTTGATTGGCGGGTGTAGTACCAGCTGCTTCAAAGTAATCCCCCATGGATTCAATCCAAATTTCAGCATCAGCTTGGATGGACCTGCCTCTCCCGTCAAACTCGGGCGGCTTAATCTGCTTGAGAAGAAACTTCTTCTTCTGGATTACAGTAGTACTTGATGTAGGAGGCGAACTAGGAACCTGTACCTGGGGTTGTGCCTGGATAAAGGTTTCTTAATGTTATTATACGATAAACGTTATTGATTTATATTACATCCTCAATTTCTGCTATCAACCAAGCAATCTAACCACTTAACTTTTTATCAATTCTTATGCACAATCAGACATTGATAAAAAGAAGTCTTATTTGTATTTATATGGGCATAGCCCTTTTGGAATACAACATTTCTTGCGATGATAAGCCAACTGTTACATTTAATTTGGGGAGAACAATGTTGTATTACATTTATCTACAGGAATTGTATAATAGTATGGTTTCGGGTCATGGATCTTCAGGAATTGGTAACTCATTGGAAGTTCAGGGTACCCTTTCCTTTGGAACCCATTCTTCTCATGGCACCCCAACACTTTAATCCTGTTGGCGGGAATTACATGGGTTAATTCCTCATATACATATGAGTTCATCTCAACCCTTCGACCTCGAATATGTAATGTTGAGTTCCACAAAAATGAATAGCTTTACGACTTTCAGGTCTTCCAACCACTTGATCCTTTTTAGTTTGGTTTGTAGATAAGCAAACCGGTGGGCGGCTATATAGTAGATTCCTGAGGCACCGGTCCATCTTCGTTCCATGTACAAAGGTGATGGATTATAGATTTGCTCCAAGATGTTCATCATCTCAACCCTTTGTCGATAATGCGGAGAATGCATTGCAGTCATAAACATGACTCGAAATACTAAGAACTTGTTCCACGCTTTGTAATTCTGCAAGACAGCATTGGAAGTAGGAAAATGTTTGGAACATCAACATTTTCTTTACTTCTTCTTATTAGGATTTCATAAAAACAATTCGGTTATTTGTTGGCTCTGATACCAACTGTAAGACGTGTCCCGAAGATACAAGTGGACATGTTAGAAAGGATCACAAACATCACAAAAGTCATCACTTCACAAATAGCATGCAAGTATTGGGTGTGGTAGACAGTATTTTGATACTATTTGATATTACATGTATCATTCATGGTTTGCTTATGTATTGACTTAAATATGAGTGATAGTTTACTTGACTTAGTACCTTGTTGATTAAAGAAAATTTTAGATTAACTAATTTTCTTATGGATATAGATTATTCGGACTACATGAAAGGAGATAAGCGAAGGCTCTATAATTATTTCATGAAAATACCATGCTAGAGTAGGCCAAGGTATTCGAGAAAGGGAATTAGGATAGTTAGAGAGATATGCATTCATTTTCCATAAGTGTTTCAAGCAATATGATCGGTCATTTACAAGATGCAGATAGTCTTGCAAGAGTAGGGAATAAGTTGGTCAAAGTGTTTGGTACAAATACCAAAGCTAGAAAGTCATAGTTGAAGTTTTAGTTAAGTAATATCAAGCATGGAAATTTGTTTATTAATTGATATACATTGAAGATTAAGAGCATGGTTGTAACTCTTGGATCTATTAAAGTACAAGTTGACGATACTAATATAGTGGTTGCATGTCTCAATGGCTTGGATGAGGAGTACAAGTAGTTCCAAATTACCTCCATTAACACAAGACACACTATTTCTGATTTTGTGGATCTAATATCTATGTTTGTATTAAAAGAGAAAAACTTCGATTTTACTATAACTTCCCCACAAAGCAAGAATATTTGAAAACAAGTGCTTTACTATAATACAAGTAGAGATAGAGATCATAGTAGGAGAGGCTACATTGATGGCTATTATGGGTAAAATCAAGGGCAATCTTATGACTCATAGGAGTAGTCACATATAGGTGGTAGAGGCCAATCTTGAGGAAAAGGGAGCCCTAGAGGATATGGAAAACAGAATGTAGGTTATGATAACAAAGACTACTACAACTATGGTCATAAAGTTCATACTACATATAATTTTCTAGAAAAAGAGAAGAGGTCAAAATAATAGAAATGGAAGAAGAGGATATAACAATTATCTATATATCAATAATCAAGTTGATAATTGAAAGTTATTTGTTATATAAAACATGATGAATATAATTAATGCAAAACCATTAGTAGTAATGACTAATAATCTATGGAATGTGGATTTAGGTATCTCTAATCATACGAGATCTCATGGAGAATGTTTTAGAGAAATAAAAAATCCTAAAACACATGGTTTGATTGAAATAAGTGACAATACAATATAAGGCTATTACTCATGTAGAGAGTGGTATGTAACCTTTATTGATAATCATACAAGGAAGGTATTTCATGAAGGAGAAAAGTGAGATGTTCTCTCACTTTCAAGATTTTAAAAATATAATTGAGAAATATATGTGAAGATTAATTGCGTGAGGTTAGCACCAGGAGGGGGAAAGAGTACCTCTCCGATGAAATCATTAATATTCTCAAATCGCATGGCAATCAAAGGCAGTTTACATGCATATATAGTTTGCAAATAGAATCATGGTGTCACTAAAAGGAAGAACATGCACATTGTAGAAATTGCACAAGCTTTTATGGCTAAAAAGAACATGCCTCATTATTATAGGGCTGAGACATGATGTGACACTAGAGAACTTTACTAGCAAGAAGCCACATTTATCAC
Organism: Lygodium microphyllum; assembly: GCF_053477565.2. NCBI lineage: Eukaryota > Viridiplantae > Streptophyta > Polypodiopsida > Schizaeales > Lygodiaceae > Lygodium > Lygodium microphyllum. The sequence continues at coordinate 175,595,371 of NC_141135.1, forward strand.
ATGTTAAGTATTTGGATGCATTGTATATGTACATGTTCCTGACTAGCTAAAAAAGAAGTTGGATCGAAAGTTCAATGGTGTGTATTTGTTAGTTATTCCCTTGAGAAAAAGGGTTATAATTATTACAATCCAATTACACTCAACTTATAGGTGAACAAAGATGTTGTGTTTGATGAGATTAGCATTTGTATGTTGTTGATTTTTTTTTTTGCAAATTATGTCAAAGAAAATTTGATTGCAAAAAATATGCATCCACTATTATATACATTGAGTGGACCTAAAGAGTCTTTTTCTAATGGGTCTACTAAGAGACCATGGAGTGGCATGTTATTGCAAATAGGACTTCTATAAGTCTAAAACATGCTAACAAAAGATAAAGAAAAGATATTTGAAGCACTTAGTGTGCCACATGTTTCTATAGGCTATTCTTATGTAGATGGTGGATCTAAGGGTTCACATCAAAGTGTAAATAAGGAGTTTGGTATTCTAGTTGTTAATACACCTAGTGTGAGAAAAGACAAGGTTAATCTTATGTAGATGGTGGATCTAAGGGTTGAGATCAAAGTGTAGATAAGGAGTTTGGTATTCTAGTTGTTTTTACACCTAGTGTAAGAAAAGACAAGGTTAATGTAAAAGGGTCACATAGTGCATTGCAAATATGTAGGTCAACAAGAGTAAGGTATCGTGTAAATAGGATGACATATGATGGTTATGTTTTTCATCGTTATGCAAATATGGCGAAGGTGATAAAAGCAATTGAGCCCACTTGTTTTAGGTAAGAAAATGGTCATTTGCAATGGGAGAAAGCCATGGATGAAGAAATGGATGCATTGGATGTAAATCACACTTGGGGATTTGGTTCCAATACCTGAGGGAAAGAAAGCTATAGGTTGCAAGTGGATATACAAGGTAAAACATAATGCAAATGGAAGAGTGAGAAAGTATAATGTAAGACTAGTTTCCAAAGGTTATGCATAGACTTATAGGATTGATTATGAGGAGATATTTGCTCTAATGGCAAAGATGACAATCGTAAGAGTTGTTATTATAGTGGCTATAGAAAAAGGTTGGTTCTTTCATCAAATTGATGTAAAAATGATTGTTGCATGGTGAGTTGCAAGAAGAGATGTACATGGAGCAACCACAAGGTTACGAGAGCATGGTTCACCCCAATTATGTGTGTAGGCTATGTAGAGTCGTGTATGGACTGAAACAGGTACCAAGAGCATGGCATGACAAGATAGAACAATATCTTATCTCTCTTGGTTTTCATGTTCAAAATGCAGACCACTCACTTTATGGAGCATGATAGGGACATTGTTATGATCACCATATATATGGATTATTTGATAGTTTGGGATGATAATGGCAAGAGATAGAGCATGTGAATAGTTTTATTAAGCAAAAATTTGACATGAATGATTTGGAAGAGTTGAAGTACTTTCTTGACATTTAGGTGATGGGAACATCAAAGAGGATATGGCGCTCACAAAAAGGTAGTATATATTGGATAGGTTGATGAAGTATGGTATGGCTGATTGTAAGAAAATTTCTATGCCTAACTATTGATGTGAATGAGATATTGTAGGATCCTACAATGTAAAGAAAGATGGTGGGAAGTTTGAACTTCACCACTATCACCAGGCATGATTGTACCTACATAGTTAGGTTGGAGAGTTAGTTTATATCAGTGCCTCGTAAGATTCATTTGATATTGTAAGACATACCTTCTGGTACCTTAAGGCCATATTAGATTATGGTGTCTTTTATAAGGCTAATTGGGTGGTGCTATTATTTGGTTATACCGATGTAGATTGGGTAGGTAGTGTGTCTTTTTAGAAGTTTACTAGTGGCTATGTAGTTTATCTTGAAAGTGGAGCTCTAAGAAAAAACCCATTGTTGCATTATCAAGTACAGATACAAGGTATAAGTGTGTTGCTATGACAACATGTGCAAGACTTTATGGATAATCAATTATTGTAACTAGATTATCCATGAAACATAGAATGAGGAGTTGTCATGAAGAGCGATAGTCTTTTGACTAGTGAGGCATGTTCAGAGGTTGCAACTAGACATGACAAGTGCAAATAATGATTGGTGCATAAGATACGTAAGGCACATATTTTGACACCTAGTTCAATGTATTCATTCCACAACCTTCCCAAATTGATGGCAAGACCTAACACTTTAAACCTTTTTCTGTTGAATTCATGTTAGAGATTTCAATGGTATGTCCTTCATATGTTATAGTGAATGAAGTTATACTTCTTGCTCTTAGAGAAATATCTCTCTTATATTCATCATTGTATCTCCAAGGATATAGGACCTAATAGTTAAGTGTATCCATTTTGAGCAAGACATAAACAATTTTAGTGTTTGTACATAGGTTGTTTGATATGGATATCATAGAAACTTCTAATGATGATATTCTTATAGTTCATGGTGGAATATATTATGGATCCTAGAACATGAGATTTTAGTTATTATACTTCTTATATAATGGCAATCAACTCAAGTCCTTAGTCTCCTCTATCTTTATGAACATTGTTGTCCTATGCCACACACACCTTATATTTTTTATATTGAAAGCTATCTTTCTTATAGTAATACTCCATATCCATTGTACTAGATTTATATTTTTAATACCACATTTATATTTCAATATGGATAATTTAAATAATTTGTAATAATTTATTTGGCTTATGAAGTTTTATTGTCGATAATTAGTATCAAAGAAGTTAATGGTTATAATACTTGTTCACACGGATCAAATGTTGGCTATAGTAGAGAGTTTGAACATTTGAAATATCATTGAGCTTGTGGATGTTAAAAAAAATATAGAAGATATATTTCTAGAAGGAAAATAACACTTGAGCATAGAAGGAAATTCGATCTTGATGTTCATTTTAGATCTAGACTTATATATCATGATAAATAAAGTTGCATGTGGCTGAAGTTTCAAATTGAGGCTCATATCTCCACTCAATGAAGAGTCATATATGAAGCAATCACAAGAATCAAATGTAAGGTTGAAACGATAGCATTACTTGACCCTTAATTTTAGAATTGAGCCTCATTTCTATCTACATCAAGACTTATGTAAAGTGGTCATGAGGATGAAACATAGACTTGGAGTACACTTGAATATTTTTGGAGCTACCTTATCTACATGTAGTAAAAATGAGTAGCAATGAGGACTAATGTACTATGGATGAAGAGAGAGTGTTCCATATCTATTTGATAAATATAAGTGGAAAAATCAAGGAAAGTGTTATTTGTCAATCTAGCATGTGCTACAATTATCAATAGTTCTACCTTGAGATCATGATTGAATTCAAGCTAGTGGTGACTAAAGTGTAAATGTTTTCTATCAACTTTATATTCAAGATATTGATTGCTTGCAATATATAAGGAAATTTCAGTTCATTATTATTCTATCAATTTTATAAATTGGTGCAAAGAGATGAGGGTCCATTATATCTAAAAGATCTACTACATGTACTGAAAAGAGTTTGCAAGCATACCGTGCAAGGGATAATTGACTAGTTTGGCCTTGTGGGGCACACTTCCTTTAATGGACCGGCCGCCATAGGAGATAAAGTTGCGGACTAATTGGCAAGAAATACTGAATTTTTATGTATAATTATGGAGATGGGACATGAATAAAATAATTGGTTTTCTTGAAATATTTTCTATCAGAGATTGAAGAAGCTCGAAGCTTGAGAGAGAGAGAGAGAGAGAGACAAAGAGAGAGAAAGTAATAAATGAAATGAAATGCAATGATATAATAACATCGTAAAAAGGTCGAAATGACGTATGCGACCATGAGTTACAATCATGCGTACAATGGTACAACTATTTGGGTAAAATATGTAGGACAAAGAAAAATAAGAAAGGAAAGTAATTATGGTTGTGTAAAACATAGAGCTCTATCTAGTAACAATAAGCTCCACATGGTACAATCTCATGTGGGTATGGAGGGCCTAGTTGTAGCTCGAGCAATAATCCCCTGTATCTACCTATGAAGGTGTCATCAGTGTCTATGTCAAGACCTAGGACATTTACATCAGCTAAGTTGACCGACCTGATCAATCAGTACTCCTTGTTTGTGTCTGGATAGTGGCAATGAGAGACTCTCTCATATGGACTGAGGCTGTAACTCTACTAAAGTCTCTTGAGTCTCCTTTGCAAAGAATTCTACGAGTTGCCTCTATAAAAGGGCTCAATGTCCTCAAGTGGCTGTAATCACAAAGCCATTGTATCTCAAGGAGAAAGAGGCTGAGGCATCGTTGATCAGTAAAATCCATGACTTTCGATATAGTGGTCCAAATTTGTCTTGAAAGAGATAGTGGAAATGACCACGGATCTCATAATACGCTAGGCAGCCATAGGAGCATATATAATGCTCCTCTATCTCTGGCTCTAGCTGACATATTTGGCATATGAGATCCCCTAGTGGGATGGATCTATATCTGCCAATCTCAATCTCTAGGTGATGTGAGAAGGTGCACAACACTGGCCAATAGTACACCTAATCCCATGGAAAAGGTGGGTGTCCATATATCTCGGGCGAACAATAAATCCATCATCTATACTACAAAAGAAATGCTCGTGGTAGAAAGCCATCGTTGTCCCTAGCTCTTCCCCTTGGCATCAACCATGTTCACATGATATCCAACTAGATAATATCCATTATGATGATCCTGTGAATCTCTTGCCTGCTCAAATCAAGAGATAGTGCAATAAGGGGGTAGTGGAAGGGGGTTAACTTGACATCCATGGTAAAGCCATGTAGCTCAAACCAAGCCAACATTTGTGCATACCAACATGAAGTATCACCCTCTCTAGCAAGTTGCCTAGAGGACTCAAGAGCCAACTATGCATATCTATGTCTGGGGGGTAAGTCCCATAGGCTATGTATGTATGGGATCGATCGAGTGAGACCCTCTACCACAATCGATGTATTTGCCAACTTAGCTCTGATGATCTCATGTGGAACTGAGGCCTTACATCCGATCTTCTTGGATATCATGGACACTAGGGGTTTCTCCATTGGCCTTCATCCGTCATAAGTGTGCCCTGGTCTGCTATGGTGGTCGAGACTGGTCTCCCAGATATGTCCTGCATAGAGTAGTGTGGGTGTCCTCCATAGCTTGGTGCCGGGTTCCTGGAAGTGCACGTGTGAGCACATCCTCTCCAAACTACCTAGTGTTGTGTATCCACCACAAGAGTAAGTCTAGTGTCTTCTACCTCTCGTGTAGAAAAGATAGGCCATGTGAGTAAGACTCCAAGGTATACATAAGAATCCACATACTCTAGCTCCCAGGGTCCACATGTGAATTTAGGTGCTGATCTCGTGACCCACTGTGGTGTAGTATTAAATAAAATCACATTGGTTTTACCAAGATTCATTGAAAGCCCAGTCTCCAAAGTATGGGAGTGTAATGCATCCAAGTGTCTTTGTAGACCCTCTAGAGAGTCAACTATCAATACAATGTCATCTACATACTATAGGATAGGTATCTCGGTGCCACTAGTGGAGCTCCTGTATCTCCTTCATGTGAAATATAATCAACAATCCCATCAATGTACAGGCCAATTATTTCGAAGAGAGAGGGCAACCCTGCTTCAATCGAATGGTGGACACTACAAGATATAAACCTTATACCGACGTTTAAAGCGACGAAAATACAAACAACAAAATTTGCCCCCGTCGTCGCAAAAAGCGTTGTTATTGACGACGCCATAGAAACGTCGCTATATGCGTCACTATTTGCGTCGCAAATAGCGACGCATATAGCGATGAAAGCAGTAAAGTTGCGACGCTCATAGCGAGGCCAATAGCGACGCGAGCAGTAAATTTGTGATGCAAATAGTGACGGTAACAGGGAAAAAAAATTTTGTGGCAGGGCAGCTTGTTGCACTGTGTGCTGTATGAGAGCCATACAAAATAGTTTCTGCACTGCTGCATACAAAATGCTTGCAAACAAAAAGAATGTATACTGAAATCATAAAACTGATACATGAAATAAATACATGATCGCATAAAATGCGATTGGTACAATCATGAAAGGATATCACTAATACATAGAAAATGTCTACATAGATCAGGCGACTAAAAACTAAATGTGTGTGAGCTCTAAGGATCCAAGGGCGAGCTAGAAATCCTCGTCCCCCGAAAGCTTGTCCCGCCGCAAAGGAGCATCAAACGGATTCTGCAGAAAAAGAAACAACATATCAATCCACCATACAATAATGCATTCAAATATCTCATGGTAACTACGGACAAGAAAGATGAGTGACTTACAGGGCCGCCGTGTTTATACAATCGGTCGATCAATGCCCTGAGACCGTGCCTCTCTGCATATCGAGTCTCAAGGCCTTGCGGATCGTGATTTGTAATGGAGTGCTGCAAAGAAAACAAAATGCTAACTGTTAGAAACATGATTGTCAGTACAAAGAATATTTCAAAAAAACAAATAAGCAAAACAAAAGAGAAACTTACAAAGTCCTCCAAATATGTCCTGTAGCCGCCACTCCCAAGATGATGCACCGCTCCGGCCTCGATTCGTGCCCTCACCGCCTCCCGCTGTTGACTCCAACGTCCTGGCAAATCTGTAGCCTCCTCCCTCAGTCGGCGCCAGTCATCTGCATCTAACCACTTGGGCTTTGGAGCCCCACTCTTGATTGCCTTGCGTGCGTCGGATCGTCTATGTGACATGTATATACGTATGCAATCCATCATCCAGCCCGTAGAGAATCTATCTACTGCGGCTGGCACCGGAAACTCCTTGTGCAAGGATGCTACTATGTAGTCCTTGCTCCCCTCCGGTATGTTCCTCCAATAATCCAGGACGTTGTGCCGAAAAACTTGTTGGCACAACTCCCTCATGCGAGCCATCACCCTCCTCCCCTCATCATTCATGATGATGGCTCCTGACCTACTATCCACTAGGTATCCATAACCCCTAGGAGTCTGCCTAAGATGGGCCCTCTCACATCTCCGTCCACGCTCCTGGGCATATCGAGGAGACCCCTGTACATCCGGTGTACCGACGGGGGTACCCTCTCCCGGAGTGCCACTCAAAGGGGTGCCACCAAAAGGAGTGCCACCAAAAGGCATGCCACCTGCTGACGGCTGCGCAAAAGCCGGAGTAACTGGAGTAGACGTCCCCACAGGTGTGACAAATCCTGGAGGTGACGCAGCTCCAGCTAAACGACGAGACGGAGACACCACGTCCGTGTCTCCACAGTAGCACCCCCCTGATCCTCCTGCAGTCCCTCCCTCTGGCCCAAGTCATGAGCATCGAGATCGTCTGCTCGAAGCTGAAGCATCTGATCGCACTGAAGCAGATCTAGCAGAGCGCCCTGACAAAGAGCGAGACAGCTCCTGGTCTGCCATCTCTCTGAATCTCGCGAGCTGATCTAGAGACATGCGTGCCATCATGTCCTGAAACTCCTCATCGCTCATCCCTCGACTCATCCTGAAAATGTCACCTGCACAGATAAAAAATAATGTTAGAATAATCAATTTAAACTATACAAAGCACAGTAATATAAATCATTTTTGAAAAATCCCTCTTAAAATGCATATCTTATGTACCTTTATGGAAGATCTAAACAACGAATTGAGTAATACAATTCTCCAAGAATGAAGTATTCTATGGTCCCATATTAATCTCCTGACACAACTCTGCATACACTGGAAGGTCGATAGACATGTCACCACAAAAGAACGAGTCTGCCTCGTTTTCAAAAAATTCTAGGACTTCTGTATTTCCATCATTGTTAGCCGATGCGGGCTCCAAGCTTGCGGTGGCCTCCACCCCTTGTAATATCGACCCCTCTATTTGCATATTTTCTTCATCTATGCCTGGAACATCGCTTTGATCATATACTCTCGCAGCTCGAGGAGTTGAAGGTATAACATACCACCATCGAGGTTGTCGGGAGTTTGGATAGAAGATTACCTATTCATAAACACTTACAAAGCGAGTTCAAACCATTGTGACATAAACCATGTCGTATTACAATTAGCAAGCAAATGACTCTTTGCACCTGTTCACAATGGGCCGGCAACACAAAGATATCGCGCAAATCCGTCCATTTTTTTTCGGAATCTATTTCGAGAAATCCAGATGGACCTCGTCGAACTGTTGCTCCAGCTCCTCCAAGTACCACTTTGAACCACTGCACATCGAATAGTATCATGGAGAAGCTACGGTAATCTACCGTAATAATACTTTGCAAGTTCCCAAAATACTCCATCTCATTCACAACCGTGTTCGGATCCGTTGCTCGTCGTTGGCTCTCTTGCTCAAACCTTGCCATGACACCATAGTCCATTGTGGAGCGCATTTTGTCAATACGCTCCATGCAAAAATGTTGTCCGCGCAACCACGCTGCACTATATATTTTGTACTGTACATTGAAACACTCAAATTAGATGTAGCAATCTCCACTTTGTCCACAAGATGCACAAGAAGGTGAACTTGTATCGTGAGCATGCTAGTGGGCAGGTATTTCTCAAAGAGACAGACCATCTCAACTGCTCCCCGCCTTGCGGATTCAATAGAGGACGTCTTAATCTCTTTCTGTGATATCCATTGCACCAAAGTCGACAACTTGTAAATGGCCCCGCGAATTTCTGGAGTAAGGCATCCTGCGATCGCGATCGGTAGGACAAACTGCCACAAATGAGAAAGCATTATGAATAATGGCCACTTTTCAAATTGCAAAATGTCCACGCTAATTAAAATCCATTCTGTTCACAAACCTGACATATCTTATGCCAATCATGGGATTTTAGCCCAGACATTTGGTCATCTTTAGAAAATGCGGACCTGAGAGAATGCATCATACCCGTCGGAGTGCGGATAGACTTGATTACTTGCTTTACAATGCGCTCTTCTTTCGTAGACAAAACCCAGGGAGCGCGAGGAAGCTGCACTCCCCCTTCAGCACTCGACTGAGGCCAAAGCGCCTCCATCTTACCTACCTCCTTTAAATCCATTCGTGACCCTATAGTGTCTCTCTTTCCTGTGATGTGGTCCCATAGCAAGCTGCCCACATTCTTGAAAATATGCATGGGATCCAACAAGTGGTTGACCTGTAAGTGGGTCCAATATGGCAACTCGTAGAAAACTGAGAACCATCGCATTCCATTTGGATGTGATTCTGGGTTTACCATTTTCAGCTCATACCAGCTTGCAGCGTTCATACGTGCTCAAGGTCGTCCAAGAAAACCTTCCCTGAGTTCATGATCCTCCGGCAAGAAAGCGACGTGTCCTTGATATACCATCTTCTTCATGGTTTGTGACCTTCGGGAGTCTAACTGTGGCCCACACAATGGACATGCATGATAACCTAAGGTAACCAGACCCGTAAGGCGAGCCACGACCTAGTGAATACTTGATTGAATGAAATAAAATATAGATATTACCAGCGAGAACAAAGGTCTGCTCACCTGAGCACTCTCCCAATCCCTGAAAGTCATGCATCGTCCACATGAGAATGGCTCGAATGTTGGCTGACCGCCGACCATCGCGCCTGCTCATATCTTGCACAGTGACCCCCTCCTCCCACAAAATCTTAAGCTCATCGACTAATGGACGAAGATACATGTCCATATTTTTTACTTTGTAGCGGCCCGGGACGAGCAAGCTAAGGATGAGATGTCCTTTCTTCGTAGAAAGCCATGGAGGGATGTTGTAGTTGACAAGCACTATAGGCCACACACTGTAAGAAGTCAAGCGCAGACCGAATGGGTTCACACCATCCATGGCGAGACCGAGCCGAAGATTCCTTGGCTCTCGCGCAAAGCCTGGGAAGGTAGAGTCAATGTGGCTCCATGTGCGCGAATCCGCTGATATTCGTTGAACTCCATCCGTGGACCTATTCTGCACATGCCACGTTGTCAAGCTTGCCATGGCAGACGTGTGAAACATGTGGTTTATGTGGGGGATGAGCGGAAAGTGTTTAAGAACTTTTTGAGGGATAGTTTGCCCTTGCAAGTCCTGTCGATACCTGTGAGCACCACACTTTGGACATGTCTCCATAGTCTCGCATTCATCTCGAAACAATATGCAGTCGTTGATACATGCATGGATGTTATTGTAGTCCATGCCAAGCTTCCGTAAAACATGTCGTGCATCATCACGAGACTTAGGCATGGTATTTGCACGTGGTAATATATGATATTTCAATAACCTGAAAAAAATCATAAAACACCTTGAAAAAACACAAATGTTTACAATAATACTATTAAAAAAAAATCAATGAAGCCTATGTGCAAGGTACCTGAATAACTCAGTCACACTCGTATCGCTCCAACCGTATTTTGCTTGCACACTTAAGAGTGCAAGCAATGTCTTCAACCGAGATACTCGGCACCCATCATATAATTGTATGGATGCTTCCTCTCTAAGCGTGTCAGATGTCTCAATATCCATGGGAATCAATGCATCGATCATTGCCTCCATCTCAGGCTCCAAGATTGTAGGTAGGTCGGGAAGGTTGTCTGTCTCCTCTGGCATTGACGGTATAGATGGGCCTTGCGAGTGGTGGATTGGCTCCTGCAATCCATCTATTGCACGTCCACAAACTCTTCTAATTGGCCGCAAAGGGTGCACTCCCCCTTGGGTCGAGACAACACCCCCTAGATAGAAAATTTGCCAACAAGACCCAATCTTATTGTGTATGGTTTTCAATTAGCTTGAGAGTACAATGCATGATTAATATTAACTTCAAATTACCGTTTGCTGAAAATCCGCAATCGCCTAATCAATGATCTTAGATTGAAACTCGCCAAATCGTCGTACGTGTTCTATAGACAATCGGCATTTTCGTCTAATTGCCAACTTGCATTGAAAGCAAGGACATGGGACACGCTGATTAAAATACGTCTCGTGGTCTTGAACAATAAGACCTTCTTCGTTTTCCATCTTATCTACATTACAGCAAACGAGGCTTAAATGGATAGCTTTATGGAGATGTACGTCAAGTTGCAAGTTGACCATAAATCTTGCATTGTATATAGTAGTTGAGAGATTTTCCGATGTTATATCTCGGCCTTGTATCATGCTCAAGGATTTGTTTGTCCCAATAGATAATTATTTGTTATATCTCGGCTTTGAGTATAAGTAATCCATTTTGAGCATCATTGAGGATCTCTTAGTCTAATAATAAATCAGTCTCAACAAAAAGCATCTTAAAAATGTGGTTTTTTTGTCCTAGGATCGCGTATTAAAATTAATACGCGCCATCTATGAAATTTAATAACTATAGTAATAAAATTTATTTCAATCAATTCTACTCATAGTCATAAGACCTGAGAGAAAATATCCTATACTCAATTTAAGGGTTCCTTCTTCTATAACAATACTTTTGGGTTCATTTTGATGAAGTACCGTAATGACCATTAGCTAGGGTATCATTTTCTTTTAGTCCTTCCGTTGACTAGTTGGCATGATTTCTAATTTGTTATGCCTATAAAGTTAATACAAAAACAATGAATTATGCATATCACAATTAGATCCCCTACTTGGACATTATAAAGGAATTGACCATTTTTAAGCCATCTTAAAGAGTCACCAATGTACGTGGCCCATGGCAAAGCACATTGCATACCATTATCGATAAGTCTATTATCTTAAATTTCCTTCCCCTCCCTCTCCCTCTCTTTCTCTCCCTCTCTCTCCCTCTCCCTCTCTTTCTCTCTTTCTCTCTTTCTCTCTCATTTCCTCTCCTAAACAAGCAAAAAAGAAAGTGATTCAAACAACAAACAACCAAACCCGTCGTGAGAGAGAGAATGCACTCTCTCTCTCTCACCCTAACCCTCTCCCTCTCGTTCTCTTTCTTTCCCTCTCTCATTTCCTTCCCCTCCCTCTCCCTCTCCCTCTCTTTCTCTTTCTCTCCCTCTCCCTCTCTTTCTCTTTCTCTTTCTCTTTCTCTTTCTCTCCCTCTCTCTCCCTCTCCCTCTCTTTCTCTCTTTCTCTCTTTCTCTCTTTCTCTCTCATTTCCTCTCCTAAACAAGCAAAAAAGAAAGTGATTCAAACAACAAACAACCAAACCCGTCGTGAGAGAGAGAATGCACACTCTCTCTCTCACCCTAACCCTCTCCCTCTCGTTCTCTTTCTCTCCCTCTCTCATTTCCTTCCCCTCCCTCTCCCTCTCGTTCTCTTTCTCTCCCTCTCTCATTTCCTTCCCCTCCCTCTCCCTCTCCCTCTCTTTCTCTTTCTCTTTCTCTTTCTCTCCCTCTCCCTCTCTTTCTCTTTCTCTTTCTCTTTCTCTCCCTCTCTATCTCTCTTTCTCTCTCATTTCCTAAACAAGCAAAAAATAAAGTGATTTAAACATTAAACAAGCAAAAGGGAGAGGGAGAGAGACAATGCACTCTCCCTCTCTTTCTCTTTCTCTCCCTCTCTCATTTCCTTCTCCTCCCTCTCCCTCTCCCTCTCTTTCTCTCTCATTTCCTCTCCTAAACAAGCAAAAAATAAAGTGATTTAAACATTAAACAAGCAAAAGGGAGAGGGAGAGAGAGAATGCGCTCTCCCTCCTTCTCCCTCTCTTTCTCTTTCTCTCCCTCTCTCATTTCCTCCCCCTCCCTCTCCCTCTCCCTCTCCCTCTCTTTCTCTTTCTCTTTCTCTCCCTCTCCCTCTCCCTCTCCCTCTCTTTCTCTCTTGCTCTCTCGTTTTCTCTCCTAAACAAGCAAAAAAGAAAGTGATTTAAACATTAAACAAGCAAAAGGGAGAGGGAGAGTGCAGCTCTCCCTCTCTCTCTCTTTCTCTTTCTCTCCCTCTCCCTCTCTTTCTCTTTCTCTCCCTCTCTCATTTCCTTCCCCTCCCTCTCCCTCTCCCTCTCTTTCTCTCTCTCCCTCTCTATCTCTCTTTCTCTCTCATTTCCTAAACAAGCAAAAAAAAAGTGATTTAAACATTAAACAAACAAAAGGGAGAGGGAGAGAGACAATGCACTCTCCCTCTCTTTTTCTTTCTCTCCCTCTCTCATTTTCTTCCCCTCCCTCTCCCTCTCCCTCTCTTTCTCTCCCTCTCTTTCTCTCTCATTTCCTCTCCTAAACAAGCAAAAAAGAAAGTGATTTAAACGTTAAATAAGCAAAAGGGAGAGGGAGAGAGAGAATGCACTCTCCCTCCCTCTCCCTCTCTTTCTCTTTCTCTCCCTCTCTCATTTCCTCCCCCTCCCTCTCCCTCTCCCTCTCTTGTGAAAGTGGTCTTAAGGATGGGCATAAAAATATATAGTTCGTAGCTTATGTAGAGCCTTTCTACTTATTTTGATACTCTCTTGTGTTGATTACATCTCCTTGAAACTATTTTCTCTTAATCATTCTCTTTGATTGAGAATTTGGATTTTTTATTGAGGGCCCAGATTGCTACAAAAGTGGCTTTTTTCCTGCTACAAGGCTACTGTTAAAAAGGATATTACCCTTTTAGAGAAAGTTTCAAATCTATTACCCTTCAAACGAATTGTCGTCAATTTGAGAATATTTGTAAGGAAAAGTTCAGCCACCCTTGGCTCTGGTCCCACAAGTTCTCCTTTCCCTCAAAATTTCTAGGAAAGTAATGCCCATGGACAAGACCAATGATCATCTTTTTTCCACGTATTCATAAAGCAGAGCCGCCTTTTCCTATTAAGCTATTGGCATTGAAAAGTAGATTGAATTCTCCGTAGGCAACGGACTAAGAAGAGGTCAACAGGGGCTTTGCCGTTCGTTGAAGCCAACAGGTCGGTGCGTCACAGTGCAGCTCAGTGCGGCTCATTGTCTATGAGATGGGTAATTAATCTATAGCCATATCTCTCTCTCTCTCTCTCTCTCTCTCTCTCTCTCTCTCCAGCAGGGTCCCTTTGGCGATGCAGGCAGCCGCACTAGTTTATCATACGAAATGGCCGGTGAGCTGACTATTGGAGGGTCGTTTTGACACTATTGATCAGTGGCAGCCCGTAATGGACTGCTGACGGCTGCCATATGCTGGACTGCTGACGGCTGCCATATGCTCAGCCTAGATCTTGTATATAATCAGAGACATCATATCACTCCGATCTCACTTCATCGTCTCAGCTCCCAGCTCACAGACAGCTTTGCAAGAAAGAGCTTCTTCCTGTTCTGTGTCATCGTCTTACAATTCCAAGAACGTGCTTTTCTATTCCGTGTCATCTCGCTGATTCACAGCATAAACAATGCCTGCGCCCCTGGTGCCCGACGTCGCTACATCCGACCCAGCTGTCCGTTACCACCTTAACGATACCAACAAGATGAAACCAGATGATGGCCATTCATATGATCGTGACCGCGAGCTCCTGCATCTTCATCGCAAGATCCCGCGGCCGGCCGATCATGATAGGAATAACAGTGTGCTTCCTGCTTCTGCTGTATCTAACTTACCCAGCGATCAATCTCTTAACTTAAGGAGCAAGGAGTCCGCCATCTGTCGCTTCGAGGCCATGACCCGAAATGCAGCGGTGGTTCAGAAGAGGGTCCTGCAGAGAATCCTGGAGGCTAACGTATCCTGCGAGTATCTGCGCAACTGCGGCCTCCGCCCGGGGCAGAAGGTCGACGCGGCCTCCTTCAAGCGCCTGGTGCCACTGGTCACGCATGCAGACGTTAAGCCCTTCATCGACAGGATCGTCAACGGGGATCGGTCGGCGATCCTTACGGGAGCTGCCATAGACGCCATGTCTCTAAGGTAATATTATTTATTGCAGTAAGCCCTCAGATTCAGCAGGTATTCTTCAGCATCTGAGCATATGATCCTATATATGCACTCGTTTATGCTTATAGAGTTCTCTGTACACTTTTCTGACAGAATACAACATGCACTTCTTCAGCTAAAGTTCTCTTTAAACTTTTCTTGCATGGCTCAAGTCGACAACTAATTTTTCTTGTTAAGAAATAAGCATTACGCGCGTGCTGAATCGTATGCTTTGATTACACTGCAGCTCCGGAACTACGGATGGCCGTGAGAAGTACATCCCCTATTACGAAGGCTTGAAGAAGGGCACGCTTGAGGTTGCCAGTATTGCTGCGGCCTACAGAGAGCGGTAAGTAAAGATGCCAACATGAAGGCATGCGTAATTATCTTAGCTCCAGCACCACGCGCAATACCTAAGCTCGGCCTAGTATTAGACACATCGACTGTAATACAGCTCACCTTGATTTGCTGGCTTGTTAGACAAATACTAGTAATGATATATCAGCACTGCCCATTAAGTAAGCTCAAGTAATCGCTGCGGCCTACTGCGAGAGCGGTAAGTAAACATGAAGGCGTGCATAATTACGACGAGCACGACCCCCAATTGAGTCTTACTCGTAGCTGAAGCTCTTCACCCTAAGCTCTGCTTATATCCTCAACAAGTATTTACTTTGTATTTCTCAGCTTAAATTGCTGATTGAGTAGAAAATCGCTGCTTGTAAAATAAACGTCGACCACAGAAATATACTGAACGAATGCTTGTTGGTCTTGCTCGTCAAAGCTTCAAACAATAATGCCAGCTGGAGTCAGCTGAACTTTTTGAATCAGCATAAAAAGATAGTTGAAAATTCCTTTAACAAGCAATGCTCCAATCGCGTGAGGTCTCATGCTCTCTTCTTCATGTATATTTATTTCCCTACTAAGGATCTTATCGCCCCATCTCTCCAGGGTGTATCCGCTCTCTCCCGATGCACGCATATTGGAGTTCACCTTCTGCGGCAAGTTCTTCACCACCGAGGGCGGCCTGAGAGCCGGAACTGGGACGACACATCTCATAAGAGGCGACGCATTCAAGCAACGACAGCTCATGTGCAACAAGGCGCGACCATGCAGCCCTAAGGAGGTTGTGCTGGCATCGGACTGCCGCCAGGCCATGTACTGCCACCTGCTGTGCGGCCTCCTGCAAAGGCACCAGGTCGAGATCATCAGCGCCATCTTCGCCTACACGCTCCTGGAGGCCTTCCGCTCGCTAGAGAGGCAATGGCGAGACCTCTGCGACGACATAAGGTGCGGTCAGCTCAGCCCTTCCATCGTCACCGATCCGTCACTCAGAGTGGCGGTATCCGGCTTGCTTGTGCCCAACCCGGAGCTCGCGGCGCGTCTCAGCAAGATATGCTCCAGAGCCGAGAGCGCTGACACGTGTTGGCTCGGGGCTGTGCGCAGCCTGTGGCCACGGTGTAAGTATCTGCTGTCCATCAACACGGGAGCCATGGAACCTTACGTGGACCGACTGCGGCACTTCGCGGGCTCCGAGATTCCCGTGGTCAGCGCTGACTACGGTGCCTCGGAGGGCTGGGTCGGCGTCAACCTGGACCCTACGTCGAGCCCTTCCGACGTCTCTTTCACAGTCATCCCCAGCCTGGCTTATTTTGAGTTCATACCTTTGTCAAGGCCCCATCGTTGCGAGGGCGGTGAGCCGGTTTGCTTAACTGACGTCAAAGTGGGTCAAGAGTATGAAATCGTCATGACTACTACTGGAGGTATACATGCCCCCCTTTTTCAATCTTCACAAAGAACATTTCTGGTATCACTATCGGGAGCACATACAAAAACCTCAAATTTTGAAAGGATTTTTGAAATATATAGTTAGATGTAAATATACTCTCATTTTTATAGCTAAACAATTTCAAAATTTGAAGGTTCATATAACTCAACGATTACAAAGTCTGAAGTTTTAAAAGTTTTTCTTTAAATTTTGAAGGTTCTATTGAAATTTTGGCAATTCATAGTTCATTAGACCTTGATTTTTCGTGAACACTGTAGTCGATACACAAAAAAAAAGATATTGTTGTTTTACAAACACTACCCATTTGTCTTCCTTCTTTCAAGTGGGACAAAAAATAACATGTTAACAGATTGTAGAACCATCCTCGCTCCACATTTGACCTTTAATTCATTCCCTTGTGAGGTTAGTGTTGTTGTATGACTTGTTAGACTTTCTTGAAGTCTAACCAAAAAAAAAAATCTTAAGCTAGAGAAGGTGCCACATCATGCCAGTTCTATTTTGGGGCTTCAAAAGATCTAGGAAGTTCCTAGTTGTAGGAAATCAACCCAAAGAACTCAAGAGCACACAATACTGTGACATCTTGTATAGCTTCCCATGCATTTCATTTCTATAGAGACTTGCTCCCATGCTTTCAAAATGAGTGCCAAGAGTTGACATGTATGCTTTCTTAGCACTAATTATTGATAAACATCCCACGATTTCTCGGCATAGCACAACTACACACCTTAATTAATCTTAGCGTAGACCATAGTGTTTGGATATAGCTTCTATTACATGCTCTAACATTTAGTTTATCTGCTTGCTTTTATAGGTCTCTATCGATACAGGCTAGGTGATGTCCTCAAGGTGACCGGCTTCTTCAACCAATCACCCCAATTTAGCTATGTGCGTAGAAGAAATGTCATCTTAAGTGTCAACATTGACAAGGTCACTGAAAAGGATTTGAAGATAGTGATGAAAAAGGCAGCTACTAGATTGGCTGCATTAAGTGGACACACCATGGATATATTAGATTATTCAAGTTATGCTGATCAAAAGGAAGCACTAGGCCATTATATAATCTTTTGGGAGGTCCAAGGTTCACAACGCAAGCCACTCTATCCTCTTAATAATCATAACAATATCCAAAATATACTATTCAACAAGACTCCTAACCAAGAACACAATGTCCAATCAACTTGGTTTGATGAATGTGCCACCATAATGGATAGCTCCTTCATTGAACCTGGCTATGTCACTTCAAGAAGAATGAAGAGCATAGGTGCATTAGAGTTATGTGTTCTACGGCAGGGAACTTTCTCAAGGCTCCTTGATCAATATATGGTAATCAAAGGAGCTGCAATAACACAATACAAAACCCCTCGTTGTATTGTCTCAAAAGATGTCCTTTCATTTCTTCTAAAAAACACATCAAGTAGACATTTTAGCTCGGCCACATTCCATTAACATAACTAGAATTCTTATTGTACAGTACGGAATGTGTCCAACATTAAAATGTTAGTTTCGTTTCAAGGAAACCTATAAATTTGATCTCACTTAGTTTACATGGTTATTGTATTGTCTCAAATGAGCTGCAATAACACAATACAAAACCCCTCGTTGTATTGTCTCAAAAGATGTCCTTTTATTTCTTTTAAAAAACACATCAAGTAGACATTTTAGCTTTGCCACATTCCATTAACATAACTAGATTTATCATTGTATAGTATGCAATGTGTCGAACATTCAAACCCATAGTGCAATATTAGTTTTCTTTCAAGGAAGCCTAGAAATTTGATCTCACTTAGTTTACATGGTTATTGTCATGATGACCAAGTTAACCAATGTAGTTTTCACTACAAACATTATTTCTTAAAAGTCTTCATCATGAATGTGCTATCATGACTTCACAATTAGTAACACAATTCTTTATGGATTTTTTGCTCTATGTGTAAAAAATTTAAAAGTTAAACCCATGTTGTGATGCATAGCATCATAAGTATATCCTCTAATGAGTTAGAAGCTCATTCTTAGGTGGTATTATCTAGTTACTTTCTTAAAGAATTTGAAATTCTTATTCATGGTCATTGTTATGCATGACCATTACAAGGTTCTGAAGATGGTTACTAAGCTCAAATCTATGCATGTAAAATTAGTAAATATGTGTATATCCTGAATGGTCATTCTGATGCATGACCATTGGAAGCTTATGATATGTTAATACACTAAATCCATACAAATAAAAATAATGAGTTTGTTGAATTAGAAGCTAGTCTACTACAGATAGACGTTGTCACATGGGATTCGTGCAGGGGTTCATGAATGTCGCTTATCACAAGGACACTAAGTGAGCACTACAAGAGAAAGGCCCTATAGACGTGCACTGTACACGCGAAATAGCGGGCGCATTTATCAGCGCGTCTATTGACGCTAGTATATAAAACACATCTATATACCCGTATTTTTAAACGCACTTATAGATGCGAAAATAAACACACATATTTTTCATTTCTCATAAAGTCCCTAAATATGACCAGACATCTTAACAACTAGTATTTTTTTGAATACATTACCAACTTTACTTCTTTCTGAGTATTACAAATATACATCCAATCTTTCAAAGCTAATTATATATGCTACAATGAATGATCAATCTCATCTTCAATGAGATCGGCCCTTGCTAGACTATCTACCTCCAGGTCTACGTTACCAATAGGCAATGAAACAAATAAGTCTATCCCACTGTCAGATGTATTGCTATGCTCAATTTCTTCATCATCATCTGCAACCATATTGTTATCCTCTTCTACACTTCCTTGAACATCCTCACGGGGATCATCTTGCACTGCATCATGTATATCATCGATCATGGCATCATCATGTGCATCATCATTGATTGTTGGATTGTCATCAACTATCTCTATGTCGGTAGCATTGCCATATATTGGTTTTGAACTATTAGATATGGGGATGACGTGCCACCATCGGTTATTGTTTACCATTGGGTGATACACAACCTGCATTTAAAAAACAAAAAGTAAGCAATTAGATGTTTATTGTATTTTGAAAATGTATCAAGAAGTAATATATATGAAAATAAATAGCTTCTAATATACCTGCTCGCATTGTTGAGGTAGTATGAATGTGTCATTCTTGCCTTTGTGAAATTTTGTAGAGTCAATCACTACAAAACCACTTGGATGACGTCTAATTGTGCAATGCTCACCCGTTGTTACTACTTCTTTTTAAACCACTTCACATCTAGTACATATATATAAAATCGCCTAAAGTTAAGCTTCAAAATATCTTGGATCAAGCCACAATAACCTTCCATGGTGCCATTGGTATCCTGGAAGTTTTCAAGGATACCACAATCTTGGGTATTTCTCTTATCATCTATACGTTGAGTTCGAAAATGTTTGCCTTCACACCAAATAGCATTGAACAATGTGCACTAGTAGTACATTGTTGAGATCATATTAATGATTTAGTTAAAGATGAAACATGTGAAATTATTATATCATATATAACTAAAGATAATTTAATATTAAGTATATCTCACCTTTGATAAGCAACCTCGTGCCTATTCCCACTTTTCTTGTGATATATCCATCGCCTCCTCTTTTTTCATCTTCTCCATTTCTTCATGTAGCCAATCAATATCAATATGACGTGGAAGCGCACTTAAATGTTCTGGATATGGGACATTACGTCCATGTCTAGCACGAAATGCTTGGCCTTCGCTTACTCTTCTTGCTCTTGCTTCTTTATATAGTGTCACCCATTTGCTCATTACTTCGCTATTAAGCACACAAAATACATTTAACTTACGAAGTTCCTTTTTCATTAGCACTTTGCTCCTTCATTTTCCTTGAGGTATTATAGAGGTCATCCTCAAATCTTCATCATCTTTCCATAGTCATGGTAAAGAGGGATCCACTTTAGTAAAATATTCAGAGATTTGTACAAGGGATGATTGCACTAACCAACCCTCAGCCATGCTTCCCTCGGGCCATGCATTTTGCCTTACAAAATCTTTTAGGGTTTTCATAAAGCACTCTAGAAAAAACATCCACCTTGCATGAACTACCCCACAAATTGCGATCTCATCAATTAGATGTACGAGTAAGTGTACTTGAGTAGTCAAAATGGAGCGAGGAAAAGTTTCTTCCACCAAACAAACCACCTCAATGGACAATACTCGAGCCTCTTGCAAGGTATTTGGATCGATTTCCTTCAAACTCACAAATCTATCAACATGCAATTCAGAACGATATTGATTAGTTTTGTCCATAAATTCAAGTGGGTTTACTATGTGATGTATATAATATGTAAACTAAAAAATAAGTAAAGTATACATACCTCGCGAGCTCACCCATCTTGTAAATGATATCATGCACATCTTTCAAAACACAATGGAATATGCTAGTAGGAAGGATGAACTATATGTAAATATTCATACATTGTTAATTAGTCTACATAGTTACTCCACTAATTAATATATTTATGGCTATGAAAATCCTTACTTGAATCATTTTGTGCCAATCGTGATAGTTGCTCCACATCTCTTTTCTTTTTCTTTATGAATGCTCCCTTGAGGCATCTCATATATCCTGTGAGAGTTCGAAAGCTACATATTTGCTGCTTCACCATCTTTTCTTCAATCTTTGACAACATCCAAGGTGCACGCGGTAACTCGATCTTTTCTCTGGGTCCGATGTGTGGCCAGGCTCCTCTCATACGTCCAATTCTATATAAATCCTCCCTTACGTTGACAGAATCACGAACCCCGATTAAGTGATCCCATAATGTAGAGGCAACATTCTTGAATATATGCATGGGGTCCAACAGGTGATTGATCTTGAGTTCAATCCAATATGGGAGACGAAAAAATATAGAGAATCTAAGGCACAAACAATATATTAGTTACCGACTCATACCGAGTGAAGGATGATCATTGGCGTGTGTCCTAGTGTCCTTCCAATCTTGAATAGTCAGAGATTATGGAGTTCTTCCATTAGTGGGGGGGTACATATTTGGGGTGGTAAATAGGAAGAAAACGATTATGATTGTCATAGATAACCTTATTCAAGCAAAACCTTACGAGGCACATCCATTGATTTCATCTCCTAGTTGTATCGTGGTTTACCACAAATAGGACACTGTCATGCAGATGCATGATCCCCACGAAACAAGATGCAATCATTGACACATGCATGGATTTTAACGTAATCGAGACCTCCAAGAGATGTCAAGAAACGCCTTGCTTGCTCCCTTTTAGTTGGTAATTTATTTCCATTTGGAAGCATTTGTGATAATAACCTGCATATATTGTGCAAACAGAGTTAACAAACTACGAATATTGTCTAGAAGCATTTATGAATTAATATCAAATGATACATACTTCAATAATGCATTCAAGCTAGTATTACTCCATCCATAAATGGTTTGTAAGTTCAGTATCTTGAGAGATACACATAGAACGGAGTAGGTGCAACCTTCGTACAATAAATTTTTCGACGCTATGTGTAGCGGGTCATCTGTCTCTCTAGTGGCACCCTCCCCCCAAACCTCATAGGAAAATAAATTGTGCACCATGTTGTCCAAAATCTCTTCCTCCAAAACTTGATGGGGCATTTGAAGAGGGCTGCTATCATCGTCATCAGTCTCTACTCTTCTTGAGGACTTTTCCTCCTCGCGTCGACGCTTCCAGCCTCTTGACGCCCTAGAGGGGCCATTTCTTCCTCCAAAACTTGATGGGGTATTTGAAAAGGGCTGCTATCATCGTCATCAGTCTCTACTCTTCTTGAGGACTCTGCCTCCTCGCCTCGACGCTTTGCAGCCTCTCCATGCCCTGGAGGGACCATTTGAGAATGGGGTACCGCATCCTGCTCAATAAAAAAAAGAGGTTTTGTTTAATGGTGAAGACACAACATAGACCAATAATATTTGTGCAAATAAAGTAGTAAAAATTATTGGGTCTTTTTCTTGGTCCCACTCTCCGTACATGCTGAGGTGTGACATTGTGATTCGACGTGCTCGAAAAAAACATCCTCGACAACGATCACACATACATTTGATTTTTCGTCGTAGCCAAGCGTCTTGATTGTGAAGAATCAATGTCTCATCCTCACTGGAGGATGTACTATTTGTTGACTCAGCATGTCCCATACTAGTAGAAGATGATGACATAATTACACCTGAATCATAAGGACATATATGATTTCATTTGGTATATATGTCATATTCCCTAAATGCATTGATACTTATAACATGGAGGCAAACATTATCAAGGAAGAGAAGAATAATCAAGCAACCTACCAAGGGAAGGGAGAAGTAGGACAAGGAGCTTGCAACCTAGCCGCCACCCATCGGAATAAGCAAAGAAGGTGAGCTCTTCTTCTCTCTCTCAATGTTTTTTGCTTTCTCTTTGTCTGTTTGTCTCTCTCTCTCTCTCTCTCTCTCTCTTTACATGCTATAGACTATCATCTATGGAGGTTTTTTTGCACATTTTTTATAACAGTTTGCAAAATATGGTCCGACTGTGCACATTTGTCAGCGCGTCTAGATTACAGTGTCGACGCATATATAGACGTAGGAATAGACGCGCTCACTGACACGGTTATAAATACAGGTATAGAGGCAGCATGTAATATGTTTTATTTGCACAGGGTAGTAATGGATTTTTGCTTGTGTGGATGTGGAATCCTGGATCTTCCAGCACTGATCCTGAGTTGAAACGCATGAACAACACCTTAGCAGAGTTTTCTATAGGTGTTAGTAGCTTTTTTGGAGGTTTTCCGAACAAGGAGTAATTCATGGGGGAGATGACCAGTTATCTTGGTGGTCCTTCCATTGCAGAGGAGGTTTTTAGTGTCATGTCTCGGACACCTATCACATCTTTGCCTAGCATTGCCACACAAACACCAAACCTTGGCACACCAAACCTTGGTACACCTCTACTAACAGGTACTCCACACACTATGCATACACACAGATCAGCTGATGCACATGGATCAATTGAAGTACATGGATGGGCCGAAGCACGTGCATTTGCAGAAGCACATGCATCGAGTGAGATAGAGGGTAGTGCCTGTTGAGGGAGGAGGGAGAATGGTGTAGGAGGACGAGGAGGTTGAGGGCTTTGTGGGGGTTGCCTAGGAGGTGGCTCTCAATCACCCTCACTGGGAAATGAGAGAGGTAAGCCTCCACAAATGTACTACTCTGTCCACTGATGTTGGTGGTAACTTGCATAACCCTGAGGGGAGGGAAGTGGTAGCCTACTTGAGGAGTGTCGTGCATGCAACATATAAAGATTATATGATTCGCTTCAAGCACCAAAAAAATGGTTTGTGGCAAGAGGTGCTGTGGGCACTACATAGAAGGTATCCTAATCCCGAGAATTCACGATTCTCAGATGATTGGGGATGGTCAAAGGTGAGAGACGCACTTCATAACAAGATGTCTCAGCTTATGACGCGCGCCAAGGATTCACTGCGAAGAGAAGAGCAGGGACACCCTAGATATGGTCAACTACCCAATTTCCACTACAGGGAGTGGAAAGAGGCCAAGAAGAGAGCAGCAGAGAAAAGGACAAGTCGCCAGCATGCAGAGGCGCAACGTATCCAGATGGCAATCATGGGATCATCGCATTATGGATCGGGTGGCAGGGAGTCATGGGAGGCTGAGTTTGTAAGTATTATTTGATTTCTTTTTTAAAATGAAATTTTTTAATTTGCTTCAATTCATTATGTAGTGTGTTCTAATACGTTGTATGTTCAAGTTGTTTTATAGTATCATATCATTGGTACGATGCCTACTCCTAGAGAGGTAGGCTAACATCAAGGTCTTAACCGGGTGTCCACTTGGCAGCATCTCTATGAGGAGGGACTCATCACGGAGGAGCAATATAATCGTGCCATGAGGATTCCACAACTAGAAGAGGTATGTTTTATTTTTTACATGAAAAGTATAGGTAACTCTAATTTATTATTTGTAATGGTATTTATATACCTTAATCCCTTGTGTAGGCTAATCTTGATGCAGTTGAGGATAGCGAAGGGGAGACTAGCAGTAGCGGTGGCGACAGCGATAGTGGCACCGACACCGATGGTGGTACCGACGATGATGCCTCTTCTCAGGAGATGTAAAGGAGCCCCATGCATGCATGCCTCCCCTTGGCTTGTAGTTTTCATTTTTGATATATATTACTTTTAGCTAGTGCTTGCGACTATGACTATGCTTGAGGTCACAAGCACTAGAACTCATCATGTAAAAACGTTTCATCTATATATATGACATTTCTTGTTCTACATACATTGTTTTGTTTCCAGTATAAAAATCTTCAAAATAATCTTTCTCTGTTTTCCCTAAGCATACAATTTGATGTTAATGCCTCTATTTTGCGCGTCTATCAGCGCGTCTAAATTGCAAGAAAAATGTGCGTCTATTATCGTCAAAAACTTTCAGAGTACACATCTTTTTAGACATACAGTTACACGTGTATATAGACGCAGAATATGAATATATCTACTTTTTTATAAATGTGATTATATATTTACGGAGCGCGTCAATAGGCGCGTCTATATGTGCGTGTAGGTTTTACTATAAGCGCGCTTATAGATGCAAAATTTTAGACGCAACAGTAGACGCGGTAATAAATGCGCCTGACATTTTTTAACACAGTTCAAATATTGCGTCTACAAGTGCATCTATGGGGCCTTTTTGTTGTAGTGGAGATGAGAATAATGGATCAAGAGTACTCAAATCAAGATAATTTCATGGAGTATACTTGTTGTACATATTGAAGACCATAATAAAGAAGTTGTTTTGATTGTTGTTGATAATGATTGGGAGCAAGCTGAAGGCAAAGAGATCGCCTTTCCTTCTTACGAGAGCTGCCTTTGTAATTATGCTCAACGGATCAAGACTTCTCACACGGCATTTAACCTTGACAGTGGATACTTGAAGACCAAATTTTGGAGTATTTTCAGTTTGGAGGCATCTTAAATTCAAACTTATGAGACATCTTCATCACCATAGTGAAAGAATTGAATTGAAGGCAAGGCCACAAGGTTAGTTGGACTCGCAGAAAAAAGAAAGAAATAGCTCCGCTTCAATACAAATCAACCATCTAGAACCAAATCCTCAAACAATCTACCTAGAGAGGTCATTTGAGGTTCAAAGGAACACTAGGTCAGGAAAGAAAGTGTGCATTCATGATCCAAGAGAAGAAATTGTATCAAGGAGAAACAAAAACCAAAAGTCGCATCTGTCAAAATAGAAATGCAGATCTTGTCAAAATAGAAATGCAGATCTTGGCACTTTGGGAGGGCTAGATCTTCGACTTGGATAATTTAGCTTTGGTGCTCTTGCATTTAATGTCATGGTAACTACGCCAGACTTTTTGTAGGTTACGCCTTTCTGCTATCTTTTTGCATCAATAGTGCTGCAGTCCTTGTAGAGCTTAGTGCTAGCTTCAAGTCTTGCAGAGATTGCTGCTACCATTGGTTTCTCAATAGAATAATTTTCATAAGAGAGCCGCACATGCGTCAAGGTGTAAGGTGGCCGATCCTCTCCTAGTTTCACCTTCATAGCTCGCCCTCCCCACTCCGTTGTCTTCTCATCCTTTGGCCTGCCATCTTCGCTAATGATGCAAAGCTTTGTCTTCATAACAACTTCTTCCGTCGGCCTACTGTGTTGTCACTCTTCTTCTTCTTCTATTATTTTATGTTGTCGTCTCTCCCGGCTTCTCCTTCAGCTTCGTCATCATCTGTTGCTTTGTCACCTTTTTCTTTGGCTTCGTCACAGCAACTGCTCTCCTCCGCTGTCACATCACTATCCTGTTGTCCCTCAACCAATGTTCGTTGATGCCTTCCGCTTTGTTGGTAGCCTCGTGATTACCATCCTATCCTCGTCTGCAGCTTTTTCTTCGTCTCTTCTTCCTTGTCTTCGTCCTTTTGTTCATTCCCTCTATAGCAGCTTTGTCCCACCCTTTCGCTTCCTCATTTCCCTTTGTCGCAACATCGACATAAAGAATTTGACTTTCAGAGGTCCCTCGTCCATGCTTACCCCGCCCTTCCACTGCTCTAGGGCTCGTTAATTGTGTCCTCTTTTATAATTGTTTACCACCCTATAAGCTTCTAAAAAGCTTCCTTGCTCATGAAATGAATGGCAATATTACTATCGTTCTGTTTTTTTTTTTCATGTTTGGAGCACTAATCAGAAGCTTTAAAAGCATCCCTTATTTTCGTTTTTGTTTATCATCACCAATTACCTCATCACTTTATTGTTGCATAAAATGCCACCTTCTGTGATCAAGCATCCGGTACCATAAATTTCGGTTGGATGGAATTAATAACTCCAAATCCTCATGTAGGCCAGCACGTGCAATCATGGCATTGTTGTCCTCCCCTATGCATGTTTTGGCTATTGTTATTAAGAGTAAGCCCTACTTTACACTCCAATAGAAAATATTGTTCATTAAGATCGAATTTCGATGCAATGATCCATCCTCCATTCATCTTGTGTCATTTCTCCCAAGATAGTATCTATGCCGCCCTGATGCAGTAGTTGTGTAGGATCATGTGGGGAACAACTTCAAGATGAGAACAGTAATAAAACCATGCTCACAGAGTCTAATTGCTACACGAAATCTGCCCCAACCTTCTTTGACAAATTCAAGTAAAACTTTGACAAATGAAATGTCTAACTGTAAGGGTTTGGATCTCTAAATCATAGTGAGACTCTTCCTACATATGCAAAGATCATGGCTCATAAGTGAAAAGCTTCTCTGTCTTAATAGGGTAGGATGTTTTGTCAACCACTCAATTTTGTTGTCCATTCAAGATCAATGCATCATTTGGCAATATATGTACTTGAGATGTCACATGGCGAGGAGTCAGAGCTTGTCCTCTTGTAAACATCACATAGTCATGTGAAGAATGCTTCAATCGATTGTCGGTCCATATTACACAAGGCACTTTTGTAGACTGGAAAACCTTCATGTGATCCATTTTTCCATGCATTGTGCCCTATCAAGAACATACTCTAGAAAAGAACTTCATGTCTAATCACTCATGCAATTTGCATTTAGAATCCATGCTTATGCAATCAATCGAGTGATGCTTCCACACAAAAATTATGAATGCATTGAAGAAATTGTGCCTAGCTTAACTATATGTGCTTGTGCGTCATGCAGATGCAAAACATAAAAGATACACACAAGGAAAATAAACTCATAATGACACTAACTGAAGAGACCAAAATTTTGGCAAAAAATTCCGCCCTCACGTTTCCAGTGGTAGATGCAGAGTGTCACAACATTCGTCCCCTCCAAGCTGCACATCCTCCGGATGGGCCACAACTACCCATCCTCATCACCACCACGCTGGATGGTCAATAGAATCTCATCATCTTTTGCAAAAGCATCTTCAATGTCCACATGCTCTCTTGGCTCAAGTCCTTGGTAATTTGCATCATCCAACTCCTCGACTAAGGCTGTAGCATCTCTTCTCTTGATCTGTTTGATTCTCTTCCCCGCAATCAGAATCTGGAAGGCCATACCATCAAGTTATGCTAAGGAATATACAACATTGTCATGGACATGTTGCACTAAATAAGGCCCAAACCATCATTTGGAAACTTTGCGGATAGCACTATACTAATCATCTAGACCGCTATCATAGACCAACACCCAATCTCCCTCTTTAATCTCTTTAGGCCTTAATCTGTGTCTACTATCGAAGTGGCCTTTGTTGTGAATTCTAGCCTCTTTGAGCTTTTGAATTGCTCTCTCAATATCTTCGGGTGTGACAAATACGAAGAGTCCAAATATCTTCTCTAGACATGTCTTCTTGCTGCCATGGTAAAACTCCCTAGCCTCATCAGCATCCAACTCACCTCTATCTTCAGTAACTTTTCCAATACATCCATACCTGCAAATAACATCCTCCAATAGAAACTTACAAACCACATATGTAGACTTTGTTTGTAATGCTCTTCCTTCCACTTGATTTGTGAGATCTTCTCGTGCCAAAGCAATATAATGCATTTGCAATAAACCAACAGGCATAGTAATCAAATCAAGAACCACTTGTAATAAATACATAGCGATTATGTAGGATGAAGCTCATCTCTATGCCTCACTGAAGAGAACAACCAACAATCAGCACACATCTAACCAAACTATGAGATATCTCTATACATTACTCTCCACCAATAGTGCTCTTTGATCTTCTTATAGGTCGCCCAAATAGCTCGATGCCCAGCCCAAAGACTTTCATGGAATTCTTTCATGATACACACCTATGAAGCTTTATCACAAACAATTCTCAATGGCTAACCTCCTCGCTTTCATGGATGCTTCCTAAGTGACCCACTTCACAAGAAAAAACCATAAGCTTTTCTTCTAATCTTCTTGAAGTCTCCATCAGTATATAGTAGTCAAATAATGACCAATTTGCAAATACTCTCCTGAATACAAAGTCTCATCAAAGCTTTCCAAAGCAATCGCATGACAAATATGATCAGCATGTATGGATGAAATATTTTCCCCATCATTAGCATCGTGAATATAAGAAAAATCCATATCATCATATCTTACTCCTGAAAGTATATCAGCTATTGGGTTGTCTTTACTTGCTATATGCGTGAACTTAGGAATCATGGATTTTATGTACCCAATCCACTTAAGCATGGCAATATCTAGAGTAGAACAACTTATGATCATACCTAGAAGAGGTAAAAAATCAGTCTCAGCCACCACAGCAACTCCAATGAAGTACTCTCTGTCATTCTTGAGAGCTGTGGCAACTCTAAAGGGCTCTCTTTTAACTTGAGGATACCTTCATTGTTGCTCATTTAGAACTTTTTCCCCTAACCGAATAGAATACCTATTCCCATCTTCATCATCTTGGCCAACAGCCCATGCAATGCCAATAGGACTAGTATCAACAGTAAGCAAATAGGTCTTCCGCACTCATAATTTGCATTTCGAAGAGTCGTAGCAACTCTCAATAATTTCTTTAGTTTTTGCATGGCTTTAGTATGTTTTATCTCCCAAGAAAAACGTTGTCCTTTTCTCAAGACCTGATAAAGATCATCTACAATATGAGCAAAGTGAGAAATCTAAATAAGATAAAACACACAAGCTCTAAGAAACCTACGAACCTTCAAAGTAGAGGAGCAAGTCTCCACAACCTTTTCTATGGCATCAACCTTCCCAGGAGAAGGCTTCTTGCCATAATATCCACACATATGACCAACAATCAAAACTTCTATGGCACCAAAAATAGACTTCAACCTTGACAATGTCAAATTTACTATTTCTAGTCTGCAAAGAATCCTCTCAATATCTCTAATATGGGAAGCCACAAAGAATCTGCATCCATGATCATTTGAAGATTCATATTTACCTTCTTCTTGTAACGTGTCCACTTGTATCTTCAAGACACGTCTTAGCAGTCCATCGGAAAGAATGTCTAGAAAGCTCCGCCCGGCACTCCCATGAAATGTTACGGGGTTTGCGATCTAGGGCTTTCCACATCTACCACGTAGCGGAAGTATTCCATCCGCTCCAACTTAGGATCGACCTGAATTAGGGTTTTTCTTATTGGTCATTTTCCAATGGCAACTAACGGCGGACCCAAGTGAACTACTTTACGTAGAAACGCTAGGTCCGAATGGGATTCACGCTGCACTTGGTTCAAGGAGAATGGAAAACGAGAGGGATGCAAAGCTCAACCTCTCTGCCATAAGGCATAGTCCCATTCCGTTCCCCTAAAACAACGTAAATCGGGATCAATCATAATTCTAGGTCAACGCTCTTGTTGTTTGTGTTCGTTGACGATCTTCTGGCTGCCATCGTCATTTGAGAAATGTTCCCGGCCAATCGGGACCACCCATCCGTAGAACGGACCTATGGCCCATCCTCTGCACTTTTCTCGGGTTTTTTTAGTTATTTAATTACCTAGCATATTTAGTTGGACATGTAACAATCAGCTTCTTTAATTAGCCCGTTAGGCACTGGTTCTTTCACGTAATCATATCACTTGATATAGAAAAACAATGTCAAACAAGTTCCTTATTAACGGGTTATCATATTTATCTTTGAAATACAAAAAGTCCAGTCCATAGACTTATCCACAATCCATCCGAAGGCTATCCAGCAATCCACAGGGATTACCAATCCAGGTTTCCCCCCTAGACTAGTATGTGAGCCTCAAGATTCCAATCCCAAGTCACGTTAGCCTCTTTTGCATGGCCCGGAAGGCAAGGGATTTACGGCCAGAGCCCCCCTGGCACCCAAGCGTCCTCCTGCTCCAAGTAGCGCTCAACAGAGAGACCTCTCATGGCAGGTTCGGTCCACTTTCCCGGCGCGGTTAACAACCCCCTTGGTTAGGGTTAGGCAGGCAGTCGAGGGTAACTGAAGCTACCTCTCCCTTCAGGCCTTCAACCTGAAGTATTAGATATCCATTTATCTTTTTTATTCATTGATCATACAAAGCCAAACAGTGCTCTTAAATCTGTAACAAGCACAAACATTTTCATTGGTCGTTTTTGTTGGCAAACTTCAAAGGACTGAATCCTTCCTTTCGAATGCATTCAGCACTTGATCCGAGATGACTTGCGACTTGGCATGATCCCCTATATCCTGGGTTAGGGCGTACCCTATTAACCTGACTTGGTCAAACCTTAAGATTATTTCAATTTATCGGCTGGTCTATTGCTTCCAAGCAATCTTCTTTACTCAAGAAAGATACTAAATTAGGATGATAATTCATCCTCTTGCAAGATAACTTGCGTAAGGACCTACCATCCTCATGGTGAGAATTGGCCATTCCCTTGTGATCCAATCACAAGACTATACGACTTCGCACTTGTTGCGCAAGTGTCGCATCAAACTATGAGACTATTCTACTCATCGAATGGAGCCATGGAACAATCTGTTTATGATTACACTACGCTGACCTCGTTAGTCCTAGGGTTCCAAGTTCCATCTCGTAAGATTCTTAGGGGAAAACCCTAGATCACTTTCCAAATATGTTTCAGTGTCCCTACATTCGGTGAATGTGGGCAAGTATTTAAGGTATAGGAGTTTCAGTTTTAGCAATACGTATGATTAGGTCACGTATTAATACCTAGTGAATTTCTTGGAATTTAACTCATTCTAAACAAGTACTCCGGGGTTGAGGTGTTTAGGTTTGTGCCAATTTCTTTAACTCTTGAAGATATTTACATTAACATTTCATAAACACATGACTCGTTGTCTACACATAAATTGATTTTTCAACCTTAACTTATCGATTAAGGTTAGGCATAGGTTAGGTTAATTCCAACTAATCTTCCTATAACTTGCAAAAAAAATTCATGCTAAACAAGCAACCTTTTACTTGATAATTTATGCAGTTGACAAACGGTAATTGCCTAGAGTTATGCATTGTAAGAATCATTTCATGCCTGGCACTTTCCTAAGGATTCCTAGCACTTTCCATGATGATTCATTGTGAAGAGGATATGGGTTAATAATGTGATATGCAGTTTATACTTCCATGTTTAAACGAGGTATATAATTTTAATTCCGTTTTATAACAATGGTCATTAATCTAATTTTAATTCATTGCATTGCATAAAGCTATTTACTTGAAATGCATTTATGCTCCCTTTATTTTGCTTGTTCTATTGAAAATATTAACGACTAAATTCCTCCATCGTGAGCTAATTTTTCTAAAGCATTAAAGACAAAAAAAATGCATCCTATTTTCAACAATTATCCTTTGCACGATTGAGTTATAACGATGCCAAATAAAAATGATGAAGGAAAACTTGGACTTGGGGTGAGATATCCACGTAGATGCTAGGAGACGACCCTCTTGTGGCACCTTGGGCTTTCTTAGGAGGCATCGCGAATGCAGTCGTTCCGTCGTGGATGCATCTTTACAACTCCTTTTTGAAATTCCACCGTGGCTCCCTTTTGCAATAACTTGCACCGTCCGTCAAAAGCGGTTTTAGAAGGCTTCCTCCTTGAAGTAGAGATTTCGAAAAAGGGGGTGTTTCAAAATCTTTCGTGGATAAGACCCATTAAAGCCATGGGAAAGGCTTAATGGCCTTATAAAGACTCACACGAACGGGGAATAAAAGGTGTAAAGGAAAAGGGAGTATAAGGGTCCTTAGGGAGGAAATTTCGTGGATGGGTGTTATATGCAAGGGCACATGAAGGCTTTGAAATTCCGGGGCGTAGGGGTTGTTTTGACAATCCCTCACGAACCACGGCTAGGAGGGAAAAGAAAAAAAGAACATGAAAGGCCTAAGGGAACCCTTAGGGAGGGATTTTGAGGGGGTGGAAGAAAAAGGGCTTAGGGAGGTCTTAGGAGGGAATTCGGGGGGGCGTAGTCTTAAGGCTATAGGAAAGGGCCTAAGGGGGATTTAAAATATGAGGGAGGAAAAGGCCCTTTGGAAAAACCTTCTATGGGGGGAAAGGCCCTAAGGGAGCCTTAGAGAGGAATTTAAAATGGGGGTTAAGAATAAGACCTTTAAGGCCAGACTTCTTTTGGGGGGAAAGGGGGGCTTATGAAGCCTAAGGGGGGAATTTTAGGGGGGTTACTTTCAAAGGCCACGGGAAGGGGGCTTAAGAGGCCACCCTTGGAATCTTCCAAGACTTCCAAAGGCCTCACGACGGCCACGTGGGGGGGGGGAGGTTCAGATCTCCACGTGGGGGGGTTTGGAGACTGTCGACGGACGGCGGCGGAAATCAGACTGCTGGTGGGCGGCAGACGGCGGAACTACATCGGCCTCTGCAGCGCTTCCTTTCCACTCATAGCAGCAGCAGGGAGTCACCGACCTCGATCTCTCTCTCCCTTCACGATGCTACAGAGCCTCCTCCTATGGCATTAAGGCTAGCGCCTCCCTCCGCTTCTCTTCCAAGGCTACAATTTAAATAGGGGGAGAAGATAAGATCCTCCCTTCCCCACGCGTCGAGCTGCGTGCCTCAGAGTGTAAGCAAGCTCCAGCAAGGAGCTTGCTTCACATTCTATTCCCCTCTTCCTCCATCTCGACAGTCGGCTGGAGGAGAGGGGAAAAAATTTACCTTTATTTAATAAAAAGAAAAATTATCCCTATGTCTTATAGAAGTAGTTCACACGTGGAAAAAAAAATCAGAACATTACATTCTCTCCCCCTTGGAGGAATCCAAATGTCCTCATCTCAAGATAAACTGGGGATATTGATGGTTGAGAGTGCTTTCATCTATCCAAGTGGAATCCTCTTTGGGATAATCTTTCCATTGGACGAGGCATTCTCTCAAGGTTCTGGATCTCAGTTGTCTCTCCCTAACATCTAAGATATTGTCAGGCCTTAGTTCAAGGACTCCTTGACTAGGCATTACAACTTGTTGGTCATCAAGTACATGGTTAAGATTAGTTACATACTTCTTCAATAGGCTGATATCGAATACATATTGAACCTTTAGGTTCTCAGGGAGTTGCAATTTATGAGCATTAGGTCCTAGGCACTTGAGGATCTTGTATGGTCCACAAGACCTTGGACTTAGCTTCTTGCAATTTCCTAAGGATAGGAAACTCTTCTTCGGGCGTACGCGAATGAAGACCATGTCTCCTTCTTTGAAGACTCTATCTTGACGCTTCAAATCCGCGTGGGCCTTTTGTCTATCCTTGGTAGCTTGGATGTCCTGTCTTATTGACTTTATTTACTCATCCATCTCTTCCAACATCTTCCTTGAAGCTTCAACACTTAAGGTTGGATCTGAGAAGTTTAGGGGACTTCGACAGTCATGACCATACAATGCTTGGAAAGGGGTCATCTGAATGCTTGGTTGGTAAGAAGCATTGTAGCTGAATTCAACCAAAGGCAAGTATTGAATCCACCTTTTTGGCTCACGACAGCAATATGCTTCTCCAGAAGTGAGATGTGAAGAGAGAATCACGATCACTAATGATTCTTCTGGGTAACCCATGTAGCTTGAATATCTCTTTGATAAACAATCTTGCAATGTTTGAGGCTTTATAGTTTGTCTTTACTAGAATAAGGTGTGCAACCTTAGTAAGCATGTCAACCACAACCATGATGGAGTTGTATCCTCTCCGAACTTGGGGTAGGCCTACAACAAAATCCATACTTATGAATTCCCATTTCATTTGGGGAATGTCAAGCGGTTGCAGCTTCCCTGGCATCTTGACATGTTCGGCTTTGATACGTTGACAAGACAAACACTTAGTGACATATTTGAGAATGTCACCTTTAAGCCTATCCCAATGGTAGCTCTTCCTAACTGCATTGAGAGTCTTGGCATAGCCAGGATGTCCTGAGAAAGGGGAATCATGAGCTTCCCACAATATCTTCTGCTTAAGTGACAGACTTGCTGGTATACACAGCCTTGTTCTAAAGTAGACAAGCCCACTATCAATAGAGAATTTATGATACTTAGCCTGCAGCTTTTGGTTTTGATCCTAGATAAAGATCTCCCTTAGCATTGTTTGGTAGGCCGGGTCATGGCATGCATTCTCTCTAGCTAACTCAAGTATTGGATTGTTTGGCATAGATACTTTTGTAGCTAGAGATCTAGCTGTTGATGGATTCTGCAAGATTAGAGAATTAAGAAATGCCTTGCGACTAAGTGCATCGGCAACTACATTCTCTTTTCCTGGTCAGTACTTGATTTCAAAGTCATACTCCTCCAGCACTTCAATCCATCGACGTTGCCTCATGTTGAGCTCATTCTGGGTAAAGATCCATTTGAGACTCTTCTGGTCAGTTACTAGCGTAAACTTGTTACCCAATAGGTAGTGTCTCCAAAGCTTTAGAGCATGGATGATAGCTAGCAATTCCAAATCATGGGTAGCATAATACTTCTCATGACTCTTCAGTTTCCTTGAAGAGTAAGCTATCGGGTGACCTTCCTGCATGAGCACACATCCCAAGGCAAGTGTACTAGCATCAGGTACTACCTCGAACTCCATATTGAGGTCTGGAAGTTTTAAGATGGGTGCTGATACCAAACTTTGCTTCAATCTATCAAAGCTATTTTGTTCGAGAGTTGATCATGCAATGGAAGTTTGCTTCTTCAGTAAGTCCATCAGAGGTGCTGCAATCAAAGCATAGTTTTTTATGAAGACCCTATACCATCCTGTCAATCCCAGAAAATTGTGTATTCCTTTGAGAGATGTTGGTATTGGCCATTCTAGCACATCTCTGACCTTGGCTGGGTCCATTGAGATTCCTTGTGCTGATACTATGAATCCTAGATATTCACTCTGATGTTTGAAGAATGCACATTTCTTCATCTTAGCATATAGCTTATGTGACCTCATTGTCTCAAGGACAATCCGAAGTTGGGGTTCATGATATTCTTCCCGTTTAGAATAGATTAAAGTGTCGTTGAAGAAGATGAGCACGAAGTCATCAAGATATGGTCTAAAGATATCCTGCATTAACCTGTTGAAGGTGGCAAGTGCATTCGTAAGTCCCAATGACATAACTAGGAACTCAAAGTGCCTATATCTTGTGTTGAAGGCTCTCTTTGGGATATCTTCTTCCTTGATCCTTATTTGATAGTAACCCGACTTGAGATCAATCTTGTAGGAGATCTTTGCATCCTGAAGATGATCAAGAAGCTCATCTATTCTGGGAATAGGGTACTTGTTCTTGACTGTTGATTGGTTCAATCCTCGATAATCAATATATAGGCGAAGTGTTCCATCTTTCTTTTCTTGGAATAGTACTAGAGCTCCCCATGGTGAACTGCTAGGACGGATGTAGCCCTGTTCTAGCAGTTGCTTGAGTTGTTCCTTCAACTCAATTGCCTCTGGTATAGACATTCTATAAGGTCTCTTCACAATTGGCGTAGCTCCTGGTACTAGCTTGATCTCATGATCCACTTCTCTTTGAGGCGGGAGTTCTGTCAACTCTTCAGGGAATACGTCCACATATTCCTTTAGCCAAGAAGGTCCTTCACGAGACTCTTGCTTCTTATCTAACTTGTTGAGCTTAATTAAGTAGACAAGTAATCCTTTTCTGACTCCTTTTATGATCCGAGATGCTTTGGCCAATTGGGTTTTTGGCACTCCAGCCTCACCCTGAGTTGTGACTAATTCCCTTTCAAAGTTTCGAAAGGAAACTTGGCCCTTCCCACAATGAATGTGGGCTCATTAGGCTTAAGCCAATCCATTCTGAGTAGGCACTCATGGATACCTAAATTCATGACTCTGAATTTGACCAAAGTCATTTTTTCTCCCAGAAAGAATTCCACCTCAGCAGTTTGCCTGGTACACGTAACCTCACGACCATTTGCCAATTCCACAAGCAAGATAGGTGCTTCTACTGTGGCTATTCCTAATCTTCTTGCACATGTTGGTGAGATAAAGGAATGTGTACTGCCACAATCAATCAAGGTCTTGAAAATTTTACCTTGATAGTTCGACGGTGTCTAAATCACCGCGAACTGGTGTTTCGAGCCTTTCTTGTGTAGAGCGGCATGGACTGTCGCCCTTTCAAATTCTACTTCCATGGTCGGATCTTCTTCTTCTTCTTCTTCGCACATTTGTCTATTGGCAACATAGGTAGTTCTTCCTCTGCCTCGGGTAGCGGCTCCTTGACTACGGCCCATTCCTTGGAAAGGTGCTTGGTGATGTCCTCCTCCAATTTTGGGACATTGCCTCTTGAAGTGATCGGGCTCGTTGCAGTGGGAACAATGAAGGTTTCGGCCATTGCTTTGAGTAGAAACAAAGTTGTTGACGTTATTAGTGCTTGCTTTCTTTCTTTGTCCCTGGTTATGACCTTGAACTCTATTCATTTGAGGCCTGAATGCTCCTCTGTTCGGGTCATTGTAAGACCAAGTTTTGTTGCCTCTTGGTCTAGCCTGCACATCTTCAATTATAGGCGTAGCTTGAATGAGAGCGTCCTGAAGATCTGATGGACGCATCGATTCGAAATGGGTATTTACTAGGGGATTTAAACCAGCACAAAATTTGGATACCTATTGTGTCATGTCCATCTGCGGCACATACTTTAAAAGTGAGACGAATTTAGAGTAGTATGTGTCAAGAGTGAGCCCGAGTTGTTTTAGCTCGTAAAACTCATTCATTTTCTGCGTGCGATATGCAGGTGGTAAGTATCTTCCCTCCATGGCTTTCTTCAGCTTCTCCCAGGTAACCGATCCCTCCGCAATCCCTTGATCCCTGCACCATTGCTTCCACCAAAGCCTGGCTTCATCGGTGAGCTTTAGCTTGGCGAGCATAGCCTAATTGGGGGATGCAGCGCTGGCTGCTTCGAAGTAATCCTCCATGGATTCAATCCAAATTTCATCATCTGCTTGGACGGACCTGCCTCCCGTCAAACTCGCGCGGCTTAATCTGCTTGAGAAGAAACTTCTTCTCCTGGATTACAGCAGTGCTTGATGTAGGAGGCGAACTAGGAACCTGTACCTGGGGTTGTGACTAGATAAAGGTTTCTTAACGTTATTATACGATAATTGTTATTGATTTATATTATATCTTCAATTCTGCTATCACACAAGCAATGTAACTACTTAACTTTTTATCAATTCTCATGCACAATCAGACATTGATAAAAAGAAGTCTTATTTGTATTTATATGGGCATAGCCCTTTCGGAATACAATATTTCTTGTGATGATAAGCCAACTGTTACATTTAGTTTGGGGAGAACAATGTTGTATTACATTTATCTATAGGAACTGTATAATAGTATGGTTTCTGGTCGTGGATCTATAGGAATTCTTCTCATGGTGCCCCAACACTTTAATCTTCTCGGCGGGGATCACATGGGTTACTTTCTCATATACATATAAGTTCATCTCAACCCTTCGACCTCGAATATGTAGAGTTGACTTTACGTGAGCTTCCACAAAAATGAATAGCTTCACGACTTTCAGGTCTTCCAGCCACTTGATCCTCTTTAGGTTGGTTTGTAGATAAGCAAACCAGTGGGCGGCTATATAGTAGATTCCTGAGGCACCCATCCATCTTCGTTGCATGTAAAAAGGCGATGGATTATAGATTTGCGCTAGGATGTTCATCATCTCAACCCTTTGTCGATAATGCGGAGAATGCATTGCAGTCATAAACATGACTCGGAACACTAAGAACTTGTTCCACGCTTCATAATTCTGCAAGACAGCATTGAAAGTAAGGAAATGTTTGGAACAGTAACATTTGCTTTACTTTATCTTACTAAGATTTCATAAAACAATTCCTTGTTGATTGGCTCTGATACCAACTATAACGTGTCCACTTGTATCTTCAGGACACGTCTTAGCAGTCCATCGGAAAGGATGTCTAGAAAGCTCCGCCCGACACTCCCATGGAATGTTACGGGGATCGCAATCTAGGGCTTTCCGCGTCTGCCACGTAGTGGAAGTATTCCAGTCGTTCCCACTTAGGATCGACCTGAATTAGGGTTTTCCTTATTGGTCATTTGCCAACGGCAACTAGCATCGGACCCAAGCGAACTACTTTACACAGAAATGCTAGGTCCGAAGCGGATTCACGCTGCACTTGGTTCAAGAAGAATGGGAAACGAGAGGGATGCAAAGCTCAACCTCTCTGCCATAAGGCATAGTCGCATTCCATTCCCCTAAAACAACGTAAATTGGGATCAATCATAATTCTAGGTCAACGCTCTTGTTGTTTGTGTTCGTTGATGATCTTCTGGTTGCCATCATGATTTGAGAAAAGATTCCGGCCAACCGGGACCACCCATCCGTAGGACGGACCTATGGCCCATCCTTCGCACTTTCCTCGGGTTGTTTTAGTTATTTAATTACTAGCACATTTAGTTGGGCATGTAACAATCAACTTCGTTAATTAGCCCATTAGGCACTCATTCTTTCACGTAATCATATCACTTGACATAGAAAAACAATGTCAAACAAGTTCCTTATTAACGGGTTATCATATTTATCTTTGAAATACAATAAGTCCAGCCCGTAGGCTTATCCACAATCCGCCCAAAGGCTATCCAGCAATAGGGATTACCAATCCAAGTTTCTGCCCGTAGACTAGTATGCGGGCCTCAAGATCCAATCCTGAGTCACGTTAGCCTCTTGTGCAAGGCCCAGAAGGCGAGGGATTTACGGGCAGAGCCCCCCCTGGCACCCAAGCGTCCTCCTACTCCAAGTAGCACTCAACAAAGAGACCTCTCGCGGCGATTCGATCCACTTTCCTAGCGCGGTTAACAACCGCCTTGGTTAGGGTTAGGCAGGCAGTCGGGGGTAACTAAAGCTACCTCTCCCTTCAGGCCTTCAACCTGAAGTATTAGATATCCATTTATCTTTTAATTCATTGATCATACAAAGACAAACAGTGCTCTTAAATCTATAACAAGCACAAACATTTTCATTGGTCGTTTTTGTTGGCAAACTGCAAAGGACTGAATCCTTCCTTTCGAATTCATTCAACACTCGATCCGGGATGACTTGCAACTTGGAAAGATCCCATATATCCTGGGTTAGGGCGTACCCTATTAACCCGACTTGGTCAAACCTTAAGATTATTCCAATTTATCGGCTGGTCTATTGCTTCCAAGCAATCTTCTTTACTCAAGAAAGATACTAAATTAGGATGATTATTCATCCTCTTGCAAGATAACTTGCGTAAGGACCTGCCAACCTCATGGCCAGAATTGGCCATTCCCATGTGATCCAATTACAAGACCATACCACTCTGCACTTGTTATGCAAGTGTCGCATCGAACTATGAGACTAT
This sequence comes from Lygodium microphyllum, assembly GCF_053477565.2. NCBI lineage: Eukaryota > Viridiplantae > Streptophyta > Polypodiopsida > Schizaeales > Lygodiaceae > Lygodium > Lygodium microphyllum. The sequence goes on from NC_141135.1 coordinate 175,635,572, forward strand.
TCTACTCATCGAATGGAGTCACGAAATGTAATATTCCGATGGCTTTAGGCTCACGTGAACTAGCCATTAGGAGATAATGGAATTATCCTTTAGATAAAGGTAAATTTTTTTATTTTCCCTCTCCTCCAATCGACTTTCGAGTTGGAGGAAGAGGGGATTAGTAAGGTGGGCAAGCTTCTTGATGGAGCTTGCCAAAGCGTGTAGCCATGTGCGACGACATGCAAGGGAGGAAGGATCCCCCTCCCCTCCCCCTATATAAACCATGGGAGGATAGTGGCTATGGTGGCCTGGGGAGGTGGACGAGATGGAGCCGAAGACGCTGTGAGGAAGGGAGAGGTTGAGGCGCTGCTGCCGCTGTCTGAGGGAGAGGAGGAGTTGAGGGGAGACACTGCAAATAAACGCCAGGAGGGCCCATCATCGCCTGGCGAAGGAGGAGCCGCCTGCAAATCGCCATCGTCAACGTTTGTCGACTGTACCTTCCCCCCCCCCCCGCATGCTTCTAGAAGCATCTAAGCTTCTAAGGGGGGGCTCTACAAGCCCCCTTTCCCTCCCCAGAAAAATTCTAACCTTAAAGGTCTTACTCTTCACTCCCCCCCTTCTCCCACCCCCCCCCATGTCCTAAAAACCTCTCCTTAGCCCCCTTCCTATGGGCTTTGGGATTACTCCTTTCCCGCCTTCAATTTTTCCTTTAAGGGCCCTTATGCCCTTTCCTATAGCCTTTAAAGGCTACTTTTTTCTCCCCTTTAAAATTCCTCCTAAGGCTCTATAAGCCCCTTTCCCCCCCCCTCCCCCCCCCAATTTCCAAAAAATAAAGTCTTCATATGGTACCTTTAACCTTTATTTCCCCCCATATAAAATTTCCTCATGTGCCTCTTTAAGGCCTTTCCCTTCTCACACAAAATAACCTCTTGAAGGTCTTATATACCTTTTTTTTCCCCTTTCTTTTCCACCCAGCCCCAGGATCCAAGCCCTTTTCCGTGAGCCCTTGTATTGCCCTCTCAAGTGGGGTTAAAAATGCCATTACCACGTTGAGATCAAGGTCTTTTGCCCACTTTTAAGCCAGGGTTTTAAAGACCCTTCCTGTGGGAAATCCCCACTCAAGTTGGCAAGAGGAAACCTTCTAGAAACCGTTTTCGACGGACGGTGCAATTTATTGCAAAGGAAGCCACGGTGGAATTTCAAAAAGGAGTTGTAAAGCTACTTCCACGACGAAAAGACTACAATTACGATGCCTCCTAAGAAAGTCCAAGGCACAGCTACGGGAGGGTTGTCTCCTAGCATCCATGTGGACATCTCACCCCAAGCCCATGTTTTCCTTCCTAATTTTTATTTGGTATTGTTGTAATTGAATCATGCAAGGTTAATTGTTGGAAATAGGATATATTTTTGTCCTAAATGCTCACGACGGAGGAACTTAGTCATTAATACTTTCAATAAAACAAGTAAATTAAAGGAAGCATAAATGCATTTCTAGCAAATAGCTTTATGCATTGAAATGAATTAAAAATTAGATTAATGTCCATTAAAATAGTATACCTCGTTTAAACATGGAAGTATAAACTGCATACCGCATTATTATCCATATCCTCCTCGCAATGAATCATCATAGGAAAGGCTAGGAATCTTTAGGAAAGTGCAAGACATGAAATGATACTTACGATGCATAACTCTAGGCAATTATCGTTGTCAACTACATAAATTATCAAGTAAAAGGTTGCTTGTTTTAGCATGAATTTTGTTTGCAAGTTATAGGAAGATTAGTTGGAATTAACCTAACCTATGCCTAACCCTAAATCGATAAGTTAGGGTTGAAAGATCAATTTACGCGTAGACAACGAGTCATGTGTTTATGAAATGATAACGTAGCTATCTTCAAGAGTTAAACAATTTGGCACAAAACCTAAACACTTCAACGGCGGACTACTCGTGTAGAATGAGTTAAAATCTCAAGAAAATCACTAGGAATTAATACGTAACCTAATCCTTACGTATTGCTAAAACTGAAACTCCTATACCCCAAATACTTGCCCACTTTCACTGAAATGTAGGGACAGTGAAACATATTTGGAAAGTGAACTATGGTTTCTCCCTAAGAATCTTATGAGATGGAACTTGGAACCCTAGGACTGACAACGTCAACCTAATGTAATCAGGAAGAGATTGTTTCATGACTCCATCCGATGAGTAGAATAGTCTCATAGTTCGATGAGACACTTGCGCAACAAGTGCAGAGTCACATGATCTTTTGATTTGATCACAAGGGAATGACCAATTCTCACAATAAGGTTGGCAGGTCCTTACGCAAGTTTTCTTGCAAGAGGATGAATAATCATCCTAATTTAGTATCTTTCTTGAGCAAAGATAAATGCTTGGAGCAAAGGACAAACCAATAAATTGGTATATCATATGAACTTAAGGTATTGACCAAGTCGGGTTAGTAGGGTACACCCTAACCCAAGATATAGGGATCTTGCCAAGTCGCGAGTCATCCCAGATCGAGTGCTAGACGCATTCCAAAGGAAGGATTCATTCCTTAGCAGTTTGCCAACAAAAACGATCAATGAAAATATTTGTGCTCCCTACAGATTTTAGAGCACTGTTTGGCTTTGTTTGATTAATGAATTAAAAGATAAATGGATATCTATACTTCAGGTTGAAGGCTTGAAGGGAGAGGCAGCTTCAGTTACCCCCGACTGCCTACCTGACCCTATCCAAGGGGGTTGTTAACTGCGCCGAGAAAGTGGACCGAACCCGCCGCGAGAGGTCTCTCCGTTGAGCGCTACTTGGAGCAAGAGGACGCTTGGGTGCCAGAGGGGGCTCTGGCGGTAAATCCCTTGCCTTTCGGGCCCTACACAAGAGGCTAGCGTGACTCAGGATTGGATCTCGAGGTGCGCATACTAGTCTACGGGCAGAAACTTGGATTAGTGATCCCTATGGATTGTTGGATAGCCTTCGGGCGGATTGTGGATAAGCCTACGGGCTAGACTTTTTGTATTTCAAATATAAATATGATAACATGTGAATAAGAAACTTGTTTGATACTGTCCTTCTATGTCAAGTGATATGATTAGGTGAAAGAACCAGTGCCTAACGAGCTAATTAAAGAAGCTGATTGTTACGTGTCCAACTAAAGGTACTAGGTAATTAAGTCACTAAAACAACCCAAGGAAAGTGCGATGGATGGGCCATAGGTCCATCCTACGGATGGGTGGTCCCAGTTGGTCAGGAACTTTTCTCAAATCACAATGGACAGGAGGAAGATCATTAACGAACACGAACAACAAAAGCATTAACCTAGAGTTATGATTGATCCCAATTTACGCTGTTTTAGGGGGAAGGGAATGAGACTATGCCTTATGGAAGAGAGGTTGAGCCTTGCATCCTTCTTGTTTCCCACTCTCCTTGAACCAAGTGCAGTGTGAATCCGCTTCGGACCTGGGGATTCTGCATAAAGTAGTTCGCTTGGGTCCGACGCTAGTTGCCGTTAGGAAATGACCAATAAGAAAAACCCTAATTCAGGTTGATCCTAAGTGGGAATGACTGGAATACTTCCGCTACATGGCAGACGCAGAAAGCCCTAGATCGCAAACCCCGTAACATTCCATGGGAGTGCCGGGCGGAGCTTTTTAGAAATCCTTTCCGATGGACTACTAAGATGTGTCCTGAAGATACAAGTGGACACGTTACAATTGGTATCAAAGCCAACCAACAACGGAATTATTTTTATGAAATCTTAATAGGAAGAAGTAAAGCAAATGTTGATGTTCCAAACATTTTCTTACTTTCAATGCTGTCTTGCAGAATTATGAAGCGTGGAACAAGTTCTTAGTATTTTGAGTCATGTTTATGACTCCCATGAATTCTCCGCATTATCGACAAAGGGTTGAGATGATAAACATCTTGGAGCAAATCTATAATCCATCAGTTTTGTACCTGAAACGAAGATGGATGGGTGCCTCAGGAATCTACTATATAGCCGCCCACCGGTTTGCTTATCTACAAACCAACGTAAAGAGGATCAAGTGGCTGGAAGACCTGAAAGTCGTGAAGTTGTTCATTTTTGTGGAAACGTAAACTCAAATTTACATATTCGAGGTCGAAGGATTGAGATGAACTCATATGTGTATGAGGAAGTAACCCATGTGATCCCCGCCGACAAGATTAAAGTATTGGGGCGCCATGAGAAGAATGGGTTCCAAAGGAAAGGATACCCTGAACATCCAATGACTTACCGATTCCTGAAGATCCATGACCCGAAACCATACTATTATAAGTTCCTGTAGATAAATGTAATACAATGTTGTTCTCCCCAAATTAAATGTAACAGTTGGCTTATCATCGCAAGAATGTTGTGTTCCGAAAGGGCTATGCCCATATAAATACAAATAAGACTTCTTTTTATCAATGTCTGATTGTGCATGAGAATTGATAAAAATTTAAGTGGTTAGATTGCTTGGGTGATAGCGGAATTGAAGATGTAATATAAATCAATACATTTATCGTATAATAACGTTAAGAAACCTTTATCCAAGCACAACCCCAGGTACAGGTTCCTAGTTCGCCTCCTACATCAAGTACTGTTGTAATCCAGGAGAAGAAGTTTCTTCTCAAGCAAATTAAGCCGCCCGAATTTGACGGGAGAGGCAGGTCCATTCAAATAGATGCTGAAATTTCGATTGAATCCATGGAGGATTACTTCGAAGCAGCCGGTACTGCGCCCACCAATCAAGCTATGCTCACCAAGTTGAAGCTCACCAGCGAAGCCAGGCTTTGGTGGAAGCAATGGTGCAGGGATCAAGGGATCGTGAAAGGATCCGTTACCTGGGAGAAGCTGAAGAAAGCCGTGCACGGAATATACTTACCACCTGCATATCGCATGCAGAAAATGAATGAGCTCCACGAGCTAAAATAGCTGGGGCTCACACTTGACGCATACTACTCTAAATTCGTCTCACTTCCTAAGTATGTGCCACAGATGGACATGACACAACAGGTGTCCAAATTTTGTGCTGGTTTAAATCCACCAATAAATATCCGTCTCGAATCTATGAGTCCATCAGATCTTCAGGATGCACTCATTCGAGCTTCCCCTATAATTCAGGAGGTGTAGGCTAGACCAAGAGGCAACAAAACTTGGTCTTATAATGACCCAAATAGAGGAGCATTCAGGCCTCAAATGAAGAGAGTTCAAGGTCATAATCAGGGACAAAGAAAGAAAGCAAGGACTAATAATATCAACAACTTTGTTCCTACGCAAAGCAATGGGGCTGAAACCTCTGTTGTTTCCACTGCAACGAGCCTGGTCACTTCAAGAGGCAATGTCCCAAACTTGGAGGAGGATATCACCAAGCACCTTTCCAAGGAATGGGCCGTGGTTAAGGAGCCGCTACCCGAGGCAGAGGAAGAACTGCCTGCGTTGCCAATAGGCAAATGTACGAAGAAGAAGAAGAAGAAGATCCGACCATGGAAGCTGAGTTTGAAAGAGCGACAGCCCATGCCGCTCTACACAAGAAAGGCCCGAATCGCCAAATCTCGGTGATTCAAACACCGTCGGACTATCAAGGTAAAAGTTTCAAGACTTTGATTGATTGTGGTAGTATTCATTTCTTTATCTCACCAGTTTGTGCAAAAAGACTAGGAATAGCCACAGTAGAAGCACCTATCTTGCTTGCGGAATTGGCAAATGGTCGTGAGGTTACTTGTACCAGACAAACTGCTAAGATGGAATTCTTTTTGGGAGGAAAAACGACTTCGGTCAAATTCAGAGTCATGAATTTAGATATCCATGAATGTCTACTCAGAATGGATTGGCTTAAGCCTAATGACGCCCACATTCATTGTGGAAAGGGTCAAGTTTCCTTTCGGAACTCTGAAAGGGAATTAGTCACAACTCAAGGTGAGGCTGGAGTGCTAAAAATTCAATTGGCCAAAGCATCTTGGATCATAAAAGGAGTCAGAAAAGGATTACATGTCTACTTAATTAAGCTCAACAAGTTAGATCAGAAGCAAAAGTCTAGTGAAGGACCTTCTTGGCTAAAGGAATACGCGGACGTATTCCCTGAAGAGTTGATAGAACTCTCGCCTCAAAGAGAAGTGGATCATGAGATTAAGTTAGTACCAGGAGTTGCATCAATTACAAAGAGACCTTATAGGATGTCCTTACCAAAGGCAATTGAGCTGAAGGAACAACTCAAGCAACTGCTAGATCAGGGCTACATCCGGCCTAGCAGTTCACCATGGGGAGCTCCAATACAGTTCCACAAAAAGAAAGATGGGACGCTTCGGCTATGTATTGATTACAAAGTGCTGAATCAATCGACTGTCAAGAACAAGTACCCTATTCCTAGAATAAATGAGCTTCTTGATCGTCTTCAGGGTGCAAAGATATTCTCCAAGATTGACCTCAGGTCAGGTTACTATCAAATAAGGATCAAGGAAGAAGATATCACCAAGACAGCCTTCAATACAAGATATGGGCGCTTTGAATTCCTAATTATGTCATTTGGGCTTACGAATGCACCTGGCACCTTCAACAGGTTAATGCAGGATATCTTTAGGCCATATCTTGATGATTTCGTGCTTGTCTTCTTCGACAATACTTTATTCTATTCCAAACAGGAAGAAGATCATGAATCCCAACTTTGGATTGTTCTTGAGACAATGAGGGCGCATAAGCTATATGCTAAGATGAAGAAGTGTGCATTCTTCAAACGTCAAATTGAATATCTGGGATTCATAGTATCAGCAGATGGAATATCAGTGGACCTAGCCAAGGTCATAGATGTGCTAGAATGGCCAATATCAACATCTGTCAAAGAAATACGCAGCTTTCTTGGATTGACAGGATGGTATAGGGTCTTCATCAAAAACTATGCTTTGATTGCAACACCTCTGACGGACTTACTGAAGAAGCAAACAGCCATTGCATGGTCAACTCCCGAAAAAAATAGCTTCAACAAATTGAAGCAAAGTTTGGTATCAGCACCTATCCTAAAACTTCCAGACCTCAATAAGGAGTTCGAGGTAGTAACTGATGCTAGCATACTTGCCTTGGGATGTGTGCTCATGTAGGAAGGTCATCCTGTAGCATACTCTTCAAGGAAATTGAAGAGTCATGAGAAGAATTATGCTATGCATGATCTGGAATTGCTAGTTGTTATCCATGCTCTAAAGCTTTGGAGACACTACCTATTGGGTAACAAGTTTACCCTAGTAACTGATCATAAGATTCTCAAGTGGATCTTTACCCAAAATGAGCTCAACATGAGGCAACGTCAGTGGATTGAAGTACTGGAGGAGTATGACTTTGAAATCAAGTACCGACCAGGGAAAGAGAATGTAGTTGCCGATGCACTCAATCGCAAGGCATTCCTTAATTCCTTAATCTTGCAGAACCCATCAACAGCTAGATCCCTAGCTACAAAAGTATCTATGCCAAACAACGTGATACTTGAGTTAGCTAGAGAGGATGCATGCCATGATCCAGCCTATCAAAAGATACTAAGGGATATCTCTATCAAAGATCAGGATCAAAAGTTGCAGGCTAAGTATCATGAATTTTCTATCAATAGTGAACTTGTCTACTATAGAACAAGGTTGTCTATACCAGCAAGCCAGTCACTTAAGCAGAAGATATTGTCGGAAGCTCATGATTCCCCTTTCGCAGGACATCTTGGCTATGCTAAGACTCTCAATGCAGTTAGGAAGAGCTACCATTGTGAGAGGCTCAAAGGTGACGTTCTCAAGTATGTCACCGAGTGTTTGTCTTGCCAACGTATCAAAGCTGAACATGTCAAGATGCCAGGGAAGCTGCAACCTCTTGACATCCCCCAAATGAAATGGGAATTCATCAGTATGGACTTTGTTGTTGGCGTACCCCAAGTGTTGAGATGACAAGCTCAACACATGCGGACATTGATGATGGACCGCTTGGTTAGATGGGTCCACACGCCTATACTTAGCATGTCGGTGGTCATTATGACTCACACATGCCCATTGACTCATTACTTATTATATTCAGGTTGTTACACCTATTTACAGCTGGCATAGTTATAGCGCCAGTCGACTAGTGTAGTCTGTTATGCATTGTTTGACTTAGTAGGCCACTTTCCTTTATGTTGTATCTTATCTATACTTTGTGTACATTGTAAAGTGTGTGGAAGAAGAAGAAGAAACCAGCAAGAAAACTTTTTGGCCTCCATCTCTCTTCTTGTCTCTTGAGTGAGCTTCTCCTTGTGCATTTTGTGTGTGTTCGACGCAGCATCTTGAGCAAGTCCCCCCACCACGCGATTCTTGATATGGTATCAGAGCCACGCCACTAAGAGAGGCTGATTTCGAAGGTTAAAGCGAAGGAGAAGAAGCAAGGTTTAAGCAAGCAAGCCACGGGTAAGAAGCTCTCCCATTCTTCCACTCTCTCTCTTGGATAGTGCCTATGGAGGCACCAGAAGTAGGGTCGAGCAAAAATCTCAGATTGTAGTGAGATTTAGTGTGCGCAAAGAGCGCTGTGTATTCTGCAGATCGGCCCTTTAGGGCTTTCCCGCAGTTATTTTGGACATCTGAGGCCGTTTCAGGCCCTGTTTTAGAGCCGCAAGGTTGCGGACAGCAGTTTCAGGCTACACTGTGATTTCAGTTGTTTTGACCGAAAGTGGATACGCAGGTTACAGATTACGAATCTGTAATTCTTGAGGTGTTTGCAGGAAGCAAACATAAGTTTTATCTACAAACAAATTGTAGATTGCATGTATTGTTGAGTAGACAGTGAAAAGGACTGTCTGGTGTATTGCTGTGCACTACAGGTCGAGAGTTGGAGAAGATTTACTTGCTGTTTGGTATTAGTTTTGTGAGAATGGCATGGAAGTTCCGTGTCATGAACTTTCTTATTGGAAAAGGCCTCTACAAGTTTGTTTCAGGTGAAGAAAAGGAGCCGGAGGTGAGTGATCCTCCAACTGCAGAAGAGATAAAGGCATAGAAGGAATAGAATGCAAAAGATAAAAAGGTCATGTATTGGCTGTCTCCAATAATTGACAATAATATGCTGGGACATATTAGAAATGCAGAGAATTCATATACAGCTTGGACCATACTTGAATGTATGTTTTCTATAAATACAAAGGCATGAAAGATTCAACTCAAGCAAGAGTTGAATATATTGAAGAAAGGGAAGATGTCTATCAATGAGTATGCACTGAAGGTAAGGAGCATTGCAGATGCCTTGGCAGCGATTGATGCAATTCCCGATAATGATGATTTGGTGTTGTCTACCTTGGGTGGACTTAACAATGAAAAGGCTTGGAAATATTTTGTAACTTCCATCTATGTTAGAAAGCCATTCCCAAATTTCGATGAGTTGGTCTCCCTTATGATCACTGAAGAGATCAACATGCAGAGTGAGACATCTAAAAGAAGTGGTGAACAGATCCAAGCTTTCTACTCCAGTTCAGGAAGGGGACGTGGCAGGTTCTCTTCAAGAGGCCGTGGTACAGGACGTGGTAGTGACAACCAACAAAATAGATTAAATCAATAGTTTGGAGATATGCAGGTTTTTGGAGGTCGTGGTAACTTTAGAGGTAGGGGGAGCTTTAGAGGAAGAGGTGGATGGCAAAACAGAGGTTCTAACAACTCTAGTATTATGTGTCACTACTGTGGCAAAACAGGTCATATTGCGGCCCAATGTTATGCTAAGAAAGATGATATTCACAGTGGTAAGTTGCAGTAAGGAGACTATGCATCGTCTTCATGACAGAATGAAGACAAAAATGAATGTCTGTTTGTTATGCAGCATATACTGAATGCTGTTACAAGAAAGGGAACACATGATGATGTTTGGTATGTTGATTCAAGTGCATCCAATCATATGACCAGCCATGGAGAATGGTTTGGAGAGATGCAGAATTTGCAAAATGCAGGTTATGTGCAGACGGGTGATGATTCATGCCACCCAATTTTACACATTGGAAAAGTTCCCTTATCCTTGCATGATGGTAAGACAAAGAGTCTTTCAGATGTATTACATGTGCCATCTATTACAAAGAACTTGGTGTCAGTGGGTCAGATGGTAGAGCAAGGGCTGCAAGTTAGATTTAATGCAAAGGGCTGCTTTGTAGAAGACTTCAATGACAAGTGCAGGTTAGTTGCAAAGGGAAGTAGAGTTGGGCGTATGTTTACTCTGGATGCTGGAATTCTGACTATGAATACTGCTATGTATGCTAAAGGAAAAGGTGTTGTTGCAGATATTGAAATTTGGCACAAACGCATAGGACATGCAAATGTACAAAGGCTGAAATTAATGCAGTCCAAAGGGTTGGTTACAGGTTTGCCTACATTTAGAGTTGTAGAATTTCATAAGGTATGTGAAGCATGTCAGTTTGGTAAGCAGGCAAGACAACCCTTTTCACATGACAGAGATGTAAGCAGAAATATCCTTGATGTTGTGCATACAGACATTTGGGGACCTATACAAAATGTATCTCTTGGAGGCAGTTCATACTTTGTTACATTCATTGATGATTGTTCTAGAAAGCTGTGGGTATATTTTATGAAGGAAAAGAGTGAAGCGTTTGAGCACTTTAGAACTTTCAAGGCTGCAGTTGAAAGAGAAACATGCTTGAAAGTAAAGTGCTTGAGGTTAGATGGAGGGGGAGAGTACCTCTCGAATGAGTTCAGCGATTTTCTGAGGTCTCATGGGATAAAGAGACAATTCACATGCAGGTATACCCCACAGCAAAATGGGGTTGCATAAAGGAAAAACAGGCATATTGCAGAAGTTACACGCGCCTTGATGGCTAAAAAGAATATGCCTAAGCATTTTTTATCTTAGGCTGTTCATACTGTTGTTTATATTATGAACAGAACTCCCACAGTTGCAGCTCATGGTATGACCCCTGAAGAATGTTTTACAGGTAAGAAGCCTGATTTCTCACACTTGAAAGTGTTTGGCTGCATTGCGTATGTTCATATGCCAGATGAGTTGCGGAAGAAACTGTATCCAAAGGCTGAAAAGTGTGTCTTTATTGGATACTCTTTAGAGCAGAAAGGGTATCGTTATTATAACCCTGTCACATGTAAGTTCAGAGTGAGTAGGGATGTCACCTTTGATGAAATGAGCAGTTGGTATGCATCTAGTGGCGATGCATTAGATGATGATGATGATCAAGACACTCATGTGTAGGCTGAAAAGCAAGAATCACGGACTCTTAGTGGACCAGAGACATCATCTAGTAGTCCTTGGTCTGGGAGACTAAGGAGTATCTCTACATCTTCAGGTGCATCTAGTAGGACTACAGGTAAAGACAAAGGAAAGAATAAAGTGTCAGATGGTATTGATGCAGTTCTTGATGGAGACTCCAGTGGCTCAGAGAGCTTAGATGATGAGCTTGGTATTCCTTCTGTGAAGACACCACGTGTATAGAGAGCTCATAATAGTGTAAAGGCTCCATTGAGTGATCCGGTAGTACGCAGATCTAGCAGGGTCAGACACCCTGTTAAAAGATTTGGTTTTGAAGGTTATGCAGCTCACCATTATGCTTATATGGTGAAACTAGTTGAGGATGTTGAGCCCACTTGTTTTGAGGATGTTGTTGGTCATACTCATTGGAATGCAGCAATGGATGAGGAGATGGCTGCATTAGAGGCCAATAAGACTTGGGATCTAGTATCATTGCCAAAGGGCAAGAAAGCTATTGGATGTAAGTGGGTTTATAAGATTAAGCACAATGTAGGTGGTTCTATTGGTAGGTACAAAGCTAGGCTGGTTTTTAAAAGGCTATGCCCAGACATATGGCATAGATTATGATGAAACCTTCAGTCCAGTTGCTAGGATGGAAACTGTCAGATGTGTGACTGCTTTGGCAGTAGCCAAAGGTTGGAGGTTACAACAAATGGATGTGAAGAATGCCTTCTTGTATGGTGATTTGCAGGAAGAAGTGTATATGGATCAGCCAGCAGGTTATGAAGATTTAGAGCATCCCACGTATGTGTGCAGGTTGAAGAAGGCACTCTATGGGCTCAAGCAAGCACCTAGAGCATGGTCTGACAAGATCAGAGAGTATCTTGTCAATATTGGCTTTTATGTTTTTAATGTTGATCACTCACTTTATGTGAGAAAGGGAGATGCAGGTTTGGTCATCATAGTCATCTATGTGAATGACTTGATTGTTATAGGTGTTAGTAATAGTGGGATTATTGAAGTCAAGGATTTTTTAAAGAAGAAGTTTGACATGAAGGATTTAGGTGAGCTAAGGTACTTCCTTGGCATTGAGGTGATCAACTGTGATGATGGTATATGGTTGTCCTAAAGACAGTATGGCTTGGATATGTTGTCCAAGTATGGTATGACAGCATGCAAACCACTTTCAGTTCCATTGGAGCAGAATGTAAAGTTGAGTGCTGATGTTGGGGATGAGATAGAAGACCCTACTATGTTCAGGAGGATAGTGGGGAGTTTGATCTACATGACCATTACAAGGCTAAACTTGAGCTACGTTGTTGGTCTTGTGAGCCAGTTTATACAAGTACCTAGAAAGCCACATTTGGATGCAGTCAGACGCATATTGAGATATGTGAAGTCCACATTACATTATGGACTTTTCTATGAGACAGGTACGGATGTACAGGTGTTTGGATACACAGATGCAGATTGGGCTGGTATCATGTCTGATAGAAGATCTACCAGCAGATACATGTTCTCTCTTGGTAGTGCAGCAGTTGCTTGGAGGAGCAAAAAGCAATCTATAGTTGCTTCGTCTAGTCCAGAGTCTGAGTATAGAGGTGCTACTGTTGTAGCATGTGAGGTAGTATGGCTACAAAAGTTAATGGCTGATTTGGATGTGCAAGTGAAAGGTCCAGTTGTCATTTATTGTGACAACATGAGTAGTATAAAGTTGGCTAGGAACCCTGTGTTCCATGCCAGGACAAAACATATTGAGGTACACTACCACTTTGTGAGAGAGAAGGTACTAGCAGGTGAGATTGACTTGGTGTATGTCAGCACACAGGATCAGATAGCTGACATCTTCACGAAGACATTGGGTACAGAGAAGCTTCAAAAGTTTCGAAGCTTACTTGGCATTGCAAAGATGCAGTTGAGCTTGAGGGGGAGTGTTGAGATGACAAGCTCAACACATGCGGACATTGATGATGGACCGCTTGGTTAGATGGGTCCACACGCCTATACTTAGCATGTCGGTGGTCATTATAACTCACACATGCCCATTGACTCATTACTTATTATATTCAAGTTGTTACACCTATTTACAGCTGGCATAGTTATAGCGCCAGTCGACTAGTGTAGTCTGTTATGCATTGTTTGACTTAGTAGGCCACTTTCCTTTATGTTGTATCTTATCTATACTTTGTGTACATTGTAAAGTGTGTGGAAGAAGAAGAAGAAACCAGCAAGAAAACTTTTTGGCCTCCATCTCTCTTCTTGTCTCTTGAGTGAGCTTCTCCTTGTGCATTCTGTGTGTGTTCAGCGCAGCATCTTGAGCAAGTCCCCCCACCACGCGATTCTTAACACCAAGTTCAGGGAGGATACAACTCCATCATGGTTGTGGTTGACATGCTTACTAAGGTTGCACACCTTATTCCAGTAAAGAAAAACTATAAAGCCTCAGACATTGCACGATTGTTTATCAAGGAGATATTCAAGCTACATGGTTTACCTAGAAGAATCATTAGTGATCGTGATTCTCTCTTCACGTCACATTTCTGGAGAACTATCTTTGAAGCCATTGGGACTCAACTCTGCTTTAGCACTGCTTACCATCCCCAAACGGATGGCCAAATAGAGCGAGTAAATCAAGTCATGGAGGATATGCTTAGGGCATACTGCTGTCGTGAGTCGAAGAGGTGGATTCAATACTTGCCCTTGGTTGAATTTACCTACAATGCTTCTTACCAACAAAGCATTCAGATGACCCCTTTCCAAGCACTGTATGGTCATGACTGTCGAAGTCCCCTAAACTTCTCAAATCCAACCTTAAGGGTTGAAGCTTCAAGGCAGATGTTGGAAGAGATGGATGACCAAATAAAATCAATAAGACAGGACATCCAAGCTGCCAAGGATAGACATAAGGCATACGCGGATTTGAAGCGTCAAGATAGAGTCTTGAAAGAAGGAGACAGGGTCTTCATTCGCGTACGCCCTAAGAAGAGTTCCCTATCCTTAGGAGATTGCAAGAAGCTAAGTCCAAGGTATTGTGGACCGTACAAGATCCTCAAATGCCTAGGACCTAATGCTTATAAACTGAAACTCCCTGAGAACCTAAAGGTTCACAATGTATTCCATATCAATCTATTGAAGAAGTATGTACCTAATCCTAACCATGTACTTGATGACCAACAAATTGTAATGCCTAGTCAAGGAGTCCTTGAACTAAGGCCTGACAGGATCTTAGATGTTAGGGAGAGATAATTGAGATCTAGAACCTTGAGAGAATGCCTCATCCAGTGGAAAGATTATCCTAAAGAGGATGCCACTTGGATAGATGAAGGCACTCTCAACCATCAATATCCCCAGTTTATCTCGAGATGAGGACATCTCGATTCCTCTAAGGGGGAGAGAATGTAATATTCCGATGGCTTTAGGCTCACGTGAATTGGCCATTAGGAGATAATGGAATTATCCTTTAGATAAAGGCAAATTTTTTTGTTTTCCGTCTCCTCGAGTTGATTGTCGAGCTGGAGGAAGAGGGGATTAGTAAGGTATGCAAGCTCCGTGCTGGAGCTTGCCAAAGCGTGTAGCCATGCATGACAACACGCAAGGGAGAGAGGATCCCCCTCCCCTTCCCCTATATAAACCATGGGAGGCTACTGGCTATGGTGGCCTGGGGAGGTGGATGAGATGGAGCCGAAGATGCTGTGAGGAAGGGAGAGGCTAAGGCACTGCTGCCGCTGTTTGAGGGAGAGGAGTTGAGGGGAGAAGTTGCAAATCAACGCCAGGAGGGCCCATCATTGCCTGGCCAAGGAGGAGCCGCCTGCAAATCGCCATCGTTGACGTCTGTCGACTGTATCCCCCCTCCCCCGTGCGTGCTTCTAGAAGCTTCTAAGCTTCTAAGGGGGGGCTCTACAAGCCCCCTTTCACCCCCCAGAAAAATTCTTACCTTAAAGGTCTTACTCTTCCCTCCCCCCCGTGTCTAAAAAACCTCTCATTAGCCCCCTTCCTGTGGGCTTTGGGATTACTCCTTTCCCGCCTCCAATTTTTCCTTTAAGGGCCCTTATGCCCTTTCCTATAGCCTTTAAAGGCTACTTTTTTCTCCCCTTTAAAATTCCTCCTAAGGCTCTATAAGCCCCTTCCCCCCCCCCCCAAATTTACAAAAAAAAAAAGTATTCATATGGTACCTTTAACCTTTATTTCCCCCCACATAAAATTCCCTCATGTGCCGCTTTAAGGCCTTTCTCCTCCTCACACAAAATAACCTCTTGAAGGTCTTACACACCTTTTTTTTCCCCTTTCTTTTCCACCCATCCCCACGATCCAAGCCCTTTTCCATGAGCCCTCGTATTGCTCTCTCAAGTGGGGTTTAAAAGCCCGTTACCTTGTTGAGAGCAAGGCCTTTTCCCAACTTTTAAGCCAGGGTTTTAAAGACCCTTCCTGTAGGAAATCCCCACTCAAGTTCACAGGAGAAAACCTTCTAGAAATCGTTTATGACGAATGGTGCAATTTATCGCAAAGGAAGCCACGGTGGAATTTCAAAAAGGTGTAAAGCAGCTTCCACGACGGAAAGACTACAATTACGATGCCTCCTAAGAAAGTCCAAGACGCAGCCGTGGGAGGGTCGTCTCCTAGCATCCACGTGGACATCTCACCCCAAGCCCAAGCTTTCCTTCCTAATTTTTATTTGGTATTGTTGTAATTGAATCATGCAAGGTTAATTGTTGGAAATATGATATATTTTTGTCCTAAATGCTCACGACGGAGGAACTTAGTCATTAATACTTTCAATAAAACAAGAAAATTAAAGGAAGCATAAATGCATTTCTAGCAAATAGCTTTATGCATTGAAATGAATTAAAAATTAGATTAATGTCCATTAAAATAGTATACCTCGTTTAAACATGGAAGTATAAACTGCATATCGCATTATTAACCCATATCCTCCTCACAATGAATCATCATAGGAAATGCTAGGAATCTTTAGGAAAGTGCAAGGCATGAAATGATTCTTACGATGCATAACTCTAGGTAATTATCATTGTCAACTACATAAATTATCAAGTAAAAGGTTGCTTGTTTTAGCATGAATTTTGTTTGCAAGTTATAAGAAGATTAGTTGGAATTAACCTCTGATCCTAAATCGATAAGTTAGGGTTGAAAGATCAATTTACGCTGTCGAAGGGTTTTCGAAAGCAAAGTTGCAACCACAGAGGTTCTTGAGAAATTCCAAGACAGAAGATCAATCGAAGCAAATAATCAAGACAAATATGATGCCAAGTAACAATTGTATTATTACCAAGTTATCTCTGAGCATAGAGAAACATCATAACAAACCACATGTGATCTATGCAATTGACCCATGCCATGTATACAAGCTCTTATTAGAGTCCAAGCTTATGAGAAACAAGATTTCAAATGCACACAATTGACAACAGTTTCTGCCTGCTTTGCATCATCTATATGTGATTGCAACAGTTGACAAATTTGTTCCACCCTCTCATGAGCAGTATGAAAACTGAGAATAGCTCTTCAAATCATGACAATTTGACTCTTGAAAATGACGACTTTGTAAACATAATCAAGCTTCTGATTATAATTGTTATAGCTGGCCATGCTGCAGAACTGGTTGAAGATGGTGAATGGAACTAATGGGATGTTCACATCTAGTTTAAAGAGATGTATCAAGGAGCCATGGTAAAGTCCTGTTTCCATAAACTACTTGCAAGCATGTGACATAACTTCTTAACATGTGGCCTTCTGGATAGTATACTGCAATTACAGTAGGGGCCTAGAGCCTTCAAACCATAGCCAGTTGCCTTTTTCCCCTTGCCACTTTTCTGAAGCTTGTTTTACCAGATAACCAAAGAATTTAATAGAAGAGTGACTGATAGCCATTACTGACAATTCTCAATGCATCATGAAGGCTCCTCCAATTCACTATTTTTCTGCAGGTTGCCATTGATTCATCTGAATAGAAGGGTAGACAGCCAATCAGCATTTCATACATGATAACACCGAGTAACCACCACCTGTTGCTTTCTCTCCCCCAAATGCATCACCAATTTCTGCTCCACTTGTTGGAATATTGACATTCACAATTCCACTATCACTACCAGTTGGCCCCACTCATCTGAATATGGCCTCATGATTACGGGTGAAAATTGAACTGCTCAAGCCTTGTGGTACATAGTTATTCATTGATGTTGCCTCTTCCAAAGTCTGGAATTTGAACACATACAGGACAGGTCCAAAAAGTTCTTCTTGCACAATGGATGCATCATGAGAAATTTTCACAACTGTAGGTTGTACAAAATGCCCTTCTCTTTCCAAGACAGATCCACCAACCAAGATATTGCCACCTTGAGATCTGATTTTTTTGTATGCCTTGTTCAAATCCTAGAACTGAGGCCTTAGTATGAAGTGGCGTGCCTGCGCTGGAATAGCAACCAGCAAAGGATGATGGTGCCGATCAATAGCAGGAGGAAGGGGATGGATATCCAGACGCCATGGTAGTAATTCATCCTCGGTATGCAGCAATCGCCCCTTCTCTTCCCGGGTCACTGAGATTGTCTTCTGTCACTCATGTAATAGGTATAGTACCTTGTATGCTTTGCATTCTGAACAGAACCTGCAAGAAAGCATACTACTGCAATGATAAAGCAAAACCAGTTCAGAAGGAAGAATATGATAACGAATACATGGCTAGCACCAGGCTTCAAAGAGCCCCCACAGCACAAACATCGGATAGCTACAGTAATTATGGCCTGACTAGCTGGCAGAAACAAGAGGGCCCCTGTGCCTAATCCAGTTGCAATGTCGGAAGTATAGTAACATGATACCCAACCATTTTCTAATTTATATGTTCCCTTGGAGCGCCTCTGCTCAGCCGCGATGCCAAGCTCTAGTCAATTTAGTCCTTCTTGTTTGGTCCTTTTCTCCAAAGATGTCGAAGTTGCAGAGCCCCTCCGATTTCAATTTATCTCCTTTCTCTTCTGTAGATCTCCTTTTGATTGGCGAAACAATCCCTTCTCCCTTCCTTAGTAGCGCTCCCTCCAAGTTGCAGAGATCCTCCCCTTTTTGCCTTCCGTAGCTCCCCTCTGATTGACGAAAAATCCTTCCTTTTTCCTTCCGTCGAGCTTCTCTGTTCAGTCCACTTTCTTCTTTTTCCCCACAGTTTTCTCCCAATTCCATTCTCTGCTTGAAATTCGTAGCTTTCTCCCTCTCTTCTTCTCAATTAAGCCTCTTCCCCCCAAAAAGCCCATTTGAAAATAGTCATCCCCTATGCTTTTTCTCCTCAGCCCAATATATTGCACTCATAAAAGCAGCCCTTTTTCTTCACTAGAAAAGCAATCCAGTCACTCCCACTCTTGGTGGTTGTGATACCACCTCTCCTCATTCAGGCCCTATCTGCCCTGCATCACTATAATTTGTATTGAAGGCCATCACACTTTCTGCCAGTCAATTCCTTGTCATAAATGAAACGGTCATTTATTCTTGCAAACAATTCAAGAAGAGGTTTTCTGCGCCCATATGTGAGCAACTGTCACCCAATGTCTTCTGCAACTGCACTTTACCATCCAAATGCAATAGTAAGCTCATGAGAGGTCATCCAGTGTGTCACTTGTATCAGTAGATACCAGTAACTCTGCCATTTTCATCCAAGCCTCAGCATCATTTGGACTTATTTCTGTTGCTCATGTTTCCTCTGTTCTCCCCTGTAGGACTTATATATATCCCATAGCCTTAAGGCATTCACAATTCTCAGGTTGTACATCATGGATGCAAGACATGGACTATTGTAATATGCCTGTGTAGAGACCAAACAAACATAGAACATACAGGTTATAGACAAGTGCACAAACCGAGGGTGCGCATACTCCTCATCACCACAAAGGGGCACCCACACACCACTAATCTCATTTCCAATCCAACATATCTAGCAATAATAGGATTTATGTATCCATTTCGGTGACATCACCAAAATCAAGCTCGATTCCAAATGCTTCCAAACTTCTCTCCACTATACTCGCATGCAGAAAATAAATGTAAACACAACGACTAAGTATGTACAAAGTAACAAATGTCACACACACAACATTTTGGTGGATTCTACACCTCGGATGCACAGCAGTACGACAACGCGTAGACAACGAGTCATGTGTTTATGAAATGATAACGTAGCTATCTTCAAGAGTTAAACAAATTGGCACAAAACCTAAACACTTCAACCGCGGAGTACTCGTGTCGAATGAGTAAAACTCCAAGAAATTCACTAGGAATTAATACGTAACCTAATCATTACATATTGCTAAAACTGAAACTCCTATACCCCAAATACTTATCCACTTTCACTTAAATGTAGGGACAATGAAACATATTTGGAAAGTGAACTAGGGTTTGTCCCTAAGAATCTTACGAGATGGAACTTGGAACCCTAGGACTGACGATGTCAGCCTAATGTAATCAGGAATAGATTGTTTTGTGACTCCATTTGATGAGTAGAATAGTCTCATAGTTCGACGAGACACTTGCGCAACAAGTGCGGAGTCACATGATCTTGTGATTGGATCACAAGGGAATGACCAATTCTCGCAATACGGTCGGCAGGTCCTTACACAAGTTTTCTTGCAAGAGGATGAATAATCATCCTAATTTAGTATCTTTCTTAAGTAAAGATAAATGCTTGGAGCAAAGGACAAACCAATAAATTGGTATAACATATGAACTTAAGGTATTGACCAAGTTGGGTTAGTAGGGTACGCCCTAACCCAGGATATAGGGATCTTGCCAAGTCACGAGTCATCCTAGATCGAGTGCTAGATGCATTCGAAAGGAAAGATTCATTCCTTGGCAATTTGCTAACAAAAACGATCAATGACAATGTTTGTGCTTGCTACAGATTTTAGAGCACTGTTTGGCTTTGTTTGGTCAATGAATTAAAAGATAAATGGATATCTATACTTCAGGTTGAAGGCCTGAAGGGAGAGGCAGCTTCAGTTACCCCCAACTGCTTGCCTGACCCTAACCAAGGGGGTTGTTAAATGTACCGGACAAGTGGACCGAACCCACCGCGAGAGGTCTCTCCGTTGAGCGCTACTTGGAGCAGGAGGACGCTTGGGAGCCAGAGGGGGCTCTGGCCGTAAATCCCTCGCCTTCCGGGCCTTGCACAAGAGGCTAACGTGACTCGGGATTGGATCTCGAGACCCGCATACTAGTCTACGGGCGAAAACTTGGATTAGTGATCCTTGTGGATTGCTGGATAGCCTTAAGGCGGATTGTGGATAAGCCTACGGGCTAGACTTTTTGTATTTCAAAGATAAATATGATAACCTGTTAAAAAGAAACTTGTTTGATATTGTTCTTCTATGTCAAGTGATATGATTACGTGAAAGAACCAGTGCCTAACGGGCTAATTAAAGAAGTTGATTGTTACATGTCCAACTAAACGTGCTAGGTAATTAAATAACTAAAACAACCCGAGGAAAGTGCGGTGGATGGACCATAAGTCTGTCCTACGGATGGGTGGTCCTAGTTGGCCGGGAACTATTCTCGAATCACGATGAATAGCAGGAAGATCGTCAATGAACACGAACAACAAAAGCGTTGACCTAGAGTTATGATTGATCCCGATTTACGCTGTTTTAGGGGAATGGAATGGGACTATGCCTTATGGCAGAGAGATTGAGCCTTGCATCCCTCTTGTTTCCCATTCTCCTTGAACCAAGTGCAGCATGAATCCACTTCGGACCTGGCGTTTCTGCGTAAAGTAGTTTGCTTGGGTCCGACGCTAGTTGCCGTTAGGAAATGACCAATAAGGAAAACCCTAATTCAGGTCGATCCTAAGTGGCAATGACTGGAATACTTCCACTACGTGACAGACGCGGAAAGCCCTAGATCACAAACCCCGTAACATTCCATGGGAGTGCCGGGTTGAGCTTTCTAGACATCCTTTCCGATGGACTGCTAAGACGTGTCCTGAAGATACAAGTGGACATGTTACACGAAACACAATCTGTTTCTGATTACATTAGGCTGAAGTCATCATTCCTAGGGTTCCAAGTTCCATCTCGTAAGATTCTTAGGGGCAAACCCTAGATCACTTCCCAAATATGTTTCACTATCCCTGCATTCGGTGAATGTGGGCAAGTATTTAAGGTATAGGAGTTTCAATTTTAGCAATATATACGATTAGGTCACGTATTAATTCCTAATGATTTTCTTGGAATTTAACTCATTCTAAACGAGTACTCCGGGGTTCAGGTGTTTAGGTTTGTGCCAATTTGTTTAACTCTTGAAGATATTTACATTAACATTTCATAAACACATGACTCATTGTCTACGCGTAAATTGATTTTTCAACCTTAACTTATCGATTAAGGTCAAGCATAAGTTATGTTAATTCCAACTAATCTTCCTATAACTTGCGAACAAAATTCATGCTAAACAAGCAACCTTTAACTTGATAATTTATGCAATTGACAAACGGTAATTGCCTAGAGTTATGCATTGTAAGAATCATTTCATGCCTTACCCTTTCCTAAGGATTCCTAGCACTTTCCATGATGATTTATTGCGAAGAGGATATGGGTTAATAATGCGATATGCAGTTTATACTTCCATGTTTAAACAAGGTATACTATTTTAATTTCGTTCTATAACAATGGACATTAATCTAATTTTAATTCATTGCAATGCATAAAGCTATTTACTAGAAATGCATTTATGCTCCCTTTATTTTGCTTTTTCTATTGAAAAAATTAACGACTAAATTCCTCCATCGTAAGCTATTTTTCCTAAAGCATTTAAGACAAAAAAAAAATGCATCCTATTTCCAACACTTATCCTTTGCACAATTCAGTTATAATGATACCAAATAAAAATGATGAAGGAAAACCTGGACTTGGGGTGAGATGTCCACGTGGATGCTAGGAGACGACCCTCCTGCGGCTGCACCTTGGGCTTTCTTAGGAGGCATCGCAAATGCAGTCCTTTCGTTGTGAATGTAGCTTTACAACTCCTTTCTGAAATTCCACCGTGGCTCCCTTTTGCAATAACTTGCACCATCCGTCAGAAGCGGTTTTAGAAGGATTCTTCCTTGAAGTAGGGATTTCGAAAAAGGGGGTGTTTCAAAATATTTCGCGGATAAGACCCATTAAAGCTATGGGAAAGGCTTAATGGCCTTATAAAGACTCACACAAACAGGGAATAAAAGGTGTAAAGGAAAAGGGAGTATAAGGGTCCTTAGGGAGGAAATTTCGTGGATGGGTGTTATATGCAAGGGCACATGAAGGCTTTGAAATTCCAGGGGGTAGGGGTTGTTTTGATAATCCCTCACGAACCACGGCTAGGAGGGAAAAGAAAAAAAGGACATGAAAGGCCTAAGGGAACCCTAAGGGAGGGATTTTGAGGGGGTGGAAGAAAAAGGGCTTAGGGAGGTCTTAGGAGGGAATTCAAGGGGGGGTAGTCTTAAGGCTATAAGAAAGGGCCTAAGGGGGATTTAAAATACGAGGGAGGAAAAGGGCCTTTGGGGTAACTTTCTATGGGGGGGAAAGGCCCTAAGAGAGCCTTAGAGAGGAATTTAAAAAGGGGGTTTCAAGAGGCCACAGGAAGGGGGCCTAAGAAAGGTTTTTTTTAAGACACAGGGGGGGGAGGAATAATAAGACCTTTAAGGTCAGATTTCTTTTGGGGGGAAAGGGGGGCTTATGAAGCCTAAGGGGGGAATTTTAGGGGGGGTACTTTCAAAGGCCACAGGAAGGGGGATTAAGAGGCCACCCTTGGAATCTTACAAGGCTTCCAGAGGCCTCATGACGGCCATGTGGGGGGGAGGGGGCGGGGAAAGGTTTAGATCTCCATGTGGGGGGGTTTGGAGGCCGTTGACAGACGGCGACGGAAATCGGACTACTGGGCGGTAGACGAAACTACAGCGGCCTCTGCAGCGCTTCCTTTCCACTCACGGCAGCGGCAGTGAGTCACCGACCTTGATCTCTCTCTCCCTTCACGATGCTACAGAGCCTCCTCCTATGGCATTAAGGCCAGCGCTTCCCTTCACTTCTCTTCCAAGGCTACGATTTAAATAGGGGGAGGGGATAAGATCCTCCCTCCCCCACACGTCAAGCCGCATGCCTCAGAGTATAAGCAAGCTCCAGCAAGGAGCTTGCTTCACATTCTATTCCCCTCTTCCTCCAGCTCGAAAGTCGGCTAGAGGAGAGGGAAAAAAATTATTTAATAAAAAGAAAAATTATCCCTATGTCTTATAGAAGTAGTTCACGCGTGGGAAAAAAAATCAAAACATTACATTCTCTCCTCCTTGGAGGAATCGAGATGTCCTCATCTCGAGATAAACTGGGGATATTGATGGTTGAGAGTGCTTTCATCTATCCAAGTGGCATCCTCTTCGGGATAATCTTTCCATTGGACGAGGCATTCCCTCAAGGTTCTGGATCTCAGTTGTCTCTCCCTAACATCTAAGATCTTGTCAGGCCTTAGTTCAAGGACTCCTTGACTAGGCATTACAACTTGTTGGTCATCAAGTACATGGTTAAGATTAGGTACATACTTCTTCAATAGGCTGATATGGAATACATTATGAACCTTTAGGTTCTCAGGGAGTTACAGTTTATGAGCATTAGGTCCTAGGCACTTGAGGATATTGTATGGTTCACAAGACCTTGGACTTAGCTTCTTGCAATTTTCTAAGGATAGGAAACTCTTCTTTGGGCATACGCGAATGAAAACCATGTCTCCTTCTTCGAAGATTCTATCATGGCGCTTGAAATCCACGTAGGCCTTTTGTCTATCCTTGGCAGCTTGGATGTCCTGTCTTATTGACTTTATTTGGTCATCCATCTCTTCCAACATCTTCCTTGAAGCTTCAACACTTAAGGTTGGATCTGAGAAGTTTAGGGGACTTCGACAGTCATGACCATACAATGCTTGGAAAGGGGTCATCTGAATGCTTTGTTGGTAAGAAGCATTGTAGACGAATTCAACCAGAGGCAAGTATTGAATCCACCTTTTTGGCTCACGACAACAGCATGCCCTAAGCATATCCTCGATGACTTGATTGACTCGCTCTGTTTGGCCATCCGTTTGGGGATGGTAAGCGGTGCTAAAGCAGATTTGAGTCCCAATGGCTTCAAAGATAGCTCTCCAGAAGTGAGATGTGAAGAGAGAATCACGATCACTAATGATTCTTCTGGGTAACCCATGTAGCTTGAATATCTCTTTGATAAACAATCTTGCAATGTTTGAGGCTTTATAGTTTGTCTTTACTGGAATAAGATGTGCAACCTTAGTAAGCATGTCAACCACAACCATGATGGAGTTGTATCCTCCCTGGACTTGGGGTAGGCCTACAACAAAATCCATACTAATGAATTCCCATTTCATTTGGGGAATGTCAAGCGGTTGTAGCTTCCCTGGCATCTTGACATGTTCGGCTTTGATACGTTGACAACACAAACACTCGGTGACATATTTGAGAATGTCACCTTTAAGCCTTTCCCAATGGTAGCTCTCTCTAACTGCATTGAGAGTCTTGGCATAGCCAGGATATCCTGAGAAAGGGGAATCATGAGCTTCCCACAATATCTTCTGCTTAAGTGACTGACTTGCTGGTATACACAGCCTTGTTCTAAAGTAGACAAGCCCACTATTAATAGAGAATTCATGATACTTAGGCTGCAGCTTTTGGTTCTAATCCTTGATAGAGATCTCCCTTAGCATTGTTTGGTAGGCCAGGTCATGGCATGCATCCTCTCTAGCTAACTCAAGTATTGGATTGTTTGGCATAGATACTTTTGTAGCTAGAGATCTAGCTGTTGATGGATTCTGCAAGATCAGAGAATTAAGGAATACCTTGCGAATAAGTGCATCGGCAACTACATTCTTTTTTCCTGGTCGGTACTTGATTTCAAAGTCATACTCCTCCAACACTTCAATCCGTCGACGTTGCCTCATGTTGAGCTCATTCTAGGTAAAGATCCATTTGAGACTCTTATGGTCAGTTACTAGTGTAAACTTGTTACCCAATAGGTAGTGTCTCCAAAGCTTTAAAGCATGGATGACAGCTAGCAATTCCAAATCATGGCTAGCATAATTCTTCTCATGACTCTTCAGTTTCCTTGAAGAGTAAGCTACCGAGTCACCTTCCTGCATGAGCACACATCCCAAGGCAAGTGTGCTAGCATCAGTTACTACCTCGAACTCCATACTGAGATCTGGAAGTTTTAAGATGGGTGCTGATACCAAACTTTGCTTCAATCTGTCGAAGCTATTTTGTTCGGGAGTTGACCATGCAATGGAAGTTTGCTTCTTTGGTAAGTCCGTCAGAGGTGCTGCAATCAAAGCATAGTTTTTGATGAAGACCCTATACCATCCTGTCAATCCTAAAAAACTATGGATTCCTTTGACAGATGTTGGTATTGGCCATTCTAGCACATCTCTGACCTTGGCTGGGTCCACTGAGATTCCTTGTGCTGATACTAGGAATCCTAGATATTCAGTCTAACGTTTGAAGAATGCACATTTCTTCATCTTACCATACAGCTTGTGTGACCTCATTGTCTCAAAGACAATCCAAAGTTGGGTTCATGATCTTCTTCCTGTTTAGAATAGACTAAAGTGTCGTCGAAGAAGACGAGCACGAAGTCATCAAGATATGGTCTAAAGATATCTTGCATTAACCTGTTGAAGGTGGCAGGTGCATTCGTAAGCCCCAATGACATAACTAGGAACTCAAAGTGCCCATATCTTGTGTTGAAGGCTGTCTTTGGGATATCTTCTTTCTTGATCCTTATTTGATAGTAACCCGACCTAAGATCAATCTTGGAGAAGATCTTTGCACCCTAAAGACGATCAAGAAGCTCATCTATTTTGGGAATAGGGTACTTGTTCTTGACCGTTGATTGATTCAATCCTTGGTAATCAATACATAGGCGAAGTGTTTCATCTTTCTTTTTCTGGAATAGTACTGGAGCTCCCCATGGTGAACTGCTAGGATGGATGTAGCCCTGTTCTAGTAGTAGCTTGAGTTGTTCCTTCAGCTCAATTGTCTCTGGTATGGACATTCTATAAGGTCTCTTTGCAATTGGCGTAGCTCCTGGTACTAGCTTGATCTCATGATCCACTTCTCTTTGAGGCGGGAGTTCTGTCAACTCTTCAGGGAATACGTCCGCGTATTCCTTTAGCCAAGAAGGTCCTTCACTAGACTCTTGCTTCTGATCTAACTTGTTGAGCTTAATTAAGTAGACAGGTAATCCTTTTCTGACTCCTTTTATGATCCGAGATGCTTTGGCCAATTGGGTTTTTGGCATTCCAGCCTCACCTTGAGTTGTGACTAATTCCCTTTCAGAGTTCCGAAAGGAAACTTGGCCCTTTTCACAATGAATGTGGGCGTCATTAGGCTTAAGCCAATCCATTCTGAGTAGGCACTCATGGATATCTAAATTCATGACTCTGAATTTGACTGAAGTCATTTTTCCTCCTAGAAAGAATTCCACCTTAGTAGTTTGCCTGGTACACATAACCTCACGACCATTTCCCATTTCGACAAGCAAGATAGGTGCTTCTACTGTGGCTATTCCTAATCTTTTTGCACATGTTGGTGAGATAAAGGAATGTGTACTGCCACAATCAATAAAGGTCTTGAAACTTTTACCTTGATAGTTCGACGGTGTCTGAATCACCGAGAACTGGCGATTTGGGCCTTTCTTGTGTAGAGCGGCATGGACTGTTGCCCTTTCAAATTCTGCTTCCATGGTCGGATCTTCTTCTTCTTCTTCTTCGCACATTTGCCTATTGGCAACGTAGGCGGTTCTTCCTCTGCCTCGGGTAGTGGCTCCTTGACCATGGCCCATTCCTTGGAAAGGTGCTTTGGCGATGTCCTCCTCCAAGTTTGGGACATTTCCTCTTGAAGTGACCGGGCTCATTGCAGTGGGAACAACGAAGGTTTCGGCCATGGCTTTGAGTAGGAACAAAGTTGTTGATGTTATTAGTCCTTGTTTTCTTTCTTTGTCCCTAATTATGACCTTGAACTCTCTTCATTTGAGGCCTGAATGCTCCTCTGTTTGGGTTATTGTAAGACCAAGTTTTGTGGCCTCTTGGTCTAGCCAGCACCTCTTGAATTAAAGGCGTAGCGCGAATGAGAGCGTCCTGAAGATCTGAGGGATGCATAGATTCGAGACAGGTATTTAATGGGGAATTTAAACCAGTGCCAAATTTGGACACCTACTGTGTCATGTCCATCTATGGCGCATACTTTAGAAGTGAGACGAATTTAGAGTAGTATGCGACAAGAGTGAGCCCCAGCTATTTTAGCCAGCACCTCTTGAATTAAAGGCGTAGCTCGAATGAGAGCATCCTGAAGATCTGAGGGATGCATAGATTCGAGACGGATATTTACTGGGGGATTTAAACCAGTACCAAATTTGGACACCTATTGTGTCATGTCCATCTACGGCGCATACTTTAAAAGTGAGACGAATTTAGAGTAGTATGTGACAAGAGTGAGTGCCAGCTGTTTTAGCTCATAGAACTCATTCATTTTCTGCGTGCGATATGCAGGTGGTAAGTATCTTCCCTGCACGGCTTTCTTCAGCTTCTCCCAGGTAACGGATCCCTCCGCGATTCCTTGATCCCTGCACCATTGCTTCCACCAAAGCCTGGCTTTGCCGATGAGCTTTAGCTTGGCGAGCATAGCCTGATTGGCGGGCGTAGTACCGACTGCTTCGAAGTAATCCTCCATGGATTCAATCCAAATTTCAGTATCTACTTGGACGGACCTGCCTCTCCTGTCAAACGCGGGCGGCTTAATCTGCTTGAGAAGAAACTTCTTCTCCTGGATTACAGCACTGCTTGATGTGAGAGACGAACTAGGAACCTGTACCTGGGATTGTGCCTAGATAAAGGTTTCTTAAAGTTATTATATGATAATCGTTATTTATTTATATTACATCTTCAATTCTGCTATCACGCAAGCAATGGAACTACTTAACTTTTTATCAATTCTCATGCACAATCAGACATTGATAAAAAGAAGTCTTATTTGTATTTATATGGGCATAGCCCTTTTGGAATACAACATTTCTTGTGATGATAAGCCAACTATTACATTTAGTTTGGGGAGAACAACGTTGTATTACATTTATCTATAGGAACTGTATGATAGTATGGTTTCGGGTCGTGGATCTTAAGGAATCGGTAAGTCATTGGAAGTTCAGGGTATCCTTTCCTTTGGAACCCATTCTTCTCATGGCGTCCTATACATTGCACAAACATAGGTATAATTTTCCCTAATTTTCCTCAGCCCGTTTCCTATTTTTCCATATTTTTAAACCCATTTTTCTCCATTTTTGGGTTTTTTTTCCTATTTTTCTTTAATAAATAATGATTGAAATGAGAATTTATTGTGAGATATGGCCCTTAGGTTCATTGATAGAAAAAAACTCAGATTTAGTTTGTGTGACATATCATATTTCTCATTTATATAGCAAAAAACCAAAATTTACCCTTAAAACGCGTGTTTTACGGGTTTTAACACTAATTCCGACCATGTAGCCTTATATTCTCTAATTTTCAGGTTGCAAAGAGTTGAAATTCATGGCAAAAAATATCATAATGAACTTTCATCCCATATGAACAAATTTTCATAAACCAAATAGCATAAAAAGATCATTTTTCTTTGTAAAAATAGCATTACCGCTTATTTTCAGGTCTTGGTTTCTTGGTCTTGATTACATGACTGATTTCCAGCATGCATTTAATGCTCAGCATCTTCAAGAATAGCGCTCTTTATGTCTTCATCCATCCGGAAGCAATCCGGTCTCATCCGGACAAGCTTTCCTCCACCATTCTTCATTGTCTTCATTCACACAAGAACATCCCCTTAAGGGAGAGAGGGAGGAGAGAGAAAGAGTAGATCTAGTTCTTCTCATTCCCACAGCCATTTCACGGGCAAAGACAGGTGATAAGACCAGCAAGAAAGGAGAAGATTGGGGCCATGATTAGTTGGATGGGTTGTTTGTAACCTGCCATCTCCATCATCATGAGAGGAGGCGCATTTTTCGGTGTGAAGATGATGGCGCCTCCTCCTCCATTCTCTCTCCACGTTTTTTGCTTCATAAGGTGCATAAAATTTTAGAGGGCGGGTCCAAACTCAAAAGGCTTGCCCAATTTTGGCCTCCCAAGTGTCCACCTTTTCATATCTTGACCATTTTGTGGCCATTTCCTCGTCCGGGCTCCGATTTCAGTGCTGTAAATTTCTAGGCGTTCGGCTTTACATCCTGCATTGACTGGTAACTCCTGACAACCCACACAGCAGTTTAAAAAATTATCAAAAATCAACAAGTGTTGCTCGGGCGCCTTTTAAGAGTCGTATTTCACTTTGGTGCTTAAAATCGTCCTAGCTGGAGCCGCCGCCTTCGATGTTGAATATTTTTCCCCTAAATTTTGGATTTTTTGGCAAATTTTAGGCACATCTTGAGCTCATAAATACACTCTCATTGGTGACCATGGGATAGGGCGACTCAGCCCGTCGAATCCCACAACAGATCTGCACAAAACAACCAAAGAAAACATCAAGCTGATACAAAATAGATACATACTAAAACATAGCACAATGCTCACCCTACCTCCTGACAAAACCAAGGCATGACATCCACAAGGAGTAGGCCTAGCAGAATCTGATAGAAGGTCCGCAGCAAGTCACTAACCAACTGCTCCAACACGGCCAAACTAAAAAGAACTATCAAAGAAGTCGCCCTAAGTGGTGGGCTAAACTACCTACCTAACTAAGGACAACACAACCAAGAGCTCCTACTAGGCGAGGACTCCTATAGCCTGATCAAGAAGTATTTTCTTTCAGCACATTTCTTCTTTTAGGGTTTTTATTTTTCCATACTCGGGCATGTAAAAAGGATGGAGCTAAGCGTAGTGACCCAAGGAGAACAGGGCATCGGACTCAAGTCCTGTCTCGGTACCCAAGAACCTACCAAGCCCTCGCAAGGCGACACTTAATCCTTTTTTGATGCTCACTTTTATTTTTGCTCCAACCTTCCTTACTTTCTTCTTTTCCAACAAGGCGCTATCCCTAGGAAGACAAGGCATCGGCCCCGGGTCTGACTCGTCCCCAAGAACCTACGAGTCCCCAAGGCTAGGCGATGATCAACTGCTTATACATTTTTATTTCTTACCTTTTTTTATTTTTAGAGGGGTTAGAACCCCTTTTTACACACCTTTGTATATATTTATTTTCTTTGAGATATTCAGGGTTTCTTTTTGTCTCTATCATCATCATTTTTCCCTTTTGGCAGGCTTCTCTAACTGCCTCACAACTAACAAGAACTCCTAGAACGGCTGCCTAGCAGGCTAGCAGAATAGGGTCACTAGGACTACCTTCTAAAATAGGTCTTTTGATTCCTGACAATGTCTTTACAGAAGGCAACGACTACTCAAACCTCCCCTCTCACATACTGAACCTAAACCTAGGACTTCATGCCTTGGACGCCGGTCCCCAACAAGAAAAGAAAACCCCCTTAACAAGTACACAAACACATAGAACATAAAACACGGTACTCATAAAGGAGAGATATCACCTTGATAGGGCCACAAGAAGCTTCCGCGCAACAAAGGCTCCTTCCAAGCTCATCTTCAAACCTATCTAGCACAGAACTAAAACAAGAAACCATTAATCGCACGTGCACTAAACAGACAATTGGCCCTCTTGGCCTAATGAAATATGGACGTAATATCCAAAGCAGCTAGCCTTCCTAGCTTAAAACTAGATAGGTCATTTTAGTCCACGTAATATTGATGTCCTTGGCATATACATCACACCCTATCAGACTACCCAGGGTGCCAAGGATAGTATATCATAGGTCGACTAACCCCATGCTACTCATGCAAGTTAGCTAAAAGCTTGATCTTGTATTTTTTTATCTTAGGTTTTTTTTGTAGAGCTACAAGTCCAAGCCTTTCCACAAATAACTCATCAATAAGGTCGATCCCTTCTTGGGCACTATGAGCTGGATGAATGGCCTTAGTGGCTCCTTTGCTAGAAAGAATCATAGCTTTGTACTCATTCAAACCTCCCCTATTTGGGTTTTCACATAAATCAGTGTTTCGACCCAAACTAGGTAGAGCCTCAAGCCTAGGCACATCACATGGGTGTATCCCAAGGTAGTGTATATTGTTAGATGTATATCCAGTCTTATCCTCTTGGGGGTTCGACAAAATATATCCAGATGGAATCCTTGGCCTTGCATCCGACACTCCTGCCATACTTTTGGATATTTTGGGTCTCCAAACCCATCTCACATTTCCCTTAATATTCTTGCATTCCCTCGATTTGCTGCACTGGTCTAACGAACTCAATGCAAACTTATCCCTATGGCCAAATGGCCTCACATCCTTATGACCTTTGGAAAGCACAAGTGGACTTTTAGCATTTTGCATCCACTTTACAAAAGATATCTTTACTTGTTTATATCCATACTGCAAATTTTTCCCCATAAGAACCATGCTTTCACTGAAGGGAACAACATCCACCCAAAAGCATGATTCCGACACCAAAGGTCTCTCAAGAGCCTTACTAGCAACAAAATTAAAACCACACACAGAATGCTTATCAGCACTCATAGGCCCATTGGTTCTATCCATGTTGCCATCACAACTACCTCTCGTGGAAGTCTTGCAAGCCCTAATGGGGCTTACATGGTTTGGGGCCTTTCCACTGAGAGGCATGTCATTACTACTCATAAGATGGTCATTTTCTGCCTTGAGATTTTGGCCACCAAGGTTACCCTCATAGGCTGCCTTGGTATCAACAAGCGAGATGTCTCTTTGCAGAAATGGTTGGAAGCTAGGATGCACTTGTACTGAGCGGGGAAAACTCCAAAAGTTGTCCCAACATCTCTGAATATGACCCTCATAATCAATAGCATGCATTTTTGCTTCCCTTCACGACTTAGGATTCCGCAGTCCCACTTGGATTTGCGTATTAATCTCTAGGCCATTCAGAAAGAGCTCACATAGCACATCATCTGGTAGTGCACTGGTTCTTCTTGGCCAAAGCTTAAGAATACTATCAAAGGCTCTAGCATACTCTTTAACAGAAGGATAAGACTCCTGTCTAAACTGCATAATCTTCCCTAAGACCTGAATCATAGGGAGCTGCTTTTCATACTCATCTAGAAATCTATCACAAGACTCCTCAAATGATCTGATCGACCCTCTTGGGAGGCTCAAGTACCATTTCCTTGCCTCTCCATTTAGGGTACTTGGGAATACAAGCATCCGATGTATATCGTCAAACCCACTTGCAATGCAAGTTAGGTCATATTCTCTTAAATGAATCATCGGATCCTCATTTGGCAACCCATAAAACACTGGGAGATCCCTATAAAGAGAAGGACATCTAGTCCTTCCTTTTGGGATCAACACTGGGTCATTAAAATTTTCATATTCATCATGATCTGGGTCCAGCCTCTTAGGATCTTTAACCTCTTCCATCCCCACCCTTTCCGGTCTGGGGAGGTTAATATCCTCATTGACGTTCCTTTCTGCCAACTCACTGAGTGGTCTAGGGAGTCCAATAAATTTCAACATGTCCTTTTGATCCCCTCTTAGAGGGTCTTCCATACCTTCTCCTTTAAAGGGAAAGTCCATAACGGGTTTATATAAGAGCTTTTGGTCCTTATCTAAAGCAGATTTATCATTACCACTTCTTAAAACTTGGGAACCGTGCCTTTTAAGCAACGGTTTTCCCTTGACAACTAGGGCTTCTAACATCCTTATGATGCCTACTATGTCGTCATGGTGGCCCATTACATGGGATGTTTCAACCACAAGCATATTCCATCCTATAGTAGCACTTTTCCATGGCATCATGGCTTTAGCATGATAACTTGTTGATGCCATAACTACCCTAGTTTCCAACATGCTTGTTTTATGCCCTCTAGGTTGATGGATGGTTAAACATGATTTCTCTTGGGTAGAGACCACACCAAGGCGAACCTCGGCCCATGCCATCATATTAGAGGATGGGGTAACCACTAATGGGCTACTCTTTTCATCACATAAATTATCTTCTGCAGAGGACTCATGCTCTACATAACTAACTAAGTCCATTAGTAAGTTTTGTATGGGGAAAGCCAAGTTTTTCCATCCTTGAACAAATCCCATTTTATGGATAATTTAGGGTCCCTTGAAACCCTAGATTCGAAAACCGCCACTTATAGGCAGCTCCCGGAAAACACACCACTAATGGGACCTGAAATGGGCCGGCACTGGCTATGGCACTAGCCGGACCTCATGCTCATGACACACAAACACCCTCACGGCCTTGCGGACCAGGAGTGTCAATCTAATGCTGAAGGACAACCTGCCCTAAAGCTTAATTCATGCGTTTATAGTTTATAGTCCAACATTTCCCTTAAACTCCTCAGAGGGAGATCCCAAAGTACATAGGCATAACGCCTTGTCACACGCATATAGGGAGGCACTAATACTCGAAGCCCCAGTGCAGCTCTCCTACATCGCAGGGATTGACCCTTTGATGCGCTGCTAAACATATAATGCAAACGAGCACAAACTCCTCTCAAGGTACCAATATTTTACGTTCCAGGATGTACCATTCCTCAGAGCTAGGGTCTAGAATGGCAATGTCATTAGTACACTTGGTGCTAGTGGCATTGCTTTGGTAGATCTAGTAGGCTGGATATGTGTAATAAGCTCTTAATTTGTTTGTGTCTAGCATTAATCTACGTTCTTCTCTTCACTATGTATTATTGCACTATGTTTGATTGTGTGCTTTTGATTCTTCCTGCTAACTCACCTCTCTCAAGTTGATGTGTTAGTGGGTCCCTTGTATAGAGGTTCATCACCCTAAATCCTCCAAGTTTCTCTAGGTCACTATGTCCTTGTATCCCATCCTCTTGAATATCATTTATGTGACCTTTTTTGGTCCTTGTTTGTTTT
The DNA here is from genome assembly GCF_053477565.2 of Lygodium microphyllum. Lineage (NCBI taxonomy): Eukaryota > Viridiplantae > Streptophyta > Polypodiopsida > Schizaeales > Lygodiaceae > Lygodium > Lygodium microphyllum. The sequence continues at coordinate 175,669,698 of NC_141135.1, forward strand.
CCATATGTGCATGCATGTTTAGAGAAATCACAACTTGAAAACTTGGAAGTAAAGGAAATTCTTCTTGTTGGACGAGATCCGCAACCATCTAGGTCTCATGAAGTGGTGGGCAAGTTTGTATGGAGGTTATAAGGAACTTGCTTAGAAAAAAGAGGTCCAAATATCTCCGAGTCTTTTAGTATGATTACTAAACTCCATTTTTTTGCTAAGTGGTTGAACTTATACTCAAGGTTTAGGCTACAGTGTAGTTAGTTGTAGGTGGCCTAAGTTAGTATCTAGTGTTTGATGGGAGGTGAGTTTACAAGGGTTAGATCTAGAAAGTGGTCATCAAAATTCATTGATCCTAATTGAGGTGCACCTAGATGGGATTATTCTAGGTGCATTGAGGTATGTGTTTGAGGGGATAAAAGGGTGTGGTGGATTAACCCTAGCTTAGGTCCTAACTTGTGATCTTTATAGACGTGTGCTTTATTAATAAGGAGTATCTAGCCTACTTTATGTTCACTACTATGAGATGCCTACAATTAGTGAAATAGTGCCATATCCTTGTTACTCGTTCTCTCTATCAACAAGTGCGTTATAACAAGAAGTACTTTTAATGCTTAGTGTGCACTATGAAATACCTACAATTAGTGCAACAACACACAATCCTTATTAGTGGTTGTCCATTGTACCTATTTGACTTATTCTAATGTTCGTGGGTGCTTATGTTGCCTAGAGGTGAGCAATAAATACTCCTAATCAAAACTCGAAGTCCCAATAGTCTTAGGGTAAAACCTATAGCTTTAAAGGTGCAAATAACACCATATTAGAGAATTTGAGAATCTCCAAAGTCCCACTTTCAAATAAGGGGTGAAGATTTGTCCATGTGCCTAACTTAGTCCATGCTTCAAAGTGGAAATTCGAAAGATAACCATGATAGACTCCACTTTCAAGTAAGGGACAAGATTTGATCATGTGGCCAAATATTAACTATATTGGGAATTCCCAAACTATATGAGAATTCCCAAATTTCCTAATCTAGTGTTCAATGATATGAGTTGAGCCTCCTAGGGATGCATGAGGAGACAGCAAAGGCTAGGGCTTAGCTCACATTCTCTTATGAAAGGCTAAGTGCGCTAACTTGCTTATCTAAGAGTGTCCTATGCTACATGTATGATTACCTAACAAGGGCACACCAATGAACATATCCTATTGATATGCAAGAATGTAGCGAGTTTATTTGTGCATGGGTGTGTTTGATCCCTTATTAGATTTGCACAAGTGAGGCAATATACAATTGCATGAGTGCACAGTTACTATGTGCATGAGTTTCTAAGGCTAAGGTTAGCCTATTATGAAGGGTTCCCTATCCTACATGCATAAGTGCAATTATGTGGCATGTTTGATGTGGAAATACACAAATATTTTGATTAAGAGTGGAAACATGCCCAATCTCAACTCACAAGGGAGCTCCTTTAAACATTAGAGAGAGTTTGATTGGGCTTAGAAATATACCCAAGATCAACCTTAAATTAAGCTCAAGGAAATAGCTTGATCTTGGAGGGATTTCAAAGTGTAGCATATTGTTATAGTCTTGAAACGAAGAGACAATTGCTACAAGATTGAGCACATGGCCAAGCTATTTCTCAAAGATAACTCAAAGAGAGATGATGAATATATGCTCAAGAACACATAACAAAGCTTGAGCACATGACCACAACACAAAGCTTGATCACATGGCCAACCTTACCCATAGCAAAGATATTTTAATGAGTGGTTTTTCTTAAGCTTGAGTACATACTCAAGGTGTGCCTCCTTAAGGCTTGGGACCAAACAGCTTGGGCACATGGCCAAGCTTTGACTTCATTAAAAAATATCAAAGAGAGGGTTGTTATAAGCTTGAGGATATGACAAAGATTTGCTTCAAAGATATTTGAAAGTATAACATATCTCTATGATGTTGAGCACTTGGCCAAGCTGTGACTCAACAAAGAGATCTCAAAAAAGAGGAATGTTATAAGTGTTAGTATATGGCTAAGCAAAGAACTCAAAAAATGATCTTGAAGAAAGAGTAGGCCAATTTCATCTCAAATAGAGCTTCATTGATCTCATGGATATCGCCAAAGCCTAATCCCACAAAAAGGATGGGGAGTCAGCCTCAAAAGAGAGTTTGATTGAGATTAGCAACATGAAAAAAGTTAAATCAGAGCCTATTTGATTAAATTATAGATTATCTTGTCATGATGTACCATATTGTATATAATTTTGCTTACCTATAAAACTTGACAGAATTATTAAGTTAGTTTTGGAATATTGAAGTCTTGTGTTGTACATACTATAAGTGATGGGGCAGTTCAAATGTTTTCAATATTGAGAGGCAAGTGTGACGAGGGAATGATTTGGTAGCAACCTTGACGTTTCTATAGTATTGATCATGATGGAGAAATCAATTCTAAAAGTGGTATTGGATTTGAATGGCTTACTATTCTAGCATTGTATCCAACCCTGATCACCTCATAAATCTATACTATATGGCCATAACAAGTATCTAGTGCTCTGGCCTAGTTGTATAGATTTTTTGAATATTTTGCTAGAAAGATGTAATGCTAGGATTTGATCAACTCCACAAGAACATAATGTTGTGTCAATGGTTAGAAGTTCAGAGCAGAAAATAGGATATAATTTAGGATTTTTCACCATATGGTGTGAGGATCACTACTATAGATATGACAAAATGAAAATGTATAGACTAGGGAAGCTAGGTGGTCAAGCATGGTTCAAGCCTTGGCAATAAATGGCTATGCAATTTGGGTGTGATGTTGCACAAACTATCCTTATTGTGATGATGATCCTTATAAGGGTTATATTACACCAAGTGGCAACTACATTTTTCTATGTACTTTTAATATCAAGGAAAAGGATACATGATTATGGGACATTTACTTCCCTATCTTCTTATGTTGAATGATATGTCTGATGCGCAATGTGGAATTACAAGTGCTTGATATGGGCAAACACCTGTATTTGAAGGAAACAATTGGTATAACCATCATAGAGTCATTAGTGAGTGGGATGATATGAATAATAGATGGTACAATCAAAATTTTCACACAAAGAGGCTGTCTCTTATAAAAAAATCTACAAAGTAGAAGTATAAGTCTAAAGGTAGTCAATCAACATGTTTTACAAGTTCTTCAAAAAAAAGTACATAGAATTCCTAGAATGAGACTAGCTAACTTGATTGGGCTAGCAAAAAGGTTGGGTTGCAAAAAGAGAGGTGGGACAAATGCAAGGGTTGCGAAGAACTTTTTGAAAAAGTTTCTACATCAATATAGATTTGCAAAGCAATAGTGTGAGTTTATGTGTGTATAACAAGTTAAAAATCTTAGAAAATCTCTATACTTTTGCAAACTAGTATTAACTATATCATTTTCATGTTTTATTCTCAACTAATACTACTAACACATCCCAAAAATAATGAGAAGAATGCTCATGTTACAAAGGCATAATCAAACCTCTAATGGAATCAAGCAACATGCAATTGCTTGCTATAATTCATTATACAATTCAATAATGATACGCTTTCATAACTCATATGTTATAATTGGATAGTACATTATGAATAATGGGCTTTGTGCCATATTGTTATTGATGATGACATAAATTCTCATTGTATTGGTTTTTTTTCTATTTTATTTATGGCTTTCATCAATCATTGGTGGGTTAGATTATTTTTGCACAATAAGTGATTGTACAATTTTCTATATTATCCATGTAAGCAATAATTAGAAATTTTAGTTGAAATAATTGACTCATATATGTATCCATCATGTATCTTTTTGATTGATCTCTAAGCTCATATATACATTGATAATGTGTACAAGTTCTTGGAGACTAAACTATATTAATGTAGTATTGACATGAATTTCTTCCTTCATGGTGTGGCCATGAGTCTCAATGACATGAATTTCTTCCTTCATGGTGTAGTTTTCCATCTCAATGAGAGACGGAAAACTACCATGCTACTCTCAGAGATAGATACTATATTAATGTAGTATTGACATGAATTTCTTCCTTCATGGTGTAGTTTTCCGTCTCAATGAGAGACGGAAAACTACCATGCTACTCTTAGAGACAGATATCCTAAAGATAGAGTTGATAGAGGCTTCAGCACATGCTCAAGCTCTTTTCCAAAGACATATCAAATAGATAGCATGCTTGAAGCGTGCTATCCAATAGTAGTCTCAATGAGAGGGGAGAAACTTTCTTCCATGCCCTCAAAGGGTGAGGGGAACCTCTTCACAAGCTCCTTTCCCATAAGGAAAGGGCTTTTACAAGCTTGAGAGCATGCACAAGCTATCTCCCAAAGACAAATCAAATAGACAAGGTTTGAATGCTAGCTTAAGTTCATGCTTGAGCATGTTGTCTCATAGTTCTCTCAATGAAAGAGGAGAAACTATATTGCCATGCTCTCAAACTAGAGACATGGGGAAAGTGTCTTTACAAGCTCCTTTTCCATAAGGAGAGGGTTGATACACACTTGAGAAGGTGCTTAAGATCCCTCCCAAAAACACCTCATAATCATACTAAATCGAGAAGGTTGCTATAAGCTTGAGCACAAGATCAAGCTCTCTCTAAAATACGTTAAATAGTTGACCCATGTATGTATCCATCATGTATGTTTTCGGTTGAGCTCTATGCTCATGTGTGTATGGATGCCTAAAAACTGAACTATATTTATGTAATATTGACCTAAATTTCGTCGTTTTTGGCCTTGAGCCTTTGATTCAATACTAAAGACTTATAAAGATTATAGAATTTATGCAAATCCATGATCTAAGCCTCCATACATGGATTAAAATGATGGGTTGTTAACACTAATATAGTAGAAAATACATGACTCTCTTCAAGTTCACCATGGCCTTGTGGGGACAAACTCAGTGATATCCTCTATGAGATTGTGATTAGCTTTAAAATATATAGAAAATCTTAATCCTAAGATCAATAAAATGGTGAAAGAGAGCGCAATTTCATAGATGTCATGCTTGAGTATTTTTCAATGCACATAAATATAAAATTAAATTTGATATGTTTATTTTTTAGAGACTATAAAATTCCCAATTCATCATTTTTCTGTAATTTTTTTTAATATTTCTTCATATTACTATCAACAAATGATATAAGGGCTCTAGATCAACTTTTTAGAGCCATAACAATCAAGATATGTGACATAAATGGACCAACCAAAGTAGAGTTGAGAGAGGTTGATATACACATATTGCAATTTGAGAAAACATGTTTTAAATCCTATAATCCTTGCATCATAGAGGTAATAATAAAAACTTTGTGCTTTCTTGGTCTTGTATGCTTTGTTTAATGGGTCAAAATTCTAGATTTTGATGTGCTAAAAATAAAAAATAGGATTCTAAGATTGGAATTGAGCCTTGAGCAACAGAATAGTCTACTAGTTGTAGATTAATTAGTGTCATTACCTTTGCAATCAGGATTTGGATTTTACAGATGTTTACGACATTACAAATCCAAGAAGTTTGATAAACTAGTTTTTACTTAGAACAACAAGTATTTTCATTTTATCCTTTAAACATATAGAGGTTAAAGGTTGTTGTAAATATAGGCTACACTACAAGATAGACGCCACATACCAATCTTAGCGACACAAATAGTGATGCATATAGTGATGCTTTTCAATGCATATACTAATTGAGATAGCAACGCTTGCAATAAATTAGTGACGCAAATAGTGACGATTACAAAGAAAAAAAAAGCTAGTACTATGTGTTGAATAATATTCTATAAAGCACTTATATATTGAATACAAAATCATCACCAAGACAAGTGAAAAACTACCAAAACTATAAGACTGATAACTCATAAAATAAGTACAAGACTGATGGTGATGAAAACTCATAAAACTATATGGAACCATGGAGAGGAGAGTCCAAAACAAATATGAAAATGTATCTATAAATATCGCAAAATGCAATTTTATACAAAGGATGAGAAATAAATCTAAGGAATGCTACATGGAAGAAGCTTGTATGGATCACAAGACCAAAAAAGGAAATGATGTGTGCTCCAATCCAAGCACATATTACAACACCTCACCATAAAAAAGCTCATCTTGATGCAATGGATCATTGAATGGACTCTACAAAATAAACAACTTGACATTACTCCACAATACATAATGTATCACAAAAAAACTAATGACTGAAAAAAAAAGATGATTGACTTACTCAACTGTCATGCACATACAATATATCGATAAGTGCAATGAGACCATGTCTCTCTACCTATTAAGTCTCCAAATCCGTAGAATCATTGTTTGTAATGGACTAAGAGTAGCATTGTTAGAAATAAGGTTGTTAATATAAGTGATATTCCAAATAAAAAAGTGACAAGAAACAAAAGAAAAATTACAAATTTCTCCAAATAAGTCCTATGGCTACCACTCCCTAGATGATGCATGTACGAGACGAGGACTAGTGATGAGCAATGGACTCATAGCATCTACATCTCCAAAACACCCCCTAGAACCACTCCCTCTATCCAAGGCCAGTCTAGAATCTCAACTCCACCTATTGGAGATTGAAGCATCAGAGCCTACTAAAGTAGACCTCGCAAAATGACCAGATCTGACATCTCCTCCTTTTCCATATCTCTAAAAAGCAAGCCATCTGATTCGAAGACATATGTGTGAAGATCTCCTGCAGCTCCTCATTTCTCATCCCTCGACTCATCGTACTCTTTGGGTATTGTCAAAGGTAACATGCAGCAAGGAAAAATGATGTTAGCATAATTAATATAAGGATTTGGGTAAAGCATGACAACATAACTTTGCAAAAAATAATGCTATTTAAAATGAATACCCTATTGGCATAGCTCGCTGTCGTACTGCTGGCTGAGACAAGACAATTGAACATAGGGCAAGCATTGCATTCGGATGTACAAAGGGAAGGTTGAGCATAGAAGACCTCATACCATTGCTTGGGAGGGTGTGAAAGAGGTAGCATAATATCATCTTGGTGCTAATTTCATAGATATTCCAAAGTTCAAATGGGGGGAACTTGGAGGATGAAGATATCACAGAAAATGTTTTGCCTGGAGTTCAACTAGAAAAGCATGTGGAGAATTCCTTTGACAGCATGTTTGTCGGTAGTGAAGATTTTACAATACTTTTAGGAGGAGGTTATTATAGGCTGCGTGAAGAAAAAGCAGGGGAATGGGTAAAATAGAAAGAAAGCCGCTTTTCTGGTAAAAAAGGAGGAAGAGGAGCTTCTGTCCAGGAGGTGCCGTCCAATATCACATTGCAGAAAGTTGCGGCAGCCAAGCAGTACGTCGAAAACCATTATAAATCGCAGATGAAAAGCTTATAGGAACGACGAGAAAGGAGGAATTTGCTAGAGCAGAAACTAACAGATGTTGATGTGCCTGTGGAGGAGCAAAACAATCTCTTAAAGGATTTGGAGCAGAAAGAGTCTGAGTACATCCGTTTGCAAAGGCATAAAATGGGTGTTGATGATTTTGACCTTCTAACTATCATTGGAAGATGAAGCATTAGTCACGAGGAAGCAACAATGACGAGAGGGAGAAAGGTCAAAAGACAAAGCGGAAGAAAGCAACGCAGATGCTCCTGCGACTGAAGGCCGAAGAAGAAAGTGATGAAGACCGCATTAAAGCTACTGTAAAGTCAAGAATTGGAGGAAGAAGCTGTTGCTGAACGCAGGACAAAGGTGAAGGACGTCTGGAGCTGCTGAAGGAGACGAAATTGACGAAGAGACGATCAATGAGCTCTTCAGAAGATGAAGAAGGAGGAGTGTTGCGAAAACAGTGGACGGAGCTGAAAAGGGACTTCGACGAGTGCGGGACAAGCCTTGAAGACGATCCTTAATAAGCTACAAAAATTCAACGATTGTTGTGGTGCAAAGGACCGACAAAATCAGAAGAAGGTGAAGGTGACGACTATACTACAAATAACTCTCATCAGTGGCGTGTAGCGGAGTGGAGTATGATACGGAGTTCGGATGAAGACAAAGATCTGCTGATCAAGAAGGAAGACCTAAGAACTGTAACGATGACAACGACGTTACAGATATGCTCAGACGACGAGAAGACAACCAATGAGCTCTACATATGACTTATTTTCCATTGCCTCTTCATATTGGAGGACATCCCGGTGATTGACATATCACCTTTTCCGATAGCACCTCCAGCATGTTTGCCTCTTATGTGTCTCGACTTGCACTCGATAAAAGGGAGGAGCTGCCTTTTACCTGCTTCCCACTATAGAGAAGCTATGAAATAAATTCTGAAAGATTGAGGATTCCCGAAAGATTTGGTGCTCATACCGAAACTCCACGTGATTGTAAGGTTAGCCTGCATAGTCGCTGTCGGTGTCATATTACGCTGCCTTGGACTTAATGTACTCTGTCATGAAGCTATGGAAGTTGAAAGATGTTGTTAATATCATGCTTTAACTTCATATGAGACAAAAATCATATCAATCAGCTTAATCATTCAGAAAATATCAACTATGGGAGTTGTCTACAATACAATACTTGATGAACTTTTACTGCTGAAAAAGGAAGAGCATTCGTAAAAAGAAGTCTTATTTCACATTCTTTGCAGAAGAAGCTTGGCAGATCTATTTTTGTTCACAAATCCACTCATTTTGTTTATTTGGATGATTGATCTTCTATCCTGAAATTAGTCAAGGTCCTCTGTGGTCGCGACTTTGCTTTCGAAAACCCTTCGACATCTTTGGTGAACCCAACGTGAAAGCGTCGCAGAAATTTCAGGATGGGAGATACTTCAACATCCATTTCAGCCTCTTTTACAATTCCAGCTGCGTCCTCTACTTCAGCTCCATCAATAACTGCTGCATCAAGTACTTCAACAGATGATCTAAAGCAGATTTTACAGAATATGTCCATGTATATGCAGCTTCAAAATCAGCAGACACAATTGTATATGCAGCAGCAGCATCAATTGCATCAACAACAGTTGTCTCAGCAAAGGCAACTATATTCAGAGCAGGAGAATGCAATCAGTGCGACTAAGGCGATTGAAGCAGTTGAGAATGAGAAGAAGCTATTTGATGGCCGTAATGTTTCCGCATATTTGAAGACATATGAGAGCAAGATGGGGTTTTTTGGAGTTCCAGCTGGACTTATGAGTAAGTATTTCCTTCGTCTTGTCACACCCGCCTTGAGGGCAAAAGTGACTGATTTTTTTATTCAAAATTCGCATTGGCAAGATTTTAAGAAAGCCCTGAAAGAAGAGTATTTCCTTGAGGACTTTGGGATGGCTACATGGCCGTCATTCCGGGAGTGGGTCTACATGCCAAACAAAGGTTTAGCTGCTTCAGAGTTGATTCGAGAATTTGAAGAAAGGTATAGTCAGCTTGATGCCATTGAACAAAGAGCATTGCATGTTGAGAAAGTTGAGCTTTTCTTGCAAGATGCAGATCCTGCTCTTCAGGAAGAATTGGGAGAGCTTCTTGAGGATCGCACGAAGCCTATGGGACTTAAAACGGATTGGCAAGATGCCTAGGATGCAGTCTCGACTTTGACCAAGAGGAGGATATGGAAGACCCGCCTACAGAATGGCTCTATGACACCGACACCATCTTCTGCTCCTATGCCTGCTTCTATCCCTATTATTTCTTCTCCTCCTCAGCCAGTTTCTTGGCCTATGCCAGTGCCTAATGTTTCCACTCCTCCTATTCCTCCTGTTCCACGACCGATGCTTGCACCTTCTGCTCCAAAACCATCCAATCCGTCGGTGCCTACCTCTCTTGATGACATAATCAAAGGCATAACGGATTTGACACTGGAGTCAGTTAAAGCGGAGTTGGTGGGAAAATTGAAAGAGTAGTTTGCTTCGACTGCGCCTACTATTTCTTCTAGTGCTCCTACTACACCTAGGAGTGCTCCTAGTGCACCTAGGAGAGATCAGAGATGTATTTGGTGTGATAGTACAGACCATCAGCATTGCAGGGATTGTGAATCTTTTCAGGATGCAAGGAGGAAGAATTTGGTATTTTGGGGACAAGATGGTAAGATTTGGTTGACAGAAACAGGAGCTCCGCTTGCTACCAACTTTGGGAAAGGCGGAATGAAGAAGTTAGTGGATGACATGGCTGCGCGTACTTCTTATGTGACAGCTAGAGGAGATGCTTCTGCATATGGAGTCCAGATTGAGAAAGGATCAAAGAATCAGTCAGCATTATGGACTTATGCTATGGAGACGGCAAACAAGGGAAAAATTCAGCAAACTGTTTTGACTAGTGCAGGCTCTAGCATCAGATCTGAGACAGGTTGGGATTCGCCTGTTGACAGGTACTCTATTTATGCCTACTTGGCTAAGTCTCAGGGAGCAGATGTACTTGTTGAGGAGAAGCGTAAGAGGGATGAAGAAAATCCAAGTGCAGCTAAAAAGACTAGAGGGAGTGAGTTTGTTACTCCACCTACTGCAGGACCGTCTTTGAGACCAGGGTCAGAACGATAGATGGAAGATGCTCAAAAGAGAGAAAAGAGACAAGAGCTTAGAGAGAGAAAGCAGCCAAGGTTTAGATTGATGTCCGATATTGAGACATCTACAGACATGAAGAATATCTTTAATGATAAGATACTTTGCAGTGAGGTGACTTTTACTATTTCTGAGGTTTTGGGCATCTCGAAAAGAGAGTTTCAAGATCAGTTTCAAGAGGTCCTGAAGAGGAAAAGACATGCATTGCCTACTACTGATACACAGGGAGTTTTGATTGGGGAGTTGGATGAGGATGAGAATGAGGTTTTGGTTGAGAATGCTTCTGTTTTTCCACAGATAGAGAAGAGGGTTCAGCCTATGCATTATGCTGAAACTGATGAGCCTGTCTTGATACTGCGTAGTCACTTTTCACGGAGTCATTGTGCTAGGGCAACTACAGAGACGATGGTAAAAATTGGAGAGAAACAGGTGCCTTATGTTGCTTTGGTGGATCATGGTTCAGAGATTAATCTCATAGTCCGTGGAGTTTATGAAAGTAACAGATGGCCTATGGATGTAGAGCATGGGTGGCGTATGAGAGCCGCCAACAACACTACAGGTGATTTGTATGCTGCCTGTCCCAGTGTCAAGGTTTCTATTGGAGATGTAGAGGAGGATTTCCATTTCTTTGTGCAGGATTCATGCTCTTATCCCATAATTCTTGGACAGCCATTCATCACAGAGATGCATATGGAAACAAAGGTAATGGATGATGGATCTGCTTATGCACGGATTCGCAGTAAAGATTGCATGAGAGCAGTTCAGTTTATGACTGTGTGTGTGAATCATGTTAGAAACAGGGATACTCTCAGAGATGCACCTTTGCCCACTGTGACGGATTCGGGTTTTCATTAGGTACCGCCGTTTCACGAGACGACGGTGGTAGAGAAAAAAGGAGATTGGAGTTCTCGCCTCCTAGCAGCAGTGTTTTCTCCTCCAGTTTTGTTGGGATTTCAGCAAACAGTTCAATGAGTTATCAGAAGACTTCTAAGTTGCCTAGAGCTGCCAGGCAGTACATATGCAGGAAGGAGAAAATTTTGAAAAATGCAGGAATTTTAGAGGATGATGAGCATATAGATGGGATGTATGACAGTATGATTTGTGCATATACGATGATAGAGATGGAGAATATGCTGAAAACTGATATGCAGAGTTATCACAGTAATGTATTAGTGCAATCCCTAGACATGTTTCATGAAATTGCAGATTTTGTGTCACAGATAGAGTCAGAGGCTGAGGTGACTCAGCAAAAAGTGTTGAGTGCTGAAGAAATTCAGCAAACAGAGTTTCCGGCTGATTATGATCAGCTTACAGAGACACAGAGGGCTGAAAACTTTCAGCCAACAGAGTTTACTGCTGAAATATTTCAGCATCCAGAGTTTAGGGTTGTTCTTATGCAGTCCATAGAGCAGAGGGCTGAGGATATTTAGTCATTGGAGTACAGAATTGCTGATTTACAGCAAGATTTGAGTAATGCAGAGGATCATAATGAAGCCAGGGTTGACACGAAATACAAGACTGTTGATAAGAAGGTGGATGCTAAAGGCAAGATTATAGAGTATTGTTCTACCACTTCAGAGATACAGAGATTCATTGGAGCTTGTGTGTTTTACATGATTTGGATACCCCATTTTGCACACATAGCAGATTGTTTATATGAGCTGTTTCAAAAGGGGCAGAAATTATTTTGGGATGAGAGCCACACTAGAGCCATGCGGAAAATGAGGAAGTTATTGCAGATTTTTTGGAAGATGGTGAAAAGATAGTTTGGGCTGTATATAGTCAGACATGTCTTTGATAATGCAATATATGAGCTGACAGAATTGGATGGGACAGTGCTTAGAGTGCCTATTGCTAGGAAAAGAATCAAGATTTTCAAGAAAAGAGATGATGAAGATTATGCATTGGAATAATTTGCAAGAGAAGAGCAACGAGAAGAAACTCTAATGGAAAAGACAGATGATATGACAAATAATCTTGTTGATATACCGGAAATGTACAATGAAGAGATTGATCTGTTTGTGGATCTTGATGATAATGATCATGGGTAGTTGGCCCATCCGGAGGATGCGCAGGATTAGAGGGGGTGGATGTCGTACTGTTGCGCATCCGAGGTGTGGAATCCACCAAAATGTTGTGTGTGTGACATTTGTTACTTTGTACATACTTAGTCGTTGTGTTTACATTTTGTTTTCTCTGCGTGCGAGTATAGAGGAGAGAAGTTTGGAAGCATTGTGAAAGCAGAGATTGTGTTTGATGGCTTATCAAGACCGGATGTTGTCTCATGGACTACAATGCTCATCACTTATGTAGAGCTAAACCAGGGGAAGAAGACTCTTAAGTTTTACAGACAGATGCAAGAGGAAGGTGTCATCCCAGATCAATAGACATATGTGGTCGGGCTTCAAGCATGTGACATTCTAACACAAAAGGATTAAGCCATGGCTGAGACAAGACTATTGAACAAAGTGATAGCATTGAACATAGGGCAAGCATTGCATTCGGATGTACAAAGGGAAGGTTGAGCATAGAAGACCTCATACCATTGCTTGGGAGGGTGTGAAAGAGGTAGCATAATATCATCTTGGTGCTAATTTCATAGATATTCCAAAGTTCAAATGGGGGGAACTTGGAGGATGAAGATATCACAGAAAATGTTTTGCCTGGAGTTCAACTAGAAAAGCATGTGGAGAATTCCTTTGACAGCATGTTTGTCGGTAGTGAAGATTTTACAATACTTTTAGGAGGAGGTTATTATAGGCTGCGTGAAGAAAAAGCAGGGGAATGGGTAAAATAGAAAGAAAGCCGCTTTTCTGGTAAAAAAGGAGGAAGAGGAGCTTCTGTCCAGGAGGTGCCGTCCAATATCACATTGCAGAAAGTTGCGGCAGCCAAGCAGTACGTCGAAAACCATTATAAATCGCAGATGAAAAGCAGCTTATAGGAACGACGAGAAAGGCGGAATTTGCTAGAGCAGAAACTAACAGATGTTGATGTGCCTGTGGAGGAGCAAAACAATCTCTTAAAGGATTTGGAGCAGAAAGAGTCTGAGTACATCCGTTTGCAAAGGCATAAAATGGGTGTTGATGATTTTAACCTTCTAACTATCATTGGAAGATGAAGCATTAGTCACGAGGAAGCGACAATGACGAGAGGGAGAAAGTTCAAAAGACAAAGCGGAAGAAAGCAACGCAGATGCTCCTGCGACTGAAGGCCGAAGAAGAAAGTGATGAAGACCGCATTAAAGCTACTGTAAAGTCAAGAATTGGAGAAAGAAGCTACTGCTGAACGCAGGACAAAGGTGAAGGACATCTGGAGCTGCTGAAGGAGACGAAATTGACGAAGAGACGATCAACGAGCTCTTCAGAAGATGAAGAAGGAGGAGTGTTGTGAAAACAGTGGACGGAGCTGAAAAGGGACTTCGACGAGTGCGGGACAAGCCTTGAAGATGATCCTTAATAAGCTACAAAAATTCAACGATTGTTGTGGTGCAAAGGACCGACAAAATCAGAAGAAGGTGAAGGTGACGACTATACTGCAGATAACTCTCATCAGTGGTGTGTAGCGGAATGGAGTATGATACGGAGTTCGGATGAAGACAAAGATCTGCTGATCAAGAAGGAAGACCTAAGAACTGCAACGATGACGACGGCGTTACAGATATGCTCAGACGACGAGAAGACAACCAATGAGCTCTACATATGACTTATTTTCCATTGCCTCTTCATATTGGAGGACATCCCGGTGATTGACGTATCACCTTTTCCGATAGCACCTCCAGCATGTTTTCCTCTGATGTGTCTCGACTTGCACTCGATAAAAGGAAGGAGCTGCCTTTTACTTGCTTCCCACTATAGAGAAGCTATGAAATAAATTCTGAAAGATTGAGGATTCCCGAAAGATCTGGTGCTCATACCGAAACTCCACGTGATTGTAAGGTTAGCCTGCATAGTCGCTGTCGGTGTCATATTACGCTGCCTTGGACTTAATGTACTCTGTCATGAAGCTATGGAAGTTGAAAGATGTTGTTAATATCATGCTTTAACTTCATATGAGACAAAAATCATATCAATCAGCTTAATCATTCAGAAAATATCAACTATGGGAGTTGTCTACAATACAATACTTGATGAACTTTTACTGCTGAAAAAGGAAGAGCATTCGTAAAAAGAAGTCTTATTTCACATTCTTTGCAGAAGAAGCTTGGCAGATCTATTTTTGTTCACAAATCCACTCATTTTGTTTATTTGGATGATTGATCTTCTATCCTGAAATTAGTCAAGGTCCTCTGTGGTCGCGACTTTGCTTTCGAAAACCCTTCGACATCGTGTACACTGGAAGGTCTATACATAGGTCTCCACAGAATGAGAAGTCCACTTCATTCTTGAAAACTTCATGGCCTCCTGTCTCCTAGTCCACATTACCTGTGCATATCTCCTCTATACACCCCAAGCCCTTTTTACCCTCCACCACTTCCCACAACATCAACCCCTCTACCTGCATACTCTCCTCGTTCATGCTAGGGGAACATTGCTTTAATCATACACTCACACAATCCAAGGTGTTGTCACAGCACAACATATCACCATCAAGATTGTTAGGGATTTATATAGAAGATTACATGTTTAATATCACATATAAGTGTGTCCCAAAGAGTGAATCAATATTTGTGACTATTTCATATCGTGGAAAATTTAGCAAGAAAGATCATGCACTTGTTCACAGTGACCCAACAAGACAAACGTGTTGCAAAGATTGTTTCATACTTTCATTAAGAGAATTTAGCCTCATAGTGGTTATTTACAGTCATCAATGTGATGTGATCGCAGTGTTATGCAAAAACAATTCGGACTACTTTTTTCAAAATTAACCTCTCGAAATCCAGATGGACCTTGTTGAACGGTTGCCTCAGCTCCTTCCAATGCCACTTTAAACCAGTATACATATTATATGATCATGGAGAAGCTACATTAATCCATTGAGATAACACTTTGAAAGCTGCCAATATACTCCGTCTCATCTACTATAATATTTGAATCCGTTGCCCACTTTCGGCTCTCTTGCTCCAACTTTGTTATGACACTACATTGTGTTTTGAAGTGCATTTTTTCAATGAGCTCAACTAAAAAATGTCACCTGCATGACCAGGCCGCATTGTAGATTTTATATTGTACACCGAAACAATTAGGTTAGTTGTTGCACATAAAATCTAAATATGAAACCAAAGAAAGCATATAGTTACCTTCGGACTACATCCCCTCGAGAATGCCCACTCATCCGTAGAGACCTCTATCCCTTCATGCAAAGCTGCGATTAAAGTTTCATGCAACCACCCCATAGACATAAACCGCATCATCTCCTCCATGCCCTCAAGATATTGAACTAGTCGGTGGTGTATACTGCATCAAAATTTTGATCACGCTCTCCTCCCGCTCTCTTTTGGCCTACTTGTACCTATTGAGCCACTTCTCCATAGATTCATGATGCAACATAAAAAAACCATTCACTTTCTCCTCCATGGCACTATCCATCTTTTTTTCTATTCCATTTTCTACCATGACATCTCTGATCAGTCTATCATCGTCCTTTAGCATCTATAGCATACTTTCTTTGAAACCACCGTTGATAGCCACTCTAAAATATGCACTAATGCTTTTGAGACTAGCCAATCTTCATCCATGTTACCCTTTCTAGCCAAACTCATTATCACACAAA
Source organism: Lygodium microphyllum (assembly GCF_053477565.2). Lineage (NCBI taxonomy): Eukaryota > Viridiplantae > Streptophyta > Polypodiopsida > Schizaeales > Lygodiaceae > Lygodium > Lygodium microphyllum. Next base: position 175,685,943 of record NC_141135.1, read on the forward strand.
TCCCTTCAGGGTTTTCATGAAGTGCTCTAAGAAGAATATCCATCACATATGGACAGGTCTCACAATATCCACTTCATCCCTGAGATCTACCGAGACGTGAGTTTGTATCATAAGCATGCTCGTTGTCGTGCTGCTACACACATACCATGTAAAAAAATCTAGAGTGTGTCTTTCTTATTGATTTAGAGAGCTAATGAGATTTTAGACATTAGTGTTAGTGTCCATGGTTCAAAAATATTAGATTTTTCGACAAGTTTTAGCCAATTTTTGATATTCTAGATATTATCTCTATTAAAAATCCATAAAACTATAGACAACTTCTAGATTAGGATGACATGTAAAAAAGAGCATGTAGCTTTCAGCCAATTTGAGAGGATTTTATGTAAAAAGAGAGATTGACAAAATTGTGCAATGTGCGATTGTTGTTCTTAGGCAGTGAATAACACTCCAAAGTGGGAGATGAATAAGAAGTGATGTGGCAGAATTCTGTCCAGACATCCTAGTATTTACCTCCCTCCCTTTTCGAGCCAATGGAAGAATCTGATTGGCGATCTGAGTAGCATAGAGAAAGTTGGAAGCTCTATCAACATCTTCAAGAACTTGTCTTGAAACCTTCAATCATTCTCTTATCTCTACCATCTCCGGAGTCTAAGCTCTTGAAACCCCATACATTCTTCTCTCTCAAACCCCTGCGATTGACCGTGAAGTACCTCTTAAACCCTTAAACATTCACTGTAATCTACTTATCTCTTGAAGACACATCTCTATCTATCTTGTCCAATTTTCTTGCCAAACCCTTGTAGTGACCTTCAACCCTACGCGCTGTGACATTGGTAAACCCAACGTGAAGGTCGGTGTAAGAGAACTCCAAGATGGGGGATTCTTCAGGAGATACTCTACAAAAATTGGTGCGCATACTGTAGTAGACTCAACAACAACAAATTCAAATGTTACAACAACAACAACAACAAAGACAAGACAAAGAGCAGATTGATTCCATAGCTATCACGGCCCTAGAGGAAGTTTGGCGGGAATTAAAACAATGTAATGGTCAAAATGTCTCTATTTTCATTCACTTGTATGTTGAGAAAATGCTCTTCTTTGGTGTACCACAACATGCATGGAATCTATACTTTGCGAGACTAGCCAAGCATGGTCTTCAAGAAAGAATCCATGGTCTTTTTCAGTAAGATGCGGATTGGGCTACATTCAAAAACCCCTACGCAAAGAATTCTTCTTAGAAGACTTTAGTCTAATGACGAATAAAAGTTTGACTGATTGGGTTGAGAAACCCAACAAAGATTCAGCTGCAATAGCTTTATACCATGATTTTGAAAGTAAATTTGGGCAACTTGATGCTGAAGACCAACAAAGTATGGAAGGTCAGAAGATTGAATTATTCCTTAAGGCTGCAGATCCCATTTTGCAAGAGAAGCTTGATGATCGCCTAGAAGATGCTATCTCCGAATCAGGAGTCAAAACTGCATGGACAGATGTTACTAATGCAGTTAACATGATTGCTCGAAGAGAACGGATGTGACTAAGATTGGGCTCTACTTCAACTTCAATAGCTCCATTGATGGAGCTTGTTCCACCTTCAAAATCCCCTATTCCTTTGACTAATCAACCAACTCTTTCTTCTTCTCTTCCTTCTAAAAATGATGTAATGGATGAAATCATTAAAAGCATGCGTGACCTTTATCTGAATCTTATAGAAATTAGTTCCAAGGTGGAGAAGCTAGATGTCAAAGTTGAAGAACGAGGGTGGTCATCAACTCAAAGACCCATGAGAGAAGGCTTTAAGAGGCGTTGTATTTGGTGTGACAGCCAACATGACAAGAGGGAGTGTTTTGCCTTCCGTGAGACTGAAGCACAAAACCTCATCTTTTGGAAAGACGGAAAATTCCATGCATCTGAAACTAGTCTTCCACTAGAGTCAAATTTTGGCAATGGTGGAATGAAGAAAAGATTAGAATATTTAGTTGTAAAGAATGCCTATGCAGCAATAGTTGATGCAGCTACCTATGGGCTCCAAATTGAGCTAACTAAATCAAGTTTGAAAGCATGTAAAGCTAATGTGCAATCTAAAGTATGGACACATACACTAGATCAAATGGAACGTGGTAAAGCAACTAAAGAAGATTTCGCTAACGCCAGTCAGTGCATTTGAGGAATAATTGGTTGGAAAGAACTTGTAGATTCTTTTTCCACATTTGCACATTTGACTGACATCAATCATAAAAAAGTCATGATTGAAAGAAAAGAGAAAAAGAGAAGATGAATCAGGGCCTTCCTCTTCTGGGCCCTCTGAAATAGGTAACTAGAAGAACGCTTGAACAACCAAAGCTTGCTAAAAATATAACCCCAGATCAAGAGTTGGAAGATGCACCACAAATAAAGAAGGCCAAAGGAAAGAAGAAAGGCAAGCAGCCAAGCTACAAATTGCAGTCTGACATAGAAACTGCAACCAATTTCAAACAAGTTCTAGAAGAACAAATTCTAGGAAGTAAAATTGAGTTCACCTTAGGTGAAATTCTTGGAATTGCCAAATGTAAATCCCATGATGTAATTATTAATGTAATAAAAAGAAAAAGACAAAATGTTGGTGACAATGATGAAGAAATAGTGCATGCTTTTTTGCAAGCTCTTCAAGTCTTTATGTAGGATGAAGAGAAGCTGATTGTACAAGGAATTCAACTTGAAGCAGCTAAAGAGTTAATTGCGGTAATTGAAGTTGAAGATAAAGAAAGTATGGATGCAAAAATTAATGAAGTGAAGGCTGAAAATGTAAGGGTCGACTGGTCCAAACTAGTTGGGCAAAGAAGGTCCTGTACAACATATGCATGAGGAGGAAGAGACTCGGTTCATTCCAAGTAGTCCTACTCATGTACGCATTGGGCAAGAGCAACAACGGAGACAATCGTCAAAATTAGAGAAAAAGAAATACCATGTATTGCACTCTTAGACCATGGCTCGGAGATAAACGTCATGACAAGGAATCTCTATGAAAGTGGCAAATGGCCCATAGATGTTGAGCCAGGTTGGCAAATGAGAGCTACAAACAACTCTTTTGGATAGTTATATGCTGCGTGTCCTAATGTGCAGGTAACTATTGAAGACATAAAAGACAATTTTCACTTTTTTGTTTAAGACTCTTGTAGTTACTCTATCATTCTTGGGCAACCTTACATTTCTGAAGCATGTTTGGAAACAAATGCTCTTGATGATGATTCTTCCTATGCTCGAATCTGAAGCAAGGATAATGAACGAGCTGTCCAATTTCTTACTATGTGTGTTAACCATCATCAAAATAGAGATCGACTGTGTGATTATCCTGTGCCTCTTAATCCCTAAGAATTCAAGGGTTTTTGAGATCCATTGCAGTAAAAGGAGACCACGGCAATGCGTCATGTAAAAAGATTGAACCTCCTTGTGCTACAAAAACTGTCTCTAGTAAATCTGTATGTATATACAACCAATAGTATGGGCTGTTATAAGTCTCTTCTAGCCATGACTAAAGCTGAAAGAAAATATTTATGTCATGTAAAAAGGGTGCCGAAAACTTATGACATGATGGCTGAAAAAGAAGATATTTTAGGTTTTTTTTTGGATTGATTGCTACTAACACATTGACTGAAATATATGCAGCTAATTATATAGAGAATCAGACTGAAAATCAGTCCATAGAAGTATGTACATTGGATTTTTATCAAACAATTCAAGAATTTGTTGAGCGGGAAGACATTGGTTCACTCAACAAGGCTGAAGCACAAGTGGAGTCAAAATACAAGACGGTGGATAAGAAAGTCAAGCCTGTGGCAATCCCACTACCTCCTGAAAGTGAAGGGCTCACTGATAGGGAAACAAATCAGCCAAGTCTTTGTGATCCTTCTAACATTGGTCACAAGTTTACATCTGAAAGTATAAAAGAGCTCAAAATAGGTGAAATTTCTTTCCTTTCGCAAACTGAAAAACACTTTTTTATGCAATTGCTAATGAAACATGGAAAAGCTTTTGCATTTTAGCCAAGTGAAATAGGCTATGTGGATCCAAATATTGTGGCTCCTATGGTCATTTTATGATCCCACATGTTCTTTGGAACCTCAAGCCTATTCCTCTTCCAAGGGAGAATTTGCCCAAATTACTGGAACTTCTAAATGAAAAGATCAGAATGAAGATTTTAAAACCTTCTTCAGCACCTTACTCAAATCAACGGTTTACCGTGCCCAAGAAAAATGGATCTTTACAATTCATTCAAGATCTACAGCCTGTTAACCGTGTCACAATCTGAAATGTTGGTTCGAGTCCAATTGTTGACGAGTTCGCTGAAGCTTTTGCAAGTAGGGCAATTTATTCTATGGGTGAACTATATTCAAGATATGACCAATTTCAACTTTCATTAGAAAGCGGAGACATTACCACAATGAAGACACCTCTTGGATTGGTCTGCATGTGCACTCTACCACAAGGTGCAACAAACTATGTAGCCCATATGATGAATGCCATGCACAAAGTCTTAAGGGACTTTATTCCACAACTTACTCTTCCATTTCTTGATGTTGTACCTATCAATGGATGTGAAGTCAATGAAAAGAATGAGGAGCTTGAGAAGATGGCTGCAGAACATTTGTAGTTAACCATATTCATGATTGTGATAGGATTTTGACAAGGCTAGAAGAGGTACATCTTACCCTTTCTAGAGCTAAGTTGATTTTTGAAGTAGAAGAAGTCCTAGTGGTCAGACATCTATGTGGCCCCTACAGACGTAAACCTTCACCAATCAAGATAAATGCCATCAGTAGAATGTAAGAAAAATGCTCAAATATCTCAGAGGTGGGAAGATTTCTTGGCGCATGTGTATTCTATCTCATATGGATACCACATTTTGCTCATGTCATTGTAAATCTTTATCAATTATTAAGAAAATGCCAAAGATTCTCTTGGGTGGAAGAGCATACTCTCACTATATGCAAACTAAAGAAGTTGTTAATTTCAGCCCCCACTCTCAAAATGGCTTATTATTCAAATGGTCAACCCATTATCCTTACTGTGAAATTGGCCAAGAAGACCTTGAAGGTAATAGGTATGCAATTAGTTTTGGAGCAAAGGTTCTCAATGAACATCAAAGAAGGGATGCACAAGTAAAAAGGAAATTGTGGGGAGTTATAACACTATTAAAGTGTGATCGTGAATACTTTATAGGTGCTTCCGTAGTGGTAGAAACTGATAGTCTTCCACTCTTGGGCATGATTGCCAACTGCTCTACACTCGACATTGCTATGCTAAGATGGATTGTATATATTAAATCTCTGAACCTCGAATTAAAGTTGTTGTACTAAAGGCGAATCCAGTTGCTAACATGTTTTCACATACCAGATATGACAATGAAGAAGAGCTTATGGAAGAAGATGAAGCTGAAGAATCTATACTTGCTGAATTTCATTCCGTGGTTGTTGAAAGTACCCTTTCACTTGCTGCATATACAAACCCAAAGCCGAATCTTGCAGGTGAAGGTGGTCTTTTTAATGGTATAGCATTAAGTACAGTAAGAACATGAAAAGGTACTATTATAAATCAGCATACATCAACAAAGATTAAATATTTATCTATGGAAGAAGGGTGGTCAACTAGAAACCCGCATGCTCATTGCATTGCTCAAGTTCTAGTTCATTTCCTTGAAGAAGATTATGAAGAAGAATGGTTGAAGATCTAGCCAATATTTGAGCACAATGAAGAAGAAATGGACTTGGACTAATGAAGAGTTCAAGCATATTAAGAGGAAAGCTTATGGCTTCTTTATTAAAAATGGGCATGCATCTATGGAAGCATGCAAAGAAGAAGAAAGGAGCGTTGTTCGAGTTTTAGGTAATAAAAGGTTGCAACTATAGGTAATGAAGGAATTTCATGAAAGCTTGTGGGCTGGTCATAGAGGTATATGGCGAATCTTTATTAAAGTCAAAGAGAAATACTGGTGGCAAAACATGTATCGAGATATAGAGCACTTTGTTGAAACCTATTATGTGTGTCAGATGTTTTCTATGGTCAAGCATCGAGATGGGTTACAATCGACTTATCCCTTGTCTATACATTATAGATGGTAACCATGCCTACAGGGATATGGAATATGCGGTATTTAGTGCTTGCAAGAGAAGATCTAACTAATCAAGTTAAAGGTAAAGCTTTAAAAACCAAGACCACTCAAGCTATTTGTCATTTTTTTCTTGAAGAAGTATTCTGCAGATATGGTTGTGTTGGCAAGGTAACTCCAAATAGAGGAGAGTTGGATGTTGATGAAGCACGCAACTTCTTTGCTCAATTGGGTAGTAAGTTGGCTTTAACATCGGCCTACAACCCTGAAGGCAATGGAAAAAGTGAGAGAGGGCACCAACCTATTGTCAAAGCTCTAGCAAAGTCTTGTAGAGGAAAGATCAAAGAATGGCCTAAAATGCTACCTTTTGCATTATGGGTTGACCAGACTACTCACAGTATAGTGACTGGCTATATGCCAGCTGAACTCATACATGGACAAAAACTAATTATGCCAATTGAAGGATCTATTCTCACATGGAGTTTTCTACCTTGGGAGGAAGGCATTAGTAGAGAATAGTTGTTGACTTTGCGCATATGGTAGCTAGAAAGAAGGCCTGAAGATGTTCAAGCAGCTATTAAGAAGTTAAAAACAGAAAGACTAAAAAACAAAAGAGGATTTGATAGGCAACATCGACTTCGGCCAAGAGCTATCCAAGAAAATGACTAGATGCTTGTCTATAACAGCAACCTAAATAATCAATACAGTGCTTCTAGGAAGATAGTAAAGCGTTGGTTTGGTCCGTATGTAGTAAAGGTCGTTCATGACAATGCCACATATTCATTGGTTGAATTGGATGGGACAAGCATGAAGATACTCATAACTGGAAAAAGAATCAAGCTCTTCAAATGAACAGAAAGTTCAATATATGAGTTAGAAGACTTTGATATAATTCAAGAGCATGAAGACATAGAGGAAGAAGAAGAGGCAGAAGATGAAGACATTGACATGGCAGAAGATACTTCTTCTAACACTGCAGATCCGTACGACTTTGGCACATGCCAGAGGATGTGCGGGCTAGGAGGTGATGGATGTTATGTCGCTACGCACACACCGTGTAAAAAAATCTAGAGTGTGGCTGTCTTATTGATTTAAAGAGCCAATGCGATTTTAGACATTAGTGATAGTGTCCATGGTTCAAAAATATTAGATTTTTGGACAAGTTTTAGCCAATTTTTGATATTCTAGATATTATCTCTTGTAAAAAAGACCACCTCCACTACTCCCCATGCCTTGCAAATTCAATAGAGGATATCTTGATCTCCTTCTCTGAGATCCATTGTAATAAATTCAATAACTTATGAATCACAAAAAGTATTTTTGGAGTGAGACACGTACAAATTGCCAAAATTTTAAAGCATTATGAATATCGAATTGACACAAAATAGCGAAATAATAAGGTTACAACTTTCTATTAAGGCCGGGACAAACATGGCATATCTTGTGCTAATCATGGATCTTCAATGCTAATAGTTGGTCATCTTTATAGAAAAAGAAAACTTGAGGGAACACATCATACCTGTTGGGGTATGGATAGACCTGATAATTTTCTTCGTCATGCACTCTTCTTTAGTGGACAAGACCTAATGAGAACAAGAGCTAGTTGCAAGTGACTGTCAGAGCTCGACTATGGCCAAAGTACCTCCATCTTCCTACCTCATTCAAATCCATTCGTGCCCCTACACTGTCTCTCTTTCTTGTGATATGGTCCCACAATAAGCTGCCCACATTCTTGAAAATATACATGGGATCCAGCAAATGATTAATCTGTAAGTGGGTCCAATATAGCACCTCATAGAAATGTAACAGCTCCATAGTAGAAATACGCATTCGCATAGGAAACCCTCTTAAGGGTAAGATAATTATGGTGATAATTCCTTTTAAAGAAAAAATGGAAAAAAAAAATTAATTCCCCTCCCCAGCCGACTATCGTGTTGGTAGAGGAGGGGAATAGAATGCATGATAAAGCTCCTTGGTGGAGCTCGATGCTTCTAGCTGCCATGGCGCATTGACACATTAGGAGAGGGAGGATCCCCCTCCCCTCCTCTATTTAAACCAAGGGGGGGCTGCTACCATGAGGACGGAAAAAAGAGGGAGGGAGTGCCGCCACAATGCCTTGCTGAACGCTAAGGGAGAGAGAGAAGGATAAAGCCAACGCCGCTGCCGCCCTGCAATATTGAAGGAGGGAGGGCCGCCTTCTCACCACTTTGCCCAGACGAGGCTGTGGAGCCGCTCGCTGCCGCCTTTAATCACCGTCGGATGGCTAGTTACCCCCCCTTGCCCACGTGTATGCAGAAGCTCTAAAGCTTCTAAGTGGCCCTAAGCCCCTTTCCCTTGGAACCACACCCCCCCCCCCCCCCCCATAAGTCCCCCTTTCTCTTGGGCCTTGGAACCCACCCCCTCCGTGTTTTATAAATCTTAAGCCCCTTTCAGCCCCTTCTTGTGCCCTTCCAAAACCCTTTCACACCCCCCCTCATGATTTAACCTTTAAGCCCCTTTCTTACGGACTTCCAAAACCTTTTCACCCCCCGTGTCTAAACCCCCCTTTTCCATGGGTGTTAGAACCCCCATGTTTTATCCATTAAGCCTTTCCCTCAGACTTTAAAAACCCTTTTTCTCCCCAGGTGTAACCCCCTATAAGCCCCTTTTCCTTGGGCTTCAAAACTACTCACCCCCCTGTGTTTAAAGCATTATATTCCCCTTCCCATAGTTGGAACCCAGCCCCCATGTTTTTAATTTTCCTTTAGCCCTTCCTCATTGGCCTCGGAATCATTTTCTTCCTCCGTGTGTAAACCCTCATAAGCCCCTTTTCTCCTAATTTGCCTAAGGGTCCTTAGACCCTTACTTATAACCATTACAGTTATTACTTTCCCTTGGAGCTCTCCCGCACCCTGTGTCTTTTCCACACCTTTCTATTCCCGTTCATACGAGTTTACAAAGGCCATTAAGCCTTCCCCATGGCTTCAATGGGTCTTAGTCGTAAGAAATTTTGAAGCACCCCCTTCCGAAATCCCTACTTCAAGGAGGGAGCCTTCTAAAACTACTTTCAACGGACAGTGCAAGGGAGCGACGGTGGAATTCCGAAGAGGAGTTGTAAAGCTACTTCCACGTTCGAAAGACTATAATTGCAATGCCTCTTAAAAACATCCAAGGCGCAGCCGTGGGAGGGTCAGCTCCTAGCATCCACGTGGATGTCTCACCCCAAGCCCAGGTTTTCATTCTTAATTTTTATTTGATATTGTTGTAATTCAAACATGCAAGATTAATTATTAGAAATAGGATATATTTTCGTCCTAGTTGTTCATGATGAAGGAACTTAGTCATCAATACTTTTAAATGAAACATGTAAATTAAGAAGGTATAAATGCATTTCTAGCAAATAGCTTATGCATTGAAATGAATTATAAGACTAGATTATTATCCATTAAAATAGTATACTTCGGTTAAGCTTAGAAGTATAAATTGCATCTCGCACTATTAACCCATATCGCAATGAATCATCATGGAAAGTGCAAAGCATGAAACGATTCTTACGATGCATAAACTCTATGAAATTATCGTTGTCAATTGCAAAAATTAGCAAGAAAAAGGTTGCTTATTTAGCATAAATTTTGTTCGTGAAGAAAAGGGAAGATTAGTTAAAATTAACCTAACCTATGCCTGACCTCAAACCGATAAGTTAGGGTTAAAAAAATCAATTTACGCATAGTCAACGAATCATGTGGAAGTAATCTCGAAATTATCTTCTAAGAGTTAACCAAATTGGCATAAACCTAAAACACCTAAGCCATGGAGTACTCGTTCAGAATAAGTTAAGTTCCAAGAAATGCCTATACCTTAAATACTTGCCCACATTCACTGAATGTAGGGACAGTGAAAATATAATTGGAAAGTAAGCTAGAATCTTACACGATGAAACTTGGAAACCCTAGGTCTAACGACGTCAGCCTAGTAACCTGAAAGAGATTGTTTCGTGACTCCGTTGTCTCATAGTTCGATGCGACTCTTGCGTAGCAAGTGCGGAGTCATATAATCTTGTGATTGGATCACAAGAGAATGGCCAAATTCTCGCAATGAGGCTGACAAATCCTTACGCAAGTTATCTTGCAAGAGGATGAATACTTTAGTATCCTTCTTGAGTAAGGAAGATTAATTGGACTAAAGACCTAAAGACCAGCCGATAAACTGAAATAAATGATGAACTTAAGGTTTGACCAAGTCGGGTTAATAGGGTATGCCCTAACCCAGGATATAGGGAATCTTGCCAAGTTGCAAGTCATCCCGGATCGAGTGCTAGATGCGTTCGAACGGAAGGATTCATTCCTTAGCAGTTTGCCAACAAAAAGGATTAATGGAAATATTTGTGCTTGCTATAGATTTTAGAGCACTATTTGGCTTTGTTTGATCAATGAACTAAAAGATAAATGAATATCTATACTTCAGGTTGAAGGCTTGAAGAGAGAGGCAGCTTCAATTACCCGCGCCGGGCAAGTGGATCGAACCCGCCGCGAGAGGTCTCTCCGTTGAGCGCTACTTGGAGTAGGAGGATGCTTGGGTGCCAGGCGGGCTCTGGCCGTAAATCCCTCACCTTCCGGGCCCTGCACAAGAGGCTAACGTGAGTCGGGATTGGATCTCGAGGCCCGTATACTAGTCTACGGGCGGAAACTTGGATTAGTGATCCTTGTGGATCCCTGGATAGCCTTCGGGTGGATTGTGGATAAGCCTATGGGCTCCACTCTTTGTATTTCAAAGATAAATATGATAATGTGTTAATAAGGAGCTTTTCGGATATTTTTTTTCTATGTCAAGTGATAAGATTACGTGAAAGAACCAGTGGCTAACGGGTTAATTAAAGAAGCTAGTTGTTACATATCGAACTAATGTGTTAGGTAATTAAATAACTAAAACAACCCGAGGAAAGTGCGGAGGATGGGCCATAGGTCCGTCCTACGGATGGGTGGTCCCGGTTGGCCGGGAACTTTTCTCAAATCAAAATGGACAGCAGGAAAATCGTCAAAGAAGACGAGCAACAAAAGCGTTGACCTAGAGTTATATTTGAACCCAATTTACGTTGTTTTAGGGGAACGGAATGGGACTATGCCTTATGGCAGAGAGGTTGAGCTTTATATCCCTCTTATTTTCCATTCTCCTTGAACCAAGTAGTTCGCTTCGGTCTGATGCTCGTTGCTGTTAGAAAATGACCAATCAGGAAAACCCTAATTCAGGTCGATCCTAAGTGGGAACAGCCGGAATACTTCCGCTACGTGGCAGATGCGGAAATCCCTAGATCGCAAACCTCGTAACATTCCATGGGAGTGCCACGCGGAGCTTTCTAGATATCCTTTCGGATGGACTGCTAAGACGTGTCCTGGATGATACTAGTGGACACGTTACAATTGGTATCAGAGCTGACCAACAACGGAATTGCTTCTATGAAATCTTAATAAGTTGAGGTAAAGCAAATGTTGTTGTTCCAAACATTTCCTTACCTTCAATGTTGTCTTGCAGAATTACGAAGCATGGAACAAGTTCTTGGTATTTCAAGTCATGTTCATGACCGCAATGCATTCTCCGCATTACCGACAAAGGGTTGAGATGATGAACATCCTAAAGCAAATCTATAATCCATCACCCTCGTACATGGAACGAAGATGGACGGGTGCTTCAAGAATCTACTATATAGCCGCCCACCGGTTTGCTTACCTACAAACCAACTTAAAAAGGATCAAGTGGTTGGAAGATCTGAAAGTGGTGAAGCTGTTCATTTTTGTAGAAGCTCACGTAAACTCAACTTTACATATTTGAGGTCGGAGGGTTGAAATGAACTCATATGTATATGAGGAAGTAACCCGTGTAATCCCCGCCGACAGGATTAAAGTGTTGGGCCGCCATGAGAAGAATGGATTCCAACAGAAAGGATATCCTGAACTTCCAATGATTTACCGATTCCTGAAGATCCATGACCCAAAACCATACTCTTATACAGTTTCTGTAGATAAATGTAATACAATGTTGTTCTCCCCAAACTAAATGTAACAATTGGCTTATCATCACAAGAAATGTTGTATTCGAAAGGGCTATGGCCATATAAATAAAAATAAAGACTTCTTTTTATCAATGTCTGATTGTGCATAAGAGTTGATAAAAAGTTAGGTAGCTACATTGCTTACGTGATAGCTGAATTAAAGATGTAATATGAGACAATCAACAGTCAAGAACAAGTACCCTATTCCTAGAATAGATGAGCTTCTTGATCATCTTCAAGGTGCAAAGATCTTCTCCAATATTGATCTCAGGTTAGGTTACTATGAGATAAGGATCAAGGAAGAAGATAACCCCAAGACGGCCTTCAATACAAAATATGGGCACTTTGAGTTCCTAGTTATGTCATTCGGACTTACGAATGCACTTGCCACCTTCAACAGGTTAATGCAGGATATCTTTAGGCCATATCTTGATGATTTTGTGCTTGTCTTCTTTGATGACACTTTAGTCTATTCCAAACAGCAAGAAGATCATGAACCCCAACTTCGGATTGCCCTTGAGACAATGAGGTCGCATAAGCTATATGCTAAGATGAAGAAGTGTGCATTCTTCAAACGTCAGATTGAATACCTGGGATTCATAGTATCAGCGGAAGGAATCTCAGTGGACCCAGCCAAGGTCAGAGATGTGCTTGAATGGCCAATACCAACATCTGTCAAAGAGATACGCAGCTTTCTTGGATTGACAGGATGGTATAGGGTCTTCATAAAAAACTATGCTTTGATTGCAGCACCTCCGACGGACTTACTAAAGAAGCAAATAGCCATTGCATGGTCAACTCGCGAACAAAATAGCTTCGACAGATTGAAGCAAAGTTTGGTATCAGCACCTATTCTAAAACTTCCAGACCTCAATAAAGAGTTTGAGGTAGTAACTGATGCTAGCATACTTGCCTTGGGGTGTGTACTCATGCATGAAGGTCATCCAATAGCATACTCCTCAAGGAAATTGAAGAGTCATGAAAAGAATTATGCTACGCATGATCTGGAATTGCTAGTTGTCATCCATGCTCTAAAGCTTTGGAGACACTACCTGTTGGGTAATAAGTTTACACTAGTAACTGACCATAAGAGTCTCAAATGGATCTTTACCCAGAACGAGCTCAACATGAGGCAACGTCGGTGGATTGAAGTACTGGAAGAGTATGACTTTGAAATCAAGTATCGACCAGGAAAAGAGAATGTAGTTGCCGATGCACTTAGTCGCAAGGCATTCCTTAATTCCCTAATCTTGCAGAATCCATCATCAGCCAGATCTCTAGCTACAAAAGTATCTATGCCAAACAACCCTATACTTGAGTTAGCTAGAGAGGATGCCTGCCATGATCCGGCCTATCAAAAGACGCTAAAGGAAATCTCCATCAAGGATCAGAATCAAATGTTGCATGCTAAGTATCATGAATTCTCCATTAATAATGGACTTGCCTACTACAGAATGAGGCTGTGTATACCAGCAAGCCAGCCACTTAAGCAGAAGATATTGTGGGAAGCTCATGATTCCCCTTTCACAGGACATTCTGGCTATTCCAAGACTCTTAATGTAGTTAGGAAGAGCTACCATTGGGAGAGGCTTAAAGGACATTCTCAAATATGTCACCGAGTGTTTGTCTTGTCAATGTATCAAAGCCAAACATGTCAAGATGCCAGGGAAACTGCAAGTGCTTGACATTCCCCAAATGAAATGGGAATTCATTAGTATTGATTTTGTTGTAGGCCTACCCCAAGTTGAGGGAGGATACAACTCCATCATGGTTGTGGTTGACATGCTTACTAAGGTTGCACACCTTATTCCAGTAAAGACAAATTGTAAAGCCTCAGACAGTGCAAGATTGTTTATCAAGGAGATATTCAAGATAGTTGGGTTACCCAGAAGAATCATTAGTGATCGTGATTGTCTCTTCACGTCACACTTCTGGAGAGCTATCTTTGAAGCTATTGGGACTCAACTCTATTTTAGCACCGCCTACCATCCCCAAACGGATGGCCAAATAGAGTGAGTAAATCAAGTCATCGAGGATATGCTAAGGGCATACTGCTGTTGAGAGCCGAAGAGGTGGATTCAATACTTACCTTTAGTTGAATTTGCCTACAATGCTTCTTACCAACAAAGCATTCAGATGACCCCTTTCCAGGCATTGTATGGTCATGACTGTCGAAGTCCCCTAAACTTCTCAGATCCAACCTTAAGGGTTGAAGCTTCAAGGCAGATGTTGGAAGAGATGGATGACCAAATAAAGTCAATAAGACAGGACATCCAAGCTGCCAAGGATAGACAGAATGCATACGCGGATCTGAAATGTCAACATAGAGTCTTCGAAGAAGGAGACATGGTCTTCATTCGTGTATGCTCTAAGAAGAGTTCCCTATCCTTAGGAGATTGCAAGAAGCTAAGTCCAAGGTATTGTGGACCATACAAGATCCTCAAATGCCTAGGACCTAATGCTTATAGATTGCAACTCCCTGAGAACCTAAAGGTTCACAATGTATTCCATATCAGCTTATTGAAAAAGTATGTACCTAATCCTAACCATGTACTTGATGGCCAATAAGTTGTAATGCCTAGTCAAGGAGTCCTTGAACTAAGGCCTGACAGGATCTTACATGTTAGGGAGAGACAACCGAGATCCAGAACCTTGAGAGAATGCCTCGTCCAGTGGAAAGATTATCCCGAAGAGGATGCCACTTGGATAGATGAAGGCACTCTCAACCATCAATATCCCCAGCTTATCTCGAGATGAGGACATCTCGATTCCTCCAAGGGGGAGAGAATGTAACAGCTCCATAGTAGAAATACGCATTTGCATAGGAAACCCTCTTAAGGGTAGGATAATTATGGGGATAATTCCTTTTAAAGAAATAATGGCAATTTTTTTTTAAATTCCCCTCCCCAGTCGACTGTCGTGCTGGTAGGGGAGGGGAATAGAACGCATGATAAAGCTCCTTGGTGGAGCTTGATGCTTCTAGCTGCCATGGCGCGTCAACATGTTAGGAGAGGGAGGATCCCCCTCCCCTCCCCTTTTTAAACGAAGGGGGGGACTGTTTCCGTGAGGATGGAAAAAAGAGGGAGGGAGTGCCGCCATAACGCCGTGCTGAACGCTGAGAGAGAGAGAGAAGGGTAAAGCCAACGCCGCTGCGGCCCTGCAAGATTGAAGGAGGGAGGGCCGCCTCATCACCACTCTGCCTGGGCAAGGCTGTCGAGCCGCCGCTGCCGCCTTTAGTCACCGTCGGATGGCTGGTTACCCCCCCTTGCCCATGTGTATACAGAAGCTGTAAAGCTTCTAAGTGGCCCTAAGCCCCTTTCCCTTGGAACCACACCCCCCCCCCATAAGTCTCGTTTCCCTAGGAACCACCCCCCCCCCCCCCATAAGCCCCCTTTCTCTTGGGCCTTGGAACCCACCCCCTCCGTGTTTTATAAATCTTAAGCCCCTTTCACCCCCTTCTTGTGCCCTTCCAAAACCCTTTCACACCCCCCCCGGCCCCCCCGTGATTTAACCTTTAAGCCCCTTTCTTATGGGCTTCAAAAACCTTTTCACCCCCCGTGTCTAAACCCCCCTTTCCCATGGGTGTTAGAACCCCCGTGTTTTATCCATTAAGCCTTTCCCTTAGGCTTTAAAAACCCTTTTTCTCCCCGGTTGTAACCCCCTATAAGCCCCTTTTCCTTCGGCTTCAAAACTACTCACCCCCCTGTGTTTAAAGCATTATATGCCCCTTCCCATAGTTGGAACCTAGCCCCCATGTTTTTAATTTTCCTTTAGCCCTTCCTCATTGGCCTCGGAATCATTTTCTTCCTCCGTGTGTAAACCCTCATAAGCCCCTTTTCTCCTAATTTGCCTAAGGGTCCTTAGACGCTTACTTATAACCATTACAGTTATTACTTTCCCTTGGAGCTCTCCCGCACCCTGTGTCTTTTCCACACCTTTCTATTCCCGTTCATACGAGTTTACAAAGGCCATTAAGCCTTCCCCATGGCTTCAATGGGTCTTAGTCGTGAGAAATTTTGAAGCACCCCCTTCCGAAATCCCTACTTCAAGGAGGGAGCCTTCTAAAACTACTTTCAACGGACAGTGCAAGGGAGCGACGATGGAATTCCGAAGAGGAGTTGTAAAGCTACTTCCACGTTCGAAAGACTATAACTGCAATGCCTCTTAAAAACATCCAAGGCGCAGCCGCGGGAGGGTCAGCTCCTAGCATCCACGTGGATGTCTCACCCCAAGCCTAGGTTTTCATTCTTAATTTTTATTTGATATTGTTGTAATTCAAACATGCAAGATTAATTCTTAGAAATAGGATATATTTTCGTCCTAGTTGTTCATGACGAAGGAACTTAGTCAT
The DNA here is from genome assembly GCF_053477565.2 of Lygodium microphyllum. Classification (NCBI taxonomy): domain Eukaryota; kingdom Viridiplantae; phylum Streptophyta; class Polypodiopsida; order Schizaeales; family Lygodiaceae; genus Lygodium; species Lygodium microphyllum. The sequence continues at coordinate 175,702,407 of NC_141135.1, forward strand.
CAATACTTTTAAATGAAACATGTAAATTAAGAAGGTATAAACGCATTTCTAGCAAATAGCTTATGCATTGAAATGAATTATAAGACTAGATTATTATCCATTAAAATAGTATACTTCGGTTAAGCTTAGAAGTATAAATTGCATCTCGCACTATTAACCCATATCGCAATGAATCATCATGGAAAGTGCAAAGCATGAAACGATTCTTACGATGCATAAACTCTATGAAATTATCGTTGTCAACTGCACAAATTAGCAAGAAAAAGGTTGCTTATTTAGCATAAATTTTGTTCGCGAAGAAAAGGGAAGATTAGTTGAAATTAACCTAACCTATGCCTGACCTCAAACCGATAAGTTAGGGTTAAAAAAATCAATTTACGCATAGTCAACGAATCATGTGGAAGTAATCTCGAAATTATCTTCTAAGAGTTAACCAAATTGGCATAAACCTAAAACACCTAAGCCATGGAGTACTCGTTCGGAATAAGTTAAGTTCCAAGAAATGCCTATACCTTAAATACTTGCCCACATTCACTGAATGTAGGGACAGTGAAAATATAATTGGAAAGTAAGCTAGAATCTTACACGATGAAACTTGGAAACCCTAGGTCTAACGACGTCAGCCTAGTAACCTGAAAGAGATTGTTTCGTGACTCCATTGTCTCATAGTTCGATGCGACTCTTGCGTAGCAAGTGCGGAGTCATATAATCTTGTGATTGGATCACAAGAGAATGGCCAAATTCTCGCAATGAGGTTGACAAATCCTTACGCAAGTTATCTTGCAAGAGGATGAATACTTTAGTATCCTTCTTGAGTAAGGAAGATTAATTGGACTAAAGACCTAAAGACCAGCCGATAAACTGAAATAACTGATGAACTTAAGGTTTGACCAAGTCAGGTTAATAAGGTACGCCCTAACCCAGGATATAGGAAATCTTGCCAAGTTGCAAGTCATCCCGGATCGAGTGCTAGATGCATTCGAAAGGAAGGATTTATTCCTTAGCAATTTGCCAACAAAAACCATCAATGGAAATGTTTGTGCTTGCTACATATTTTAGAGCACTGTTTAGCTTTGTTTGATCAATGAATTAAAAGATAAATGAATATCTATACTTCAAGTTGAAGGTCTGAAGGGAGAGGCAGGTTCAGTTACCCCCGACTGCCTGCCTAACCCTAACCAAGGGGGTTGTTAACCGCGCCAGGCAAGTGGACCGAACCCCTGCGAGAGATCTTTCCTTTGAGCGCTACTTGGAGCAAGAGGATGCTTGGGTGCCAGGGGGGGCTGTGGCCGTAAATCCCTCACCTTTTGGGCCCTGCACAAGAGGCTAATGTTACTCGGGATAGGATCTCGAGGCTCGCATACTAGTATACGGGCGAAAACTTGGATTAGTGATCCCTGTGGATCGCTAGATAGCCTTCGGGCGGATTGTGGATAAGCCTACGGGCTGGACTCTTTGTATTTCAAAGATAAATATGATAACTTGTTAATAAGGAACTTGTCTGATATTATTTTTCTATGTCAAGTGATAAGATTACGTGAAAGAACCAGTGCCTAACGGGTTAATTAAATAAGCTGGTTGTTACATGTCCAACTAATGTGTTAGGTAATTAAATAACTAAAACAACCCGAGGAAAGTGCGAAGGATGGGCCATAGGTCCATCCTACGGATGGGTGGTCCCAGTTGGTCGAGATCTTTTCTCAAATCACAATGGACAGCATGAAAATCGTCAAAGAAAACGAACAACAAAAGCGTTGACCTAGAGTTATATTTGAACCCGATTTACATTGTTTTAGGGGAACGGAATGGGACTATGCCTTATGGCAGAGAGGTTGAGCTTTGCATCCCTCTCGTTTCCCATTCTCCTTGAACCAAGTGCAGCGTGAATCAGCTTCGGACCTGGTGTTTCTGCGTAAAGTAGTTTGCTTGGGTCTGATGCTAGTTGCTGTTAGGAAATGACTAATCAGGAAAACCCTAATTCAGGTCAATCCTAAGTGGGAACGGCCGGAATACTTCCACTACGTGGCAGACGCGAAAAGCCCTAGATCGCAAACCCCGTAACATTCCATGGGAGTGCCGGGCGGAGCTTTCTAGACATCCTTTCCGATGGACTGCTAAGACGTGTCCTGGATGATACTAGTGGACACCTTACAAGAAAAGTAAGAACCGTTGTATTCCACTTGGATATGACTCCTCATGGACTATTTTCAACTCATACCAGCTTTGGGCATTCATTTGTGCTGGAGATTATCAAAGAAAATATTTCATCAGTTCATGACCCTCCGGTGACCTTCGAGTGTCTAAATATTTCCCACAAAATGGACATATATGATAACTTGAGGTAACAAAACCTGTCACAATATCCTTATCTAATCAACACAAACTTGAATGAGCCATATTAGATATCAACAATGAGAATGGAAGTCCACTTTCTTAAGCACTTCTCGAATCCTGAAAAGTCATACATGGTCCACATGAGAATTCTCTCCCCACCCTTCTTTCTCTCTCTCTTTCCATTTCTTTGTTTTCCTCCCTTTATCTCTTTGTTTCTCTCCCTCCCTCTCTCTCTCTCTCTCATTGTTTCTCTCTCTCCCCCATCTTTCTACTTCTCTCCATTTCTTTTCTCTCTCTTTCATTTTATCTTTATCTATTTTTATCTATTTCCCTCTCTATTTTTCTACCCACCCCTCTTTTCCTTCTTTGTTTGCCTCTCTCTATCTCTCTTTCTCCATTCCTTCTGTCTCCCCCTCTCTTTATCTTTATCTACCCCATCTCTATTTCTCTCCTCACCCCTCTTTCTCTTTCTCTTTCCCTTTCTTTCTTTCTTTCTCTATGCCTCTCTTTATCTTTATCTATACCCCTCTCTTGCTCTCTCCATTTTTCTACTTTTTATGAAGTCTCTCTCTCTCCCTTTTTGTTATTTCTCTTCCTCTCTCTTCCTCCCCCTCCCTTCTTCTCTCTACTTCTCTCTGTCCTTTCCTCCCCACTGTTGCTCAAACACATCTTGTTACAAAAAAAATCAAAGATAGAAAAGAAAAAACTTAAAAAACAAAGATATTGAAAGTAATCTCTCCCTACATCTCTTTATATCTCTCTCCCTTTACTTTTCTCTCTTTTTCGTCACTCTCATTATTTTCCTATTTCTCTTTCCCTCTCTCTTGCTCTCTATTTTTTTCTCTCTATCTCTCTTTTTCTCTCTATTTTCATCTCTCTTTCTCCCCTCTCTTTCTCTTCTTTTCACTGTGGTTGCCACTCCCATGATGATGGACCATTCATGCCTCCAATCGTGCCCTCGTTGCCTCACACTATTGTCTCCAACATCCTAGAGAATGTTTAGCCTCCTTCCCTAAGTCTGCGTCAGCCATTTGCATCTAGCCACTCGGGCTTTGAGGCCCCACTCTTAAGTGCCTTGCGTGCATTCAATTGTTTGTGTGGCATGTATGCATGCATGTACTCCATCATCCAAACCATGGACAACCTATATACTACTATGGGTATTGGAAACTCTTCATGCAAGGATGCTACTATGTAGTCCTTGCTCCCCTCTAGTATGTTCTTCCAATGATCCAAGATGTTGTGCCAAAAAACTTTTTGGCATAACTCTCTCATACGAGCCATCACCCTCCTCCCCTCATCATTCATGATGATGGCTCCTATCCTAGCATCTACAAGGTATCCATACCCCTCTAGGATATGTCTAAGATGTTTCCTCTCCCACCTGCGACTATGCTCTTGGGTAAGTCTAGGAGACCCCTGTACATGTGGTGTACCTATAGGGGTGGTATTTTTTGGAGTAGCAAGTATAGGGGTGCCACCTTGCAGACAACTGAGCAAAAGTTGGAGTCACTAGAGTAGGCATCCCCACAGGTGTGATAAGTCCACAGGTGATGCAACTCTAGCAGAACAACAAAACAGAGACACTTTGTCAGCACCCCCACAACAACCACCTAAGCCACCATGCTCTCTTGAACTTACACATGAGAGCGAGGAGTAGCACCTGTATCTCGAGCCGACTACGGGCTCACTTCATCCACGTCTCTGCAGCATCCCCCAAAATCACTCCCTCTGTCGGGCCCAAGTCTGAAGCGTTGACCTCGTCTACTAGAAACCAAAGTATCAGAGTGCACCAAAGTAGATCTAATAGAATAGCCTGATGGTGTTTGAAACAACTCCTGGTTTACCATATCTCTGAATTAAGCCATCTGATCTGGAGACATACGTGTGAAGATCTCTTATAGCTCTTCGTTGCTCATTCCTCGACTCATCATGTGGATCTAAATATCCACAAAGATCACCTACATAGACAAAAATTGATGTTATCATAATCAATATAAATCAAGAAAATCACGTAATATAAATTTTTTTAAAATGATCTTACTTAAAATACATAACTTATGTACCCTTATAAGTGATTCATCAACGAATTGAGTATATGGATGCTCCAAGTATGACGGACCCTATGGTGCCATGTCAATCTCTTGACACAACTCTACATACACTAGAAGGTCCATAGAAAGGTCACCACAAAAGGATGAGTCCACCTCGCTCTCAAAGAATTATTGGTCTCCTATCTTTCCATCATTGTTACCCAATTCTAGCTCCTCTACATGCTCCAAGATTTCGACGGCCTCAACCCCTTGCAATATTGACCCCTCTATTTGCATACCGTTCTCATCTACGCTGGGAACATTCCTTTCATCATATACTCTCGCACTTTGAGGAGCTGAAGGTACAACATACCACCATCAAGGTTGTCGAGGGTTTGGGTAGAAATTACCTATTCAAAATCACATACAAGAGAGATTTAACTTTTGTGACATGTACCATGTCGTAATAAAATTAAAAAAAACATGAGTTCATGCACCTGTTCACAATGGGCGGGCAATACAAATGTGTCGCGAAAATCTGTAGGAATCTATTTCGATAAATCCAGATGGACCTCCTCGAACTATTGCTCCAGCTTCTTCAAGTACCACTTTGAACCACTACATATTGAATAGAATCATGGAGAAGCTATAGTAATCCACCGTGATAATACTTTGCAAGTTCCCAAAATATTTCATCTCATCTATAACAGTGTTTGGATTCATTGCTCATCGTCGGCTCTCTTGCTCAAACTTTGCCATGATACAATAATCCATTGTGATGTGCATTTTGTCAATACACTCCACACCAAAATGTTGTCCGTGTGACCACACCATGCTACCTTCTCATTGATCTCATTGTCGCACAAAGCGTTTCAGGGTTTTCATGAAGTTCTCCAAGAAGAACATCCATTGCATATGGACATGTCCCACAATCTCCACTTCCTCTACAAGATGCATCAGGAGGTGGGTTTGTATCATGAGCATACTGGTGGGCAGGTACTTCTCAAAGAGACAGATAGTCTCCACTACTCCCTGCCTTGTGAATTCAATAGAGTATGTCTTGATCTCCTTCTGTGAGATCCATTGCACTAAATTTGACAACTTATAGATCGCCCCATGTATTTCTAGAGTAAGGCATTTCACGATCACGATTGCTAGTACAAACTACCACAAATGAAGAAGCATTACGAACAATGACTTGACTCCAAATAACAAAATACGCAGGTCACTTACGATCCATTTGTAGTACAAACCTGACATATCTTATGCCAATCATGGAATTTTAGCCCTGATAAAATTGGTTGTCTTTAGAAAATGCGGATCTGAGAGAACGCATCATACCCATCCGAATGCAGATAGACTTGATAATTTTCTTCATAATGCGCTCTTCTTTAGTGGACAAAACCTGGAGTAGGAGGTAGTTGCAAGCAACCATTAGCACTCAAATGCGGCCAAAGCACCTCCATCTTGCCTACCTCCTTCAAATCCATTCGTGCCCCTACAGTGTCTCTCTTTCCTGTGATGTGATCCCACAATAAGCTACCCACATTCTTGAAAATATGCATGGAATCGAACAAGAGGTTGATCTATAAGTGGGTCCAATATGGCAACTTGTAGAAAGCTGACAACCTTCGCATTCCATTTGGATGCGACTCCGTGTGGACTATTTTTAGCTTGTTCCAGCTTTGGGCATTCATTCATGTTGAAGGTCATTCAAGAAAACTTTCCCTTAGTTCATGACTCTCTGACAAGAAAGCGGTGTGTCCTTGATATACCATCTTCTTCATGGTTCATGATCTTCGGGAGTCTAATTGTGGCCCACACAATGGACATGCATGATAACTTGAGGTAACTAGACTTTTCCCAACACCTCTATCCAGTGAATACAAACTTGAATGAGCTATGATATATATTACCAACAAGAAAGGAAGACTACTTACCTAAGCACTCCCCAAATCCCAGAAAGTCATGCATGGTCCACATGACAATGGCTTGTATATTGGTGCACCTTCGACCTTCGTGCTTGCTCATATCTTCCATGGGGACTCCCTCCTCTCCCACAAAATCTTAAGCTCATCGACTAATGAATGAAGTTACACGTCCATATTCTTGACTTTGTAGCGGCCAGGAATGAGCAAGCTAGGGATGAGGTGTCCTTTCTTCCTAGAAAGCCATGGAGGATGTTGTAGTTAACAAGGACTATAGGCCACATAGTATAAGAAGTTGAGTGCAGACCAAATGGATTCACACCATCCATAGCAAGACCGAGTCAAAGATTCCTTGACTCTCAAGCAAAGCTCGGAAAGGTAGAGTTAATGTGGCTACATGCATGTGAATCCTCTGATATTCTTTGAACTCCATCTGTGGATCTATTCTGTGCATGCCACGTTGTCAAGCTCGCCATGCGCCAGAGGTACGAAATATGTGATGTATACTAGGGATAAGCAAAAAGTGTCTAAGAACTTTTTGAGGAATGGTTTTCCCTTGCAATTCCTATCGATACCTGTGAGTATCACACTTTGGACTGTTGAGAAATGTACAATCACATCCACCATAGCCTCTTTGTTTGGAACAAACAAGGCAAAGAAATAGACTGCAATTAAAGCTTTAGACTAGGTTATATATGCACGGTTTATTAAAACCACAGTTGTTGAATACCATGGTCCCTTTCCACCTATCCCCACTTACCAATACCACCTAATGTTAGCTTATAAAAGGCACTCATCCCCACACTCATTCCATTAGTCACAATCAGTTATACTTGCATTATGCTTGGATAATATTAGTTGTTCTTCTTTATCAATGCTTTTGCCTCATTATGATTGCCTATTTACTCATCAGTGATTCTCCATAGCATGCATTCTCAATATTTTAACATATTATCAGAGTGGGTTTTAAGTTGATGAGTCATCAGGCCACTAATTGAGTCATTCGAGTTTGAATTCTAGCTCCCTTCACTTTTCCATGAATCTCTCACCTACCTCCATAGCTACCCACCTTTAGTGGAGGACTTGAATCTCTCAAATCGGGCCATTTCAGCTCATGCTTTCCTCTGGAGAAATCTTCCCTTGCTCTAGGCTCTCCTCCCTATCACTTCAAATCCCAACATTATTGCCTCTCTCCTCCAACATTGTGCATGCAACAATTGGATTTCCAGATTGCACCTTCTATTGTTCATATACTTGATTCTGCCTACACACGTCGCAATGTTGACAAGCATCATAAGGCTTTGATAGCCTAACTCTTAAGCTTCATTTCTATCAAGAAAGCTTTGAAATGATCAAGTATTTAGTTCACAAGAGGTGAAAAACCAAGCTGCCCCCAGAAACCCTAATGCAGACTCCATAGCCATCAACCTCAACGCTCAATTTTTTCTTCATTTTTCAACTTTCTTTTGCTCAATAATGTCACTGACCCTTTGATCTACTACAACACTGATTTCCTAGCTAAGTTACCACTTCGAATTAGCAAAAATAAGATTCAACATCAAGTGCCAACTACATTGTATCTCTTAATACTAGTGTTGATTAATATTAATCCTCTTGTGTCCTTTCACACACTCAAATTCAACACTTTTGCTAGACTATTCTCAAAAAAAATTTGCAACTCCAGCATAAAATCAAGGAGGGGAAAGCTCCGATTTGCAAGATCTTGAAGATTCCAAGGGTATCATAGTCACAAAATCACCTAGTATCACTTGATACTAATCATTTAGTGCTTCTTGTTAAAATACGCGAGATCTAGAGCATGGCAAATACGGAAGCTATGGAGGTTGAAAGAGGAAAAAGGAACTCATGAAGACATTGAACTTGACAAGGACAAATTGTTACACTAGTAAAGTAGGTTCCAAGATTGAGACTTCGACTCATAAACACAATCTTGTGTATTGACAATGACATGACACTTTACTGAAAGAAAAGAGTACTATCATTGCATTTGAAAAAGAGTGTAAGTAAAATGCTTTATAAGAATTGAGTGGTGGTACTTTCTCCTACTATGCATACGGGATTCTGGTCCTGAGCCCTCACTATTTCTCACAAAGGGACTGAAGTAGGTGTGATTGCAAATATCTCAACACCACTCCTCAATCACAACCAGAAGTACAAAGCATATAGAGGCTTTAGTGAAAGCAACACTTGAAAAGTGTGGGCACACCATAAACATGGAAAAACACCAGAGGCTGTCGCAGAAAAAGGCTACGTGTGGATACCACAAACATGATGGACATCCAGAGCTTGTAGCAAGGGCCTCACAAAGTGTACAAAGACTGTAGTACAAGGATAACTGAGGAGTTTACACGTTTATATTTGAGGCATTAGGGCTAGGAAATACAAAACTAAAAAAGTCTCTCTCAATAGAAGGACTGATGAGGTTTGTCCTTCTCCTGGTGGTTTTCTTCTTCTTCTTCTTCCTTCACTCCGTTTTCTTCTTCTTCTTTGACTGCAACTAGATAGGCCTTTTGGGACCTCTTTCTGGCATTGCAGAACTTCTCAATGTGTTTGGTCCTTTTGTAGAAGTCACAGAAGAGCTGATCCTTCTTGCCTTTGTACTTTTTGCCAATATATAATGCATGTTTATCTCTAGAGGTGATGGGTTCTTCCTTATTTTTTAGCTTCTTTTCCTCCTTTAATAGTGATGCCTAGATATCAACAAGTTTAGGGTTTGGCATATTAATTAGAGTTTTTGATACATTATTATATTCAATAGCCAAACTCTTAAGTAGAACACCGATGCAAACATCTTCTTCCATTTTAATGTTGATTCCTGCAAGTTGGGTTAGAAGTCCTTCCATGTAATTTAGATGTGTGGAAGGTGATGTGCTAGACTTCATTTCAAGCCTTACAAACTCTATCAAGAGACCATACTTTGATGATTTAGACTGTGCACTGAACAAAGTGTCAAGTCTCTTCCATGTATCTTGTGAGATATCACAATTATCAATATGGTGGATATATCTATCATCTAGCTCCAGTTTGATAATGGCTGAGCCTTATCATCATTCTTTTTCCAAGTGACAGCAAGATCTGCATCACGAGGCTTCTTTTCTTTTCTAGTGGTAATGGCCCAAAGGCCCTTCTTCATCAAGATGAGTTTGATGCGAGTCTACTAGGTATGAAACCCGACTCCTGTGAAATGGGTAGTTGGAGAACCTTTGCCCACGTTAAACTTGCGGGAACAACACCAAATCAGCTTCAGAGTTATTAGATTTAAGCAGTAGAAGAGTTGGTTGGGATGTGTCAAAAAACACAAGTGCTTAGAGCACTAAAATGAGTGTCAAAGACATTATGTTTCTTCCTTAAATCTTTCCAAATCTACAAAATCCTTCAAGATCTTTCATATCCAATTCTTCCCCTTCTTAATTTGATACTGGGACCTTCAAATCTGAGTGACAATGGGTTGTTCCAGGTGGCAGGAGAGAGAAAGTGATGAGATTTTTGAACTTGATGTAGTTTGGGTATGGCTTCCTGGATTAGGGTTTTGACCTAGCCCTAGTTTTTTTATGATTGTGGGAGCTATATTTGATCATTTTCTAAAAAAACTATATGAGGATGAAGCTTACTTCAAGAGCTATCATTGCCCTATGATGGTGATTGACATCGCACTATAAAGAGATGGATTAGAGCCTTCCATCAGCACGGGTGCAGATTTTGACAATGTGACGAATCTTAAGCAATGTTGAAGCATATATGGACCAATGTCATAGCGTTATGTGCCACAGAGGAGTGCTTGATGTTGAAAAAGATTTTTCTAGAAGAGAGTTCATGAAGATATGCTATATATTTAGAGATCCAGCTCCTCCAAGGTGGGTATGTCCTGTAGACCACAGACTGAGGTTATGGCAGCAACTGATAGAAGTGACAATGCTGAGCTCCAGCTAGGGCAATGTCAGGATCATATGTGATACAAAGAACCATTATTAGCAAGGGAAGATTTGGTCAATAGAGGAAGTTATGAGAGCTTCGCGCAGGGAGGGTACTACTGGCTATGGCTACCACAAGGTCTCCTACTATGCATATGGGATTTTGGTCATGATCCCTCACTGCTTCTCACAAAAGGATTGAAGTAGGTGTGATTGTAAATATCTCAACACTTCTTAGTACTTGTGCTGAACCAAAATTTGAATTGTTTGGAGTTGATTTTTTGCTCATCTTGCACTCTCAAAATGGGCAAGGACTCACCAACATCTTGATTCAATGGTGTTGGATACCATATATGGCAAACTAGGATCAAACTCATCCTAATGAAGAAAGGCTTGTGGTCAATCACAAGTGGTCAAGAGAAGAAACCAAGGGAAGCTGCACATTCAATCGTATGGGATGAAAATGATGATAAGGCTAAATCTATTATCAAGCTCAAACTTGATGATAGCTACATTCATCATGTTGATGATTGTGAAACCTCTTACACGACATGGAATCAATTAGAAACCCTATTTGGAGATCATTACAAATCCTCAAAATATGGTTTACTAATTGAATTTTTTAGGCTCAACATGTAAAGTAATACCTCACTTGCAACTCATTTGAATTATATTCTAAGCTTGTTGACACAATTTGTAGGAATCAACTTGCAAATGGATAAAGACATTTGCATTGGAGTGCTTCTTAAAAGCCTTCCACCTGAGTTTGATAATGTGTCTACAACATTAATCAACATGCCAAAGTCGAAACTTGTGGATATCAAAGCATCTCTCCGGGAAGAGGAAAAGAAGATCAAGAACAAGGGAGAAACAAGCATCCCAAGAGGAGACCAACAACTCCTCTATGTAAAAAAGAAGAAGAGCGTAGTCTATAACTTTTGTAAGAAATCTGGGCATATTGAGAAATTTTGCTATGCTAAGAAAAAGTTTCAAAGAGCATATCTTGCTACAATCAAATAAGATGAAGACAACATTGAAGAAGAAGAAGAAGAACCCCAAGAACAAAAGGATAGGCCTCACCAATCCCTCTTTTGTAGCTCATTTTTCATATACTTTTTTAAAGTTTAACATGTGGACTTGCTTAATGTTCCCACCATAAGCTTCTAAACTCCTCATGTAACCTTTGCACACTACAACCTCTACACAGTTAGTTAGGCCTTGTAACATCCTCTCACTTTATATGGTTGTTTTTTTTTTGTTTCTTCCATGTCTACACTTAGCAAGGTTCTACTCACGACAACCTTTGTATACTCGGTGTCTTTTCGGTTGTGATTGAGGCGGGATGTTGAGAAATGTGCAATCACATCCACCATAGTCTCTTTGTTTGATGCCAGGAGGCATATTCCACGGTGGATTCCGTGAGGTTTTACGGTGGATTCCGTAAACTTACTTAGATGACCGGGGCTCATACGCAAAGAGGATTCTTTGTGCGAGAAGTTGATGGGGACGCCTGTCCTTTTCGGGCGTTTCATTAATTTAGTGTGTACATGGGTGATTCCATAGCGGGTGATTCCGCAAAATACATATTAAATTAATAAACGTTTATGAGTTTAGAGTGCGCACTCGTAATAAATTAAGGTTAGGATTTATTTCTAACCAGTTGATTTATTTATGTAGCTGAAGACTGCTAGGTATTCACTTTTGTCGGTTTAATTGTGTTATTTTACTAACGATTGTGAATGCTTCAGTTGATGTGTAGAGATAGCAGCAGTGGCGGAGGAAAGCATTGGAGTCTAGCGGGTTTTCGACCTTTGGACTATATTTTGATAGGCGCCACGCCTATATTTTGTTATGTCTATAGAGACATCGATTATTTATTATTATTTTGTATGCGCTTATGCGCCTGGATATGTTATTTCTATTTGGACATTGAGATTGGGCGTGCCAGACTCTATGGGCACCGTCCATTAGCTTTATTTTCCTATTTTTGGTAGAAAGCAAACTCAAAAGCTTAAAGCTTGTCATATTTTTGTAATTGGGCTATTTTTGAGCATGAAGATTGGAAATATACATTAAATACATGCTTTGTGAAGCGCTCACACAAGGCATGGGGGAGATTGAACCCAATTTGTCTCTTGTCTCATGTCGTGCTTGCTTTTACATGGGTTTTTGTGCTAAAAAGTAGAGTACTTTGTTCTTGGGGACCTTCCGGGATTCACCACGTGAGCTATCTGCGTCCGATCTGCGCACCAGTGGTATCAGAGCGGAGCAGAGATCAAGGGCTTCCAATCGCTACCAATCTCGGGCGAAGGCGGAGCTCCAGGAACAAACGGCCTCTACAGTCAATCTCGTCGCGAACCGTCGATACAGGCAGACTTCTGGCGATCAAGAACCTCTGTTTCCACTGTCAGATCGCGAAGGACCAGTCTCTGCAGGCGGAGGACCACTCCCTCATCTCCATGAACAAGTCGTGATAAAACAGTAAGAAGCCATATCTATTTCTTCAAAAAAGCTTAGTTTAAAAGCTTAAAAGAAAGCTTATGAAGCTTGACAACCAATAAAAAAAAACAAATCGATGCATCCTGGAGAGGCCCGAAAATTCCGCGTGGGAAAAACGGCCCCCCCCCCCTCACGATCAAAAACGGCGGCCTCTGCTAGTCCTCCTAAAGCCTTAAGCACTTAAGCTTAAGCTTAACTACTTAAGCTTAAGGCTTCTTACAAGTCACACAGAGCAACAAAGTCGATATACTCCGGGTCCTGCGCATCAGAAGTCAAGTTTCGCAAGTCGACTCTAATCAAGTACTGCAAGTTCTGCAAGTCGGCCTAAGTCCAGCAAGTCAACAACCCTGCAAGTCTGCTAAGTCTGCAACTCTGCAAGTCAGACTAAATCAGAACTGACTAGTGCTTAAAACTCATAGAAGACTTGTTCGTATGCAAAAACTCTGAACTGGAAAGTTGTTCGCAGCAAGCTGTTCTACCTATCTACAAGTTTGTTGAAGTACTTTCAGCAAACAGAGACAGAAATATTGCAGAATTTCTGAAAATTGAAGAAGAAATACCCAAGAATACATAGCCTTGTAACCCCAAATTTGAGCTACGCTCATCCCGCTAATTGATTTTGAGTGAGAAAGGTTTGTTGAGTTTTACAGGATGACTACCCCACATATGGATGATCCTATGGCTGAAGAAGATCTACCCGAGCCTACCATGGAGCAAAAGCTGGATCTTATCATGTTGCAATTGGAAGAAGAGCGAAGAGCTAGGCAAGCCTTGCAAGCGCAATTGACAAAGCTACAAGGAGCGTCCACTGATAAAGAAGAACCTCAAGCTGAAGATTTGATTCGCCGTACCATCGACGCCACTCTTGAAGCACAAACCATTCGCAAGGAATCCAAGATAAGTAAACGAAGTTTCAAGTTTCGCACTTTCAATGGCATAAGAGAAGGAAAGACTGTTTTATCATTCATTAGCCAGTTTGATGACTATTTCCATGAGGAAACTTATCCCGAGAAAGATAAAATCAAGTGTGTTACTAATCATCTGATAGACAGAGCATCACTTTGGTGGACTGTCGTCCGCAAGAGCATAGAATGTCCTGCTACATGGGAAGATTTCAAGAGGAAGTTCATGCAAAATTTTCTACCACCGCAATTTCATGAGAAGGCTATCAAGCAATGGGATTTACTTCAACAGCGCGATCGTGAGCCTATTCCACAATATACAGAGCGTTTTTGGAATGCACTCCTACAGTTACGCATGCTTGAAGACGTACCAGAGACGACACATAAGCGGAAGTATATGTCTGGACTTCTTGGACATTACTACGCTGAAGTGAACATGTTCAAGCCTGCTACCCTTGAAGATGCCATCTCCTTAGCTCACGACACTGAAGATAAGTTACGCGGAAGAGAACGACGACCACAGCCATTCCAAGCAAACGGTAATTATGGATCTAAACAATTCAATTCCAATTTCAGAAGGTTTAACCCAGGTCGTTTTTCATCACCATCTTTCCGCAAGAATTGGCCTAAACCACCTGCATTACCATCCACTGTCAATCCAAATTCTAAACCTATTCCACAAGCAAATCCAAATATACCCAGACTCCCAGCCATTGCAAATAATGTGACCAAAGCCAAGCCCATCGTATGCTACAAGTGTCACCAGCCAGGGCATCTCGCAGCAAATTGTCATTCAAAGAAGCCATCAGCACATATCAACTACCTTGGAGCTATGGACGAAGACGAGCATGAGGATATGCCAGATTTCACTGAAGATGAAGATGATCCTATTACTACTTCCGACACTTTACCAGGTATGCCTACCTCACATTCATTATTGACTATGAAATGTATGGTGCATGGAAAAGAAAGAACTATATTGCATGATGATGGTAGTACCCATGACTTTATTTCAGCAAAATTGGTAAAGGAATTGAAACTGCATACTGTACCTACGCACTATCGCATAAAAGCTGCATTTTTAGGCACTAGGTACAATGGCACACAAGAAGTTCAAGATTTAGAAATTCAAATTGGTCCATATATTAAAAGAAGAAATTTCTTAGTTGTCCCATTACAGTCAAGCGACATTATTCTAGGAATGCCATGGAGACACCAACATAATCCCAATATAGATTATTCCACACACACAATGAATATTAATTTTCAAGGAAAATCTATTACACTATTTGGTATGCATGCATCTCATATTTTTCCACTGCTTTCGCATACTCAAGCAAAACGTGCACTACGCAAGAATACTAAATCATATCTCTTTTGGGTGAATGAATTGCACGCAAAGGAAAATTATATGCACCCTAGGCATAAGGAATTTCTCGCATATTTTAAGCATTGTTTTGCAGAAGACCTACCACCAGGTTTACCTCCATTACGTCCAGAAGACCATAAGATTGACCTAATACCTGGCACACAACCACCTTGCAAAGCCCCATATAGGCACAATCAAATAGAGCAAAAAGAAATCCAGACTCAAGTTGAAGAATTACTCAATAGAGGTTTAATTCGACCTAGCAGTTCCCCATTCGGTGCACCTGTGCTCTTAGTCAAGAAAAAGAATAATACTTATCGGATGTGTATTGACTACCGAGCATTAAACAAGATCACTGTAAAGAATAGGTATCCTATACCTAGAGTTGATGACCTTATGGACAAACTGCAAGGATCTTCTATATTTAGTAAAATTGACCTTAAATCTGGATATCATCAGGTGAGGTTAGATAGATCCGATATATTTAAGACTGCATTCAGGACACAGTTTGGCCATTACGAATTCTTAGTCATGCCATTCGGATTAACTAATGCACCTGCTACTTTCAGTAGAATGATGAACCGTATTTTTCTAAAATATCAATATTGTGTGATTGTTTTCTTTGATGATATTTTAGTGTTCAGTCAAAGTGAAAAAGAGCATTATGAGCATTTATCATTAGTTTTTCAATTACTGAAAGAAAATCAATTGTTTGCAAATCCTGACAAGAGTGAATTCTTTAAGACCGAAATAGAATATCTACATCATATTGTATCAAAGGAAAGAAATAAAAGTTGATCCTAAGAAAATTGATGCAATATTGCATTGGCCTGTTCCTAAAAATGTACATGAATTACGCTCATTTCTTGGTCTTGCTAGTTTCTATAGGAAGTTTGTACGTAATTTCTCATTACTTGCTTTACCATTGACCAAACTTCTTAAGAAAGGCATTGTTTATCAATGGACTGAAAATCAGCAGAAATCTTTTGATTTACTCAAACGTGCATTAACCAATGCCCCTGTTCTACAATTGCCTGACTTTAACAGACCATTCTTTTTAGTTGTAACCGATGCTAGCGGATCAGGAATAGGAGCCGTGTTAATGCAAGACAACCATCCAATAGCATATTCTAGTTCTAAGCTGAAACCCTCTGAGCTTAAATATTCCACTTATGACAAGGAACTCTTAGCAGTTGTCCAAGCATTAAAACAATGGAAGCATTATTTAATGGGTTCAGAATTCATGATAAAGACCGACCAGCAAAGCATTAGACATCTACTTAGCCAACCCCAAATTTCTGACCGCCATATCAAATGGGCTTCATTCATTCAAAGTTTCCATCCTATCATTCAATACCAACCTGGAAAAGAAAATGTAGTTGCTGATGCATTGAGTAGAAGACCTGCAATTCATAATATTTCTATCATATCTTTTGATTCTTTGATTGCAATGAAAGATACATATCACCAGGATATTACTTTTCATTCTGATTGGCAAAAATTAGTTCAAAATAATTTCATTCCTGTTGATTCATTGTCATATAATGATGGATTCATGTTCTTTGAAAAGAGACTGTGTGTTACTATTCCATTCCGATCTTTTGTTTTGAATGAAATTCATTGTCCCCCATATCAAGGTCATAGAGGTATCATTTCTACATTACGCATGTTAACTGAAGATTTTTATTGGCCGCATATGGATGCAGATGTATCTAATTTTGTTTCTGAATGTCTGATTTGTCAAAGAATAAAGAGACATCATGGTAAACAGTATGGGTTATTAATGCCTTTGTCTATTCCATCTAAACCTTGGGAACATATATCTATGGATTTCATTACTGGTTTACCAAATACTAAATCTAACCATGACATGATTTGGACAATTGTAGATAGATTTAGTAAGCAAGCATATTTCATTGCATGTAAGAAAACTTTAACAGCATCACAAGCAGCACAGTTATTTTTGAAAACTGTTTTTACTAACCATGGATTGCCGATAGTGATTATTTCAGATAGAGATTCTAGATTTTGTAATAATTTTTGGATTACACTGTTTGCAAATCTAGGCACAAAGATTGATTTCTCATCTGCATTTCATCCAGAAACGAATGGACAAACAGAAGCCACAAATAGCACCATCCTAGATCTTTTACGTGCATACACTATCTCAAAACCTCAGACATGGGATACTCATTTACATTTATTACAGTTTGCTTACAATAATACACCGCACACATCTACAAAGAAAGCACCTTTTGAAGTTATTTATGACATAGATTATCTACCCCTGTTGCATCCTTGTCTAATAGAATTCAGAGTGCCGATGATATTGCTGTTATGCATAACACTATTTTTGATGAGGCAAAGGATATGATTGCTAAAGCCCAACAATCATATACCAAACAAGCCAACAAGAAAAGACAAGCCATGAATTTCAAAGTTGATGATTATGTTTGGCTTAGAATAGAAAAGCGTAGACTGCAAAGTGTAGATAGACATCCAGTTTTCAAATTAGCTCCTAGATTCTACGGACCATTTAGAATCATTCATAAGATTAATGACAATGCATTCAAATTAGAATTGCCATCTCATTGGAAAATTCATAATACATTTCATATTAGTTTATTGAGACCATTTAGAGGCCAATTACCTATCCACCCTGTCTATGAAAATCCACCTTTACTAGAAGAAGAGACTGAAATACTTGAACCAGAAGCCATCATAGACACTGATTACATGACCACTAGAACTGGTCGAAGGTACTCTAGATATCTAGTGAAATTTAAGAACCATCCTGTAGAGGAAGCACAATGGATGCACGCTAGAGACTTAAATGTTTTCCCCACTCTGTTAGTTCCACATTGAGCTAATAGCAATTGAGGTCAATTGCTATCCCACCCCGGGGGTATGATGCCAGGAGGCATATTCCACGGTGGATTCCGTGAGGTTTTACGGTGGATTCCGTAAACTTACTTAGATGACCGGGGCTCATACGCAAAGAGGATTCTTTGTGCGAGAAGTTGATGGGGACGCCTGTCCTTTTCGGGCGTTTCATTAATTTAGTGTGTACATGGGTGATTCCATAGCGGGTGATTCCGCAAAATGCATATTAAATTAATAAACGTTTATGAGTTTAGAGTGCGCACTCGTAATAAATTAAGGTTAGGATTTATTTCTAACCAGTTGATTTATTTATGTAGCTGAAGACTGCTAGGTATTCACTTTTGTCGGTTTAATTGTGTTATTTTACTAACGATTGTGAATGCTTCAGTTGATGTGTAGAGATAGCAGCAGTGGCGGAGGAAAGCATTGGAGTCTAGCGGGTTTTCGACCTTTGGACTATATTTTGATAGGCGCCACGCCTATATTTTGTTATGTCTATAGAGACATCGATTATTTATTATTATTTTGTATGCGCTTATGCGCCTGGAT